>NC_045694.1:18035912-18343948 GCF_003331165.1 Xiphophorus hellerii | reverse complement strand
CCCTACTTTGTAAAATCCAATTATTTTCTGGATAAATCAAAGATTAAAAATTACAAATCTAATTTTTAATTTTGGAACAAAGAAAAACAATTTTATGCAAGAAAATAATCATGAATGAAAACAAGTAGCATGCAGCCTAGTGACAAAAAGAAAGCTCTGAGCATGCTGCAAATGATTGAACCAGTAATTATCTGTGCCAGAAATAGAGTATTTTTTTCCACTCTGGTAAGAAGTGATGTAAGTCCGTGGTTTCTAGCTCATTGTTGTAAATTGACTTGTATCCCAGCTACCAGCTGAATATACATTTCCTGCTCTGGCAAGGAAACATGGTCAATAGATACTGTTGACTAAACTGATCTCTTGTCCAAAGCAAACCAAAGCCTGCTTTTTTATTATGTAACAAGAAAAAATGCATATCTAAAGAGCAAAAGTGCTTGTTATAACAAAATGAGCAACAATATGTGAGGACTTTTAATTATCAGAGAGACATTACTAACACAAAGCTGAAGGATAGTGGTTAAATAACTCTTCATGACATTTACAACTCAAGTTCAGAAAGAGTCACAAACAAGCTTGGGTTCTTTATGATTACAAATAAAAGAAAATGTTGAGAACAAAACTGTGTGTCAAAATGTTATACAGCAAAACTCACTCATCTGTGTCTTTGTGCACTGGTATACTGGCATGTGAGTTGGCTGGTTCAGACTTTTATTTTGAAGCTCAAACAATGATAATGAATTTTAATACCAACTAAAGTTACCGGTAATAGAATAGAATTCAACTTTATTGTCATTGCACTGTCACAAGTACAAGCAACGAGATGTAGTTTGCATCCATCCAGAAGTGCTCTACGAGATATAAATATTTATTTACAGATGTACAAGACTATGTATGTATGGACTATAAGGGGTTATAGCAAAGAGATATAGATTGTGTATAAATATAAATATGGGAGCTATATGCACAGATTATACAAGAATGTTAGGGAATGGATTATATATGTATATAATCATATAATAATAATAATAAACAGTAATAATCATTTAATGTATGAAAGCATGAAATGTAGAAAAGTAACCCATCATACTGTACATTCAACTAAGTCAGTAGAGTATCTCAAACTAGATTGTTCCCAACACTGCAGCCAATTATTACATAATGATACGAAATATAGGCATGTTTTATTTAAAGTAATTAATCACAGATTATATTTTCCATGTTTCAACTCTTCAAATTGCCCAAAAGTCAAAATGTCAATGTTGATACTCACTTTATAACTTTTACACTTTTCAATTATGGTAAATTGCTGTTTTGATAAATATTCAAACCACACTCAAATACTTTTGTGAAATTTGTTTAAATACAAAACTGTACATTTCTAATTTTTAGTGTCACCAATGTCAGAGCGTTTGACATCCCTTCTATAAAACGTTTTCGTCTGGGTTGTTCATGTGTAAACACAGAGGCTCTAGAAGTTGTGAGTTTGAAGCCAGACAGGGATCTAAATCACCAGCTCTAACCAGACTGTTTTTTTCCCGTCAAACCTTACTGACCTTTCCAGGACACTCTCGGCGTGGCTCGCAGCTGTTCTTCCAAACTATATCAAGAGCATACGTGCTCCAAATGTGTGTGTTTTCAACTGGATCTGGCCTGGTTTGCCCTGCGTTGTTTTCATATGAGCTCCCCATAGTCCTCAGTGCAAGAGCTCATCAGAAATGTTTGCTGTTTACATGTGAGAAAACACAGCAGTGACACACTAACATGTGCATTAGTTAGAATGTGCAGTACCTGCGAAAGCTTCCATTGCCCAATAAACAACTGCAGTTAAGAACAGGAATCGAGGAGAACAGCAAAAATGAAACATCCGCATAGAAACAGAGCCCCACATTTTTCAACTCCAACATCAGGCTAATGGGGCATTATTATGTTGCCGTGGATGTTATGATAAATGCAAGTTCTGTGGGTGCTGATATTGTTTAGTATTTTACACATGGTGTGTTTAGAGACCCTCACTGTCTAAGCTAATGACACTTTGAACTTGTGAACCTGGAGCGAGGATTAACAGCTGACCTTAGAGCAGCAGAGTCTGGGAAACCATAATTAAGGTTGATTAAAGAACATTCCTGGCTTCTGTTTCTGCATGTTAAGTGAGCTGTGGAGGTAGTAAGAGACCTGTGCCCCTATCAAATGGGCAATTTCAAAGCAGTGCATGAATTATGTGTTCTTATAAAAAAAAAAATAAAAAATACTAAACGGCGCCACTCTGAGGTAACTCACAGTGAGTTGGCATGAATTAAGGCAAAAACATATGTGGCTCCAAGCACGCAGGAAGATGTATGTGCACAGGAATGTCTAACACAAACCGAGTTGCTGAAGTTGGGACTTATTGTGCAAGGCAAAATGAACAGAGAGGAAAAAAACCTGAATTCTTTGGGAAGCCAACCATTCATTACTGCAATTATCCCTATGGCATCCATGGTATAATTAGCTGAAACAGGCAGCAGAGAATCTATAAATACAGGAGACTAAACAACAGTAAACAAAGGGACAACCGCAACCAGAAGCTTCTCACATCAGACTTCAGCCCTCTCCCACAAACCCAAGCAGCAACAGCAGCATCAGCGCTAACGGTGACAGCAATGACAGCAGCAGAAGCTAACTCAGCAATCGGATCCACACAATTAAACTTGGCTTAAACTTACCTTGCTCCAGAGAACTGCTTGCATGGATGAAGTCTGTTTCTATCAAACACACAGAGTGGTTCTCTGATTTTACTTTTGCTGCTGAAGTATCTGTTTAATGTATCTGATTAAATTGAATGCATGCCAGGTTTTGAGATTCTGGCAATTCTACAATCAAAAATTTATGGAAAAAAATGCAAAGCCACCACATCATGCAGACTGCCTCCAGAGATATGCCTAAAATTATCAGGTCCAATTCGTCAAAGTCATAAGGCCTCCTTATCGCCACCTTAATCTTTAGATGCCTCCATAAAATTGCTACCAGATTAAAGTGAAGACTTTGACTAGGGCACTCTGCAATGTGAAAATGTTTTACAGTCAAAAGAAAGATTTTGATAAAATCAAAAGATTTCTTCAAATCCAATTCTCAAAAAGATATAAATAATTTTGGGGCCAATTGTGTAACAAGCAAGTGTCAGACTTACAAAACAACTTGAGTCACAAAAAAACACGTCTAATGGTCCAAGGAGTATTACTTACTTCCTGCACGAATTTGTCAGCACATATTGTGTTGATTGGCAAATGTCTACACATTCTTCAGTCGTAAATTGAGTCCAGCTGCTGGTAATACTCTATCATGACTTAGCTACAATAAGTACATATTTACCCAAACAGTCTAATGAGCTATCAAAAATAAAATGGTATCGAGATCTCAAAATCTAAAGGACAATCACCTTTCCACCAAGCAATTTCTATCCACAAAAATTAAGCACAAGGTTTCTGTATAACAATAACAGCTTTCTTTCCGACAAACTGATGCGCAACACAATTATCAGGTTTGATTATCTCAAAAACAGACTTTATGTTATGAATTAAATATGTTTCTTGCTACCATGACACTGTATGACAGTTTAAAAGCAAACATTTTAAATCCAGTTGCATTTTATCACTTTCAGAACATTTTCAGTTTACTGAGGCACTCGGATTTGTCAGAGAACTGTAGTTATTAATTTTATGAAAACAAAGGAATACAGCAAACATGTCATTGCTAAAGTTGTGGAGAGGTTTAGATTATAAAGTAAGATTTCAAACATTTAGCATCTCAGGATTTCATTCATCATCTGAAAATGAAAATAGCTCAACTGCAAAGTCTGGAGCAGAGAATCATGCTACACTATGGAGATTGTGATTTTGTTATTTTTATGTCCCTTTTTGTGTCCTGCATTGGGCTATCACAGATATTGCCCGTATGAAAAAAGTTGAAAAGATATAAATATTCCAGTGAGAATAGCTTCATATTTTCATGTCTTTACACTGCTGGATATAAAGAGGTGATGCAGTCATATGGTAACAATTTGCTGCAGAAAAATTAAGATATTCTATCCTGCTACAATGCAAAGTTTCAGAAGGGGGCCTACATTTTAAAACACATTCATAGACTGGAAGAAATAGTGGTATAACAGAGACTTTACCCATTCCACAGCAGTCCCAAAGAGTCAGAGCCATAGGATAACTTCATCTGCATGTGTTCCTTCCATGCAGGCTTTCATTATCACTTATTAACATCTGGTAAAAAAGCAAAACAAAAAAAACTCTTTAATAATCGTCATAAATGACCAAATAGCATAATGACAAAAATGCTTTTCCTATTTGACAGCTTATCATTTAATTACAAACAAACCACGGTCACATCATATTGCACCAATTAGACACAAATCAGAGCAAGCAATCTTATTTACGTTTTCATGAAGTTCATGCTGTGAATTCCTGGCATGACTTCACAGATAAACAGCCTTGTTTTCTCTTTCTGTGGATTATATGTCAATGGCAGAGTTGTTGCTGTTCAAAAGGTTGCAGGTTGTGTGCAGTTTGCAAGGAGGTGGGGTTGTTTGGTTACCAAATCCTCCATCTTCATCACATCCGTCTGTTCCACATGTTTTGTCATTCCCTTAATGTTCTCCTGCTAAATGAATTCTGCAGGTCAAGGTTAATTTACTCTTCCCTGCTAACATGAAACTATGAATTTTCAAAGATAACCAAACTGGGATTCTGTCAGATGATTTAGTACTCAGAACACAACTTTTTTTTAAATAGCTTTAATAGCTAATGAGTGCGAGGAGGACTCATAGTTTAATTTGGCTAAATTAGTAGAATGGTATAATTTATGTCAGAACTGACAGCTGAAAACATTAGCTTCTGCAGCAAAGCTGCCCTGCAGGAAACATGCTTAAGCTGTCAGCTTCGTGCAGACATTTTATGATGCTTTTATTGCCTCTGTCATAAACAGCACATGACTTCAAGAATATATTAAAGAATGTTCATCCAAAATCAGAACAATGAAGCTCAGATGGAAAAATAGCCTAAACATACAGTAACTCTTGAAGTTAATATCACTTCCCATTAGGCAGTAAATTATTCACACACAGCAGTTCACACTAAAGTAGCATCTCCCATTTGAGTTTTAATTGTTTTTAGAGTTCTGATTTGGCGAGGTTAATGACATTACTCTGACAGCTCACGCCTACTCACGATGTCGCGTGGTCGGCTTGGTCTCTGAGAAAATGCCTTCAAACCCACAAACATAAAATGTAAAAGATAAAGCAAAACTTCAGAAATGTTCTTTTTTTTATTAGAATGCATGTTGAACACAAAGTTTAAGGCATTCCAGGCTTCATTTCACTAAAATTTCTGTTACTATAGCTAGCTATGTTTAAACTAATGATAATTACAGAGAGAAAGAAAAATATACAGTATAAAGATAGCGCAATTCCATTGAGTTTCTAGGCGATCTATTAATGGATGAATATGAAACTCGGAAAATAGCAATTTTTTTTTTTATAAACTGATGAGCCAGTTCTTGATTTACAAGTTACAAGTAGTTTTTAATTTAAATAAATTAATAAAGCATAGTATATCGCCTCAAATCTAATCTGTTGAGGCAGACTTAAGTGAAAAACTTTTTATCCAATCATTTGTTTTTATTAAAATGTTGAAAATCAGTGAACAGAAGCAACAATACATTATTGTCAAATTTGTCAAGACATCCAAGGTCCTAAAACTCGAAAAGCACATTTGTTTATTTTATGCTTTTATTGTGCAAAATACCCAGGAGGTTGCATTAAGTCCTTTATTAAAATCTTAGTGAAAACATTTTCCATATTGTAGGTTTACAAGGGGCTAAGTGTCCACCACCCATATGTTGAATCCACCTATTGCTACCAGATGTGTGTATGTCTGTGTGTGTTTCTGAGCTCCGTGCAGCAGACTGGCAATGCATCCTGGATGTTTCCCCACTTCTCGTCCGTTAATCCCTGGAGATAGTTAGCCTTAGGTCTCACCTGGTGCAGAAAATGGAGGGATGGCGTAATTGATTTTATTATTTATTTTTTTAAATACAACTTGCGATAGACTGTCTCGATCTTTTAAATTTACATAAGAAATTTCCCAGATTTCTAAGAAAATAGAAACACTGATTTATTAAATTTTTTTCTGCAGTCCGAATCTGTATGCAAAGCTTTTTCTGTCCTGGTGGCTGTCAGGTTTTACTTTCTCTTTAATAGCACAAAGCCACACATAAGCATGAACATGTGGTGTCTGCAGAGAGGCAAATCATCAAGTGTTATTCCATCAGCAGTAAAACCTTTTGGTCAGATTGGCTACAGATTGCATCAGTCTCGCTCTTGTAGCACAGAGAGGTCAACTTCACTCGGTGAAAAACCTCAGGAACATTTCCAGCCAAAATCCCTCTGTGTTAGCAATGTCTCTGCCTGGCTCTTCCTAGGCCCAGTTAGACATGCGGAGCTACAGTTTATGTGCTCGTTTTTTGAGCCTTTATTGCTTGAATCCACAGCCATGGAGCCCAAAGTAGTTTAGTGAGGAGAGGAATTGGCTAAACATCACACAGGAAACAGGCCTAGTAGTTATCACAGCACACACTCACTACAGAAACACCCCAGCTGGAATTTTGGAGGAATTTACTTTAAAAACAATGGTTGAAGAAGGGAGGAGTGAAAACATCAGATCCAAGAAAAGAAGCAAAAAAAAAAAAGGAGAGATCGCAAGAGAGCGTAAAAATTTATAGTGTCTGAGGCCACGTCAACACCAGACAGACAGCCCGGTAACGCCAAAGGAAGGATCTGGTTTCCTCTTATTTTCTTAAAAAACTGTCAATAAACTGACGCTGGATAACATTTGGCTTCGGGGAAAAAATAAGTAAATAAAAATTGAATTTAAAATAAGAAACAGTTCATGGCCTCAGAGGAACAGCTGCTTCTTGGAAAGTTCTTGATGTCGTCTTCCAACTTCCGAGCTCTCATTTAAAGCAGATTAACTCCACAGAATAAAAACAGCGTCTTTAAAGCCCCTCTTTTTCCACTTGAGCAAATTCAGGTGAGAACTGCATGCAGTGTCAAAGTCCATTTCAGGGGAATTATGGGAAACCATGAGTTTCTCTGTACATGTTCTGTGAAATAAAGTTTCATTGACTTTGTGTAAAGAGCTGAAACCAGAACATATTACTAACAGTTATATTGCTCTGCAGAGCAGTTGCAATCTCATTATGAGTTGGTGTCTCTCCTGTGGGCATCTGGTAAAGGTCTGCTTGCATTTCTTGGATTAGTTTCCTCTCTTCTTCATTGTGCACATCGTCGATGTAGGAGAGAATGGTGGCTCACTTCCCTCAAGGTCTGTTCACCGGTGCTAATTTCAAGGACGCAGCTGCAATTCTCAAGCATTGGCGTTTATGTGTGCAAAATGTTCTTCTTAGCATTTGAAAGAAAAACACAAAGTGGAAACTGCACAGATCAGAGGTTGATCGAGCAGAGCTCTCACTATAGTCATCTCTTTTATTAAATGGCATCTCTTTACTGATGAGACATGTAAACAGACTGTACAAGTATTTCCAAAAGGACCCCTGGTTGTATGCCTATTCATAGTAAACCAGTCTGAAGAAGAGATGCAGTATCAATTTGTGTACATAGGGTTAGGGTTATATAATTGCTTGAACTGATGAATTTGGCATCTGCAGTCATGTGGACTAGACTTATAAGGATCCAAAGGTCTCTTCCTGATTACAGATTTTCCCCATGTGGTCACACAACAAAGCTGCATGTTTGAGATGTTGTCTGTAACATGTAGAGATATTTAGGTCATCCTGACCTGATCTAAAACATGGGGGGAAATATCTCTGGTTTGTATCTCAATAAATATTTTATCGCCTTTACTAAAAACATAACATTTGTATAGAACAACAAGAAGACGGAGCAAAATCTGTCTTACATATTCACTGATTTTCTTTATGTTGCAGTGATGCATTTTATACAGACTGATTAAGGGATATTGAATGTGCTACATATAGGTATTGCTATTCTGTAAGATATATGACGTATTAAATGTGACGAGTGAAAAGTACAAAGCCTTAAATTGCAATGATAGTTTGTGTAGATGGTCTAAATTCTTTAATAGAGTATATTGATATAAGAACAACTCAATAAAACTGCCAAAGCTTTTAAACAAAACCTAAAGCTAAAAGGGGCTGTCTTGTCACTTTCCAAAAGAAAGACCACAAAAGGTATTGCTTTTATGGTGGGGCATTTTAGGTTTTAGTCACTTTGAGGAAAATGTTGGTATAGAGTTCAGGTCTTGGGTAAGAAAGAGTACAGGAATGGTTCAGAGAGCGTGTTTTTTTTGCTTCGTTGTTGTTCCTCTCATTTCTGAAACTCTCCCTCTAATAAGATAGAGACATTGAACTTTACTGTGGGCCCATGGCCCTCAGGCTTCGTACATTTACCAAAGAGGCATAATCACTTCTACTCCTGCAATTTTTGTTAAAGAAAAAGAAAAATAACTGGTAAAATTGTTGTAAAAATATTTAAAAAGGCAACGTCTCTCTACAAAACCTCTCAAAATTAAAAGCCCAATGACAATCAATTCATTTCAGTAGCAAAACTTTTATATATGGGCTTCACTCTCTTCTATGTCAATATTCTGTTAAGTGATATTATAATACTCTAAAATTGGATACAAATTAGACCTCTATATAATGCAGTGGCATCTACGTTGCATGATGGAGAGTGTATGATGCTCTGGGACTTGAGGTTTCTTAAAGCAGCTCAGATACCAGATTAGGAGGGCTCTGTGAGCTGTAGGCTTTGTTTATGTGAAGAAAAACCATTGACCAGAACAATGTAAAAACTCCAAAGTCTAGAACTTCAGTTTTTGAGGAGATCTGTAATAAAACACTTTAAAAAGAGTTGAATATTTAAGACTATGGCTATCCATCCATCAGCTCTACTTTGAGTTGGGTCATTTCTCCTGCTTTATGAGCGATTTCATTCTTTCGGTCATGCTGCATATCTCATGACCAGGAGTAAGGGGCAGGATGTAAACTGTAAAATCCTGAGCTTTGCCATTTGGCCAGGCTCTTTCTTTTCCACAAGAGACTGCAACAGCACCCATATTACTGCAGAAAAACTCCAAACATGCCATCATTCACCTGTTCCACCTGACTGATGGCATGTAAAATGGTCCAGTCACACATTAAATAACACAACCACACAGCCTTTGTATCACTTACAAATTTAGATTCACTCGACCAGCATACCAAGAGTTATTATGGCTCAAAAACGGAAAGTAAAAAACATTACAGGTGAAAAGCTAAACTTCTAGTAATATACCTGAACAAGATCTGGAGGTTTATTTGTTAATTAAAGAGGACGACTTCTACGAGGCTCAGCATGACATTTTAACAACATTAGGCTGAGAGTCAGTCATTTTCTGCAAGGTAGCAAAGCACTACTTCACACCACACGATCTAAAGCAAGCAATAGAAAATCTCTTGATAGATCCACCAAATTCACCTGTGCTGAATACAATATACACAGAAAACTGAATTCTACACACTGCAAACATAATTTATTATTTTTTTATCTTCGACGTCAAAAAGAGCAGCTTTCATTGAATGGAAGTTTTGAGGCAAGACAGTTCTCATTTTTTGATGAAAACCATCTTTTCAAGTGTTAAAGGTGAAAAGTCCCAACTCTTTCATACCTGTCAATCTGAAAAGGTCAGCTCTGTCAGAGGGCGACGCGCATGCAGACCGGATCCCGCTGCTCGTCTAAAGCTGATCCTCTGGCTCCACCATGTGACCACAAAGAAATCACCCCCAGCCTGCAAAAGATGTAACGTGTTAAATATTTAGCCGAAACTGAAGGGAAACATGTCCATTTTCTGTACAGCTCATAAAAAGAAAGAAAGAAAAAACATTAAAGGTCAGGCTCGACGTTTAGCTTAGCATTGTACTATTTGACGTCAAGACAACTGGTGGAGTTTATTTGATTTTTTTTTTTTACAATGAGTATTTTTTTCGTCATATTTTACTCACAAAGTTCGTGCGGTTCGCTTTAGAGGGGCGACAGTACCTGGTTTTAAACGCTTGAATAAAAGTTACATGAAACATTCAAGCATGTTAGCCTGTTCAAACCACGAACATGTCACCATACACCGATAAGCCATCCTACCTCGCAGGTGAAGCGTTTCAAGATGCACAGGTCCTTGTCCCCGTTCAACACACCTCATTCAAATGGTTGATTTACCTCCTCGGTGCAGCCAAGTGCTCCACAGTCCTGCTAATTACCTAATTATTTGACACAGGTGTGTTGAAACAGAGACATCTACAACTTGCTCCCACAGCCTGGATTTGAGGATCCCTGGCCTAGTCCAAGTCTTTACTCCAACTGTGTCAAAACTGGAGAATCCAATCTTATTTACTTCAGCTTTTGATAAAAAGCAAAAAAAAAAAATTAAACCTGTATAGATGTGGGAGAGACATTGTGTCAAAAGAAACAAAATATAGATTCAGGTGGGATTAACTAGAAATGCACACATTTTAAGATTTTTATTTGTAAAATATTTCCGAAGCCATTCATTCCACTTAAAAACTAGGCACAAAATTGTGTTTTGTCGAATAAAACCCAACAAAAGGTTTTGGAAATGTAGGTTTCTCACCTGTGGAATCATGAACAAGTTCATTGGGTTTGAGGACCTGATATTTGAGCATCTACTAAAATGCTTAAAAGACTAAAAATGCAATACTTAAATGTGTATAATGAAAAAAAAAAGTTTCGCAATGAAGGCGTAATGCATCCATTGACAAAATAAGCCTTGGAGGAAACAAAATGAGAATGAAAACAGGCAAGACGAGGACAACAGATATAGAATTTATTCCCAATATCCATTGCAAAGAATAGGAGGTGACACAGCTTGAAACAGATAATACAGAATTTATTTTTCAACCAGAAGTAGGAAAATACATAGATAGGTGTAAAGGAAACAAGCAGAACCTGTAGTCAAAAGAAAAAAAAAGTATAATAAAAGAATAAAACTAGTCCAAAGAGAATAAAAAGGACGGCTAAAGGATACAACAGAAAGCATTGTTTACCATTCAGTTGCAGGTTTAAACAGTATGTGTTGATTTGAAAACAGCTGCCTTGATTTCTCATCTGGGTTAATGGACATTCTACAACATTGTGCAAGTGTTCATCTTTTTTTTTTTTTTCCTTTTTTGCTGGTATTTTATGAATGGTAAACAATAGTTGGTCCAGTGCATAAACACAGTGACACAGATCAATATATGTACTCAGCTGACTACAGATAGACAATCCTGATCATTGAACAACTACCACTAAAATTGGCAAGGAGATGAGCAAATATACAAAATGGGTGATAAAAGAGAGAGGAAGAGTGGGGAAGGGGGGGCAAACGGGTTCAGGTAGGCAAATTTAAGATGCGCAAAACAGTTTTGAAGGATTAAACAGCTACATTTTAAAGATTAAAACAAAATGGCTGAATGTGAAAGTT
Source organism: Xiphophorus hellerii (assembly GCF_003331165.1). Lineage (NCBI taxonomy): Eukaryota > Metazoa > Chordata > Actinopteri > Cyprinodontiformes > Poeciliidae > Xiphophorus > Xiphophorus hellerii. Next base: position 18,332,411 of record NC_045694.1, on the reverse strand, counting down.
TCCAGTTATTATTGCCAAGTTTAGCTGATGGAAGGACAAATTAAGTGGGATCAGAGAGAAAACGACTTTGCTTTTCTTACAGCCCTAATTTGCATGAAGATGGAGGTTTTTTTTTTTTTTTTTTTTGTTTTTTTAAATAAGAGAAATGAAAAGGGTTGATTGGTTTAAGAGTTTCCGCTACAACACAACTGTACTACAAGCAGCTTTGGTTTGCACTGTTACAAAAAGATGCAGCCAGCAGACAAAATAACACAAAAACACTAAGCTAAATAAGCCTGAACAAATAAAAAGCTTGCGATGTGATGACCCACTAATGACAAATCCAGCTCTAATTTGACAGATCTTTAGAGGAAACAAGAGAAGTAACAAAGAAATAGATTTGTGAATCAATACTATCACTAGCTAGTTTAACAGACTGAACCACTGTAAAGCACAAGATCAGAATGAGGTGGGACTAGAAGTACGAGGGGGAAAAAAAATAATCACATGACCGGTCTAGCGGCACATCATTTGCCGTACAAACACGTTTTTTATTCTTTTGTATTTTTTTTTAACACCCGTCAAAAAGTATTTGCTAATACTGAACTGCAGCAACTAGTAAGACAGCTCTGCTGCCCTAACCTATGGACACCAGCACTCTCCAGCTAGTGCAGAGACAGCCAAAGTAAAGCTGAAAAGCTAAAAAAAAAAAGAAAAGAAAAAACATCCGTGTGTCGGGTTTTAACTGATAGTTACTTCCTTCTTGCGACGCATCTTCGGAAACGTTCGACCTCTCCAATCAACCCATCAAGTCAACGTGTCGTGATTTTGACAGAGGATTTGGTTTGTGGTGGAAGGGATAAGAAAAGTCAAAGAAGGGTAAAAACAATGCAGCAGATCATCATCATCATCATTGTATAAATCATGATTTACACAAACACCAAAAATTATGTCTTTTTAGAAAGGAAATAAGAAGTACATCTTTTATTCACACTTTTACAAAAAAAAAAAGGACAAAAAAAAAAAGAAGCTACCCTTTAAATCTACTACAATACTAATGCCATTCAGGAAAGAAAAATCAATTTGGGCACATTGATTTTCACCAAAGGAAAGGGAAAAAACGGGAGGAACAAGAGACAGGGACAAAGTTGACACTTCCCATTTTCTTGCTTATTCGACATAAAAAAAGTTCTTGTTGAAGTATAATAAGAGCTGCATTTGAATCGTTTAAGTGCATTTCAAATAATCTCACATTTAACCGATTTCAACTTGTTTTTGAGATGGAACAAATCTGATTAACAGAAACTTGACAGGCTGGCCGTTTTGACAAACAGCAGGAATAAAAAGAACAATGGGCTCTTCCACCCTTTCCAATGCAAAGGCAAGAGACAGGGGTGGTCCACAAATGGCACTATAGCTGCAATGACAATTGTAGAAAATCTATACAAAAAAAGTGGGGCAAGGGATGTTAAAAAAATTGAGAAGAGTAGCAGAAAAAGTCTGAGGTTAGATGGTTTATGGTGGTGGTGATGGATAAAAGCTCAGGGCTAATTTGCGGCCAGGAAGGGAGATAGGAGGGATCAGGTAATCTGGGGGCAAAAAAAACCAACAAAAAAAACAATCTGAGTGAATTTATAAAGACGACCCCGCTCATGTTCCGTACAGTGGAGGAGAGGAGGGTAGGGTGAAGAAAGCATACCTGATTACCAGAGAGCTCAATGAATAGGAAGAATATACACATCATCATTACATTGTCACATCTCATAAAAAAAATGAAATAAACGTTAACAAAAAAAAAAAAGGACATAAAATCTTCACAAATGTCTCAACAGTATTTAAAAATAAAAGGAGAGGAGGCTGCTCGAGCGTTCGTCGCATGTAAATAGTGCAAGACAACATCAACTGCTACAGTGAGTACGGGGCGTACGCACGGGACTTCTCCGTGTTGTGTCGTTTACACTTCGCTTTGGAGCCAGATGAACAGATGCGAATCGGTGCTGCGTGTCGTTTCGTCCAAACCGTCGGCAGCAGCCTGGTTCGTTGGCTTTGTTAATAGGCAGAAAGCAACAGGTAAAAAAAAAAAAAATTGACTCTGTCTATTTACATCAAAGCAAATCAGCCAAAACAATACTGATGCGTTACAGTTAAATCTCTTGGGAGTGCAAAGAAGTGACAGCGAACGCGGCGAGCAGCCTCCTCTTACGTCTTTTGTACAAGCTGGTAATATTAATTCATCTCAACATTAACTGGATAAAAATTTAGCCATAGTTTACAATACAATCTTCTTTTTTTTCTTAATCTGACCATAATTTACTCTTCGTACAAAAAATGCCAGAAAACAGGTCTTTTTGTGGTTCATATACAATCATGTAAAGACTGAGTCTAGGTTTCTATTCTGTACAAACACTCGTGAAAAATCACTGCTTCTATGTGTGAACGTATGGCTGGGGGTGGGGGGAGGAGTCACTACTGGCCTTGGAGACAGTGCTACACATCTGCCTGAAAATTACCTGTGTATGGGTGTGTGTGTGTGTGTGTGTATGTTCGATCTTGCATGAGTGAAGTTGGAGGTCATCTCCTGATAGAGAGAGGAATGCTGGTTTTACTCTTCAGCCATTTTTCGCTCTCTGGGAAAACGCAAATGACGTCAATGAAAAGGTTTGTGAAAGCCCCCCTACCTCCCATCGCTTAACCGGTCGACCTAGCTCCCTCGCTCGTTGCTCTAAAAAAGGTGATTCTTGGGCCACATGAGCTCCTAAGCACATGACTAGCATAACAACTATACAAGCCGGGGTGAAACTGTCTGCAAACAGGATGGTAGCTGCTCTCAGTTTCTCACTTTTTCTCCGAACTGCCGATGTCACATAATTCCGCTTCTTATGCACCAGGACCAGGGGTCAGAGGTGTGGACTATCTTGTAGCACCGCGGGAGGCCGTGACCACACAAAAAGGCCTGAGCACCACAGAATGACAGCAGGAAAGATCCCCTCGGATCAGCTGCGGCGCATCCGCTTGCTGGGATGCTTAGCTAGTCATGAAAAGTTGCATTCTACCCGAAGCCCAAATGTGCGTATCTTGGAGAGACCGAGAATCTACGCCGGCTGCCCAGAGTACAGATGGATAGCGAGCATGAGCCAAACATGGAGGGACTGAGACAGACAAGTCTGCTGTCTTTGCTGGTTTTAGATTTATACAGGGACAGACAGACAGCTCTGCAGCTTCTCAGCTAAATGTCACCCACCCAGCCGCTTTTAAGCTTCCCCATTAAAACCACACAGAGCCTCATGTGATGAATCTGAATGAGCTACCATCCCCTCTAGCCTGAAAGACAGAAAAATAAAAAGTATGCAGGGGTGGGGGTTTGTGAACCAGATGAGAAGAGGGAGTCCAAAACACGTGATACATAAACAGGACTGAACCAAGCAGTTAAAAAAGGACATAAAAAGAAAAAGAAAAAAATCAGAAAGAATAAAAGAAAAATATAGAATATCTATAACATTTTATACGAAATCCCTGTCAGCCAGACCTCACTGTACGAATATTTTACAGGTTGCGTTGTTTTTCGGTCTTCCTCCTCCAGAGGTGGCGGAGGTAAGAGCTGGTAGAGGGGGAAGCTGTGGTCGCAGCTCCCCCTGGTGGCATGGCAGGGTCTCACTACCTGCGTGCAGGCAAGTGCAGCCCATTGACCTGGGAGGGCACATTGGGCAGGAGCAACTCCAGCTGAGCATAGAGGGAGAAGTGGTCAGAGGGGATGTGGGGGTGTGGGCAGCCGCTGACATTGTTCTCTACGAGCCAGTGAGGGTCCAGGGGGCCCAAGATGCCCAACACGTTCAGATGAGGCTTGGAGTAGAAAATATAGTCGATGACACCCTATGAGACAGAAGGATTATAGTGAGCAAATAAAACGCTTTGGGCTGCTCCAGAGTAATATAAATAAACTCACCTGCGGGAATTAACATCAATTTGTTTTACTTTTTCTCAGGAATTTCAACCATTTTTTCCATTTAAAGTGGAGGGCAACTCTAATGAATTTTAAAAACCAGAATGTACACCAGATTTTCTCTAACCCAAACAGGTTTGAAATTACACATACAGCCTGAAATACAGACAAAAATTGTCATTTCTCAGCAAGATACAAACAAACACTTTTTGTAGCCACCATCAAGCCTCTGGCATATTTGTTGCAGCATATTTAATGACTCCTAACGGCAAAAATGGTACCCGATTCTTGGTTTTAAAGAAAAAGGTAAAAGATTAAAGACAAGGGTAAAAAAAAGGACAAATTTGTGTTTTATTTATCTAGTTACCTTAAAGTCGAAGGTGTAATTGGTGTAAGGCATTAGGCCGTTCTCATAGGCGCTCTTGAGCTTGAAGCCGTGGGTGATCCTGCCATTAGAAGTGCTGTTCTTGCCGTTGCAGTTGAATTTGGTCAGGCTGTCGCTATAGCGAAGCTCCTTGAAATCCTTGTGGGTGCAGTCCACTCCGCCTGTACTCAGGTACTCGACTACACCTGAGGAAAAAACATGACACATAAACTGACACATTTCCCACTGTGCTAGTCTGTTATTTAAATAAAAAATAATAATAATTTCCATGATAATTTCTTGAATTTTCAATGATCAGGAACGTTTTCTTTTAAATCTTTGTTTGTTGTTTGTGTTTCCAACGACATACAAACTTATATGTTCACGTAAATTATCTCTACTGACTCCTTGGCTCGTCCCTCCTTAAACTACTGCTGTCGTTTCCTGACCTTAAACCTGTACATGTCCTGGATGGAGGGAAAATCAGCCCTGATGATCCACTCTGCTTGTTCTTTTTATCTTGAAAAGAGGAGGTTCCCTACAAGCAGTTTGAGTTGGCTATACTTTCGTTTATCTGCATTTCTAATTTCTAACCTAATCTGTCTTAACCCTGGTTTATGCAGTGTAAATAGAGCAAATGTCCCCAGAAGCCATCTTTATTTTGAAAAGTTTACCACAGTTAAAAGAAAACATAGCTTACCTCTTCCAGAAATACAATACCAAATATATATTTCTTACAAGTTGAGTATAAATTGTTTTGTTTAAAACAGAAAACAATAATGGATTGAATGGAATTCATACATAATATAATAATTATATTATATTATATATAATGGAAGTTTTTAGTCCAGCAAATGTTTCCTTTTAGTTATTCTGCTTGGTCTAACCAGACCTCTAGACTGACTTCTTGCACTGGGGTCTTTTTTTTTTTCTTAGGAGCACCAGAACAAACACGAGATGCACCCAAATCTTCAACTGCATCAAATTTAACTTCAAAGTTTTATATATATATATATTTTTGTTATTACTGTCCATAAAGGTAATATTGATTCATAAATGATTTATTACCTAGTAAACATAAAGATATTTTTTTGAATCAGAATTGCACAAGACTGGATATCATCAAAATAAAATAAATTAAAATTTAAAGGTAGAAACAGAAGAAAATCTAAATGAGTCCAAATGTTTCAACACTCCTGAAAAGCTCATGAACATATCAAACGGAACATCTTGCTACCGTCAAGCCATTTTTAGGTGAAAGAATTATGCCAGACTTAGTAAACTTAGTAAAGAGAAGTTCTTCTGCAATATTGTGGGCAATGTTAAACTTTATTATCATTCCTCCCTGCTGGTCTGCTGCTGCCTGCAGCTTAAAGGGGAAAACATGGGGAGGGCGATGCATGTAATGCGTTTTATAGATGCTTTGTGCTTTTTCAGCGTTTTAATCCAAAACTGTGTTTATGACTGGTTCATTAACATACAATTTGATAAATTGTGAATGCAGACATGGGGTTAAGTGCATTCACTCATGGGTGGCACTCACACCCTTGAGAAGGTGCAAGCGCCAGAACACATTTTGAGTGAGCGAGCGTAAAAATTTGTAAGCAAGCACCACAAATTATTGCTTGCTTGAAATATATACATCAATCTCACTGCGCGCTCTGAATGGTGGCACAAATACAAAGCCATAATTAGCAGCGCAATATGGCGATACCAGAAAGAAAAGGCAGTTTTTGAATGAAAGCTGTGGGATCTTACGCCGATCAATTAAGACACCCACATCCCCATAATTATAATGGTCATATAAAACTGTTGCTCTCGCCTACTTACCAGAGTCAGGTAAGGAGTTGAGGTCAGCACACAGCACCAGTGGAATGGCATTGGTCTCACCAGAGGTGGACAGCTTGAAGCTGCGTGTTGCCTTGTCCACGATATTCTTCACCTCTGACAGGAACATCATGGTCTGGACCAACTTGACATCCGAGTACTCGGGATCCCAGTGCATGTGGGCGTTTGCCACCAGCAGGAGCTGCTTGTCCAGGCCGTGGAGTGACTTACCAGCTAAAAAGATCAATCACGAGCATATTTACAACATGTTCTTATAACAGAAAATACATTTATGCATCATAGGCCTCTTTAAACTACAATAATTTGAGTTATAGACAAAAGCCACATAAGGATCAATAGTAAAAGCAAATCTAAGACATAGGAGGTCAAAATATGCAAGAATTCAAATAATAAAGATGAGGGGGAAAAAAACAAAACTACTCACAAGACATTTCCATCATCTCTTTGCGGACTTCAAGCAATACAGCTACTCCGATGTTGTCCTTGGTCATCACCCTGTTCAGCATCGCCTCTGAGCCCTCGGAGTTAGCCATGGCCAGCTGGTTGAACTCCACTGTGTGCTTCTGCACAGCGCTGAATCTAGAGCAAAAGGAAGAAATAAAAATATTTTGAAGGCAATTGGAAGAATAAATGTTTTTAAAATCCAAGTACATCTCTTACGGTATGTTGTAAAAGGATGCAATTCAGGTCATTGACAAAGAAAAAATATTAAAATTTAAACTATGCTTTAAATGGGAGCTCAAAATGATTCATGAGGGCTTTTTTCTCCAAATACTTTTGAACATGTTTTGAAAGGAGAAAAGCCTTTGGTTGGCTCTCAATGGATTAATTACTTCTTAACGAACAAGATTTTTAAAATGTGTCAAGTATCAAAATAAGATATAAATAGAGCTCTTTGTGCTCTTCAAGCTCAGGTATTGGCAGCAGCAGAGTAGAAAAAGATACAGAAACGACTGCTGATGAGCCAGGAAAAAATAAATAAATTTAATGATGCTTTTCTTTTTAAAGCTGTTGAATGCTAATATGTTTGTTTAACACCAGAGTTGGGTAGAGAAGCCAAAAGATTGTACTGAAGTACGAGTGGCACAGCTGTTTGAAACTTTTTACTCAAGTAAAAGTAAAAAGTTTCAATTCAAGAAATTACTCAAGAGGAAAAAAGTATTTGGTATAAGGTGCTGCTTAAATTCTGAATAACTGATAAGAACGTCTGACTTAACATTTAAAAATTATGTCAGACAGACAAACAGCATAAAATTAACGTGCAAGCTTTGATATTTTGAAGACAAATTAAATTTTTTTTATACAATTGTGAAGTACTGTGTAGTAAAACTACTCTTGCAATTATTTTCTTCCCAAAAACTTGCTCAAGTGAATGTAAAGTAATGTAACTGCTCACCTGTGCTGCCCATATGTATGCAGTTAATATGTCGACTTTATGCAGAAGCTCAAATTATTTTTACTTCATCTTGCTTACAAAATTACATTTAATAATTGTGAACTCACTGTGAATGCCTAAATTAATTAACTTTTAACAAGACAAATGCCTAGCGACGCTCCTGCAGGCGCCGTTACTACGCGGTGAGTCTGTCCACTAAACCAGGCTGTTCCAAAGCGGGATGAGCAGGAATCACAAAAATGATCGGAGCGCCTTTATTTCTTACCCTGATTTCTATAAACATGGCTTAAATTAAAGCTGAGAAAATTGCTGATGTTTGTAAGTATTCTCCCTTGATATAAATCTACAAACAGTTTGGTTTCCATCAAGATACAAGAGAGGACTAAGCAAATTCCTCCATCCTATTTAATGATTATGTTCAAACAAAGGAGGCAATTAGTTCAGTTTTTGTCATTTATTAAGGTTTAAAAATTACAGCAGCTGCAGAACGTCACAGCAATGGGACAATAAGCTGCTAAAAAGTTGTAAAACAACTTCAAACCATTTATATTCTGCTATTCCTTGCTTAGTGTCGGTACGCAAACCCATTGATATGACAACCGCCACAACATCTTCGTTAACCCGCAGAGCAGAGAGTAATATTTTGACTGTAGCTAACTTCCTGCTTTTGAAACTGTCTCTAGTCAGGTTGCATTCAGACAGGTTTTCTACTGGTTTTAGGGTCCACTTCAACAGGACCGAGACCTAGGTTTTTAGGCGGATCAGAGTTCGGTTTTTAAGTCCGTTTTGGAATTCAAGTTTGCATTCAGACCTCCCCAAAAACTCAGACTTTCTAGACAAACTGATTAGAGTTTGATTCAGGACTCTAATCCTATGGTTGGTCTGAATACACCCTTAATGTTTAACACAAATATTTTCTCCTCTGTAGTTGTGTTGTGACTGAACCAGGACTTATTTTTGTTAATTTCTTCTTTGGTTTAATCATATTTACATTTGGAAGTTTTATGTTGTTTTATTTATTAGCACAAATATAATGAGCTTAATTAGACTTATACTTGTTTTCCCAGATATGGCACCACGCATGTACAGTACAGACACACAGTTGTGTCCAAACTTTTGGTCTGTACTGTATGTAATTCATAACTTGAAAACCTGTTGACATTTCATTCCAAATGGTGTCAGAATGCCAAGACTAAAGGTATAAAAAAATAACTCAAGTTGAAAAGAAAAATGCAGATTTTTTTTTCTTCTCAAAAAGAAATAAATCTATTGTTCCATAGATTTCTTTAAATATTCTGACAGCCCAAGTTCTGGGCTGAAAAAAGATTGAATCCTTTTTTTTTTCAATCTATATTTCCAGCACCTTACAGGAATAATGTTGGCATTACTTACTTTTCTGTTTTGAAGAAGATTGCACATCCGTCCACATGTTTACGATCCGACTCGGACATCGTTCTAGCTCGTGACTTTGGACTGAAGAGCCCGTCGTATCCCTGCTCTTTCAACTCTGGCAAGAAGAAATTGAAGTACTGCTCCGTTTCCACTTCCTGCAAATTAACAAGATAAAATAAATTGCTAATAGGATGGTGCACATTTCTGAAACACCAAACAAATCCATCTGTTTATTAAATGTTAGCTGCAGCATGTTTTACTGAGATATTGCTATATATTGAAACATGTTAAAAAGTTATTCAACAACTGTCAACAAATGTGAACAATATATTTGTAGTGAAATTACATTATTTAAGGCAGAAAATTATCTAGCTCTTGCAAAGTGTTATGATGGCAATGGAGCAGAGACACCAATATCTGGGGAAAAATAATTAAGGCATATCCTCCATTTAACAATTCTTCAGATTTACTTTGGGACAACAATGTTTTAATTTTACAATTTTGTTTTGCTATTTGGAAACAAAAAAAGAATACTGCTGTGTTGTACAGACTGTGCATATACTTTATTGCATAAATGTGAATAACTTTGTAATCCCTTTGACTATTTAGTGTATTCCAAGTTTGAGCTCCTATATAAAGAAACAGCTAGGCGATTTCTCCCTCTCTTTGTGGTTAATAATTATAATCTCAAATAGATCTCATGTAAGTTTAAACACCTGATTGTGTGTGTTTTATAGTTCTTAGAAAAAGGAACCACAACCTGGGCAACATGACTATGTTAGTTTGTGGATTATTACAATGCGTCCATAATCTGCTGCAGCAGAAACATCATAGGATTGTCTGGAGGTCAAATTCTATTCATTGTAGTTCTAAACTCTCGCTCTGACCTCAGTTTGACTTCTCCTTTTTCCTTCAGCTTCATGAAATAACTTGTGATACGGGGAAGAATTTGCTACTCATCTTCATAATTACGCTGAAGACAAAATCCTACTAACTAACTAGGATTTAGTTAGTATTAACATAAAATGAAATGCATAAAAACCATATTTAGTTATGACACTAGTAAAAGCTTCTGATTTTTTGATTGCCCATTAAACACATTGTCTCAAACAGAAGCAGAAGACAGTGCTTAAACTAAGGTGGGGAAATTTCACCACCCAAAAGAGCATGAACTGTTAAATCTCACTAAACTACACAAAGAAAACGTCTAAAGTGTTTTTTTCATTTTATTCTCACTGCAGGCAGAAGAAACAGCAGTCAACGTTAGCTAAAAGGCAGCTGTAGTGTTTAGTAGAGTTGTGCAAAAACACTGATATATAACAACCCTGATTTTGTTGAAGATGATGTGAAAGACTAATGAGGTCACAGAAGATCATTACACTATGATCCAGCTGCTAATGACGTTTCTAAAAGTTACTGATTTGATAGATTTAGCTCACAGACCCTTTTTGTTCATTTCCTGGTAGATGAATGTACAAAGTAATAGGTGCTGTGTGTTTATTTCAGAAATTGTACCTACCTATATTTATGAAATATAACAACTAGATTTTTCTGTGATCGTATACATTAAACCTTAAAAATGAACAGGGTGTAATTTTTTTTCCAATCTTTTACAAGTTCTGTAGCAACAATTCATCTCCCCAGGTCACTGATATGCTCTACTGCCTAAGACGGTGGTTGGGTGGAGTCCATCCCAGCAGACACAAAGAACAAGATTAACGGTGCATAAAGGTCCATTACATGAGTCCCACGGAAGTTTATATACTTTTCACAAACTTGAGTAGATATTTACAATAAGCAAATATTTGCTTATTTACATTATTACATTTGCATGTAATAATGTTGCACGCAAATGTCTGGACCAGGAAACCACCTAAAATCTGCAGAGAAAGGTCAGAGCCAACCAGCAAACCTGAATGCAGCTTTTTCAAACTCAGAGAACAATATTAAACCCCAGTTGACATTGGCAGATGGAAACAGAAAACTACATGCAGCATTTACATATCCTAATCAAGTGGCTGCTTATGGAACATAATTAAGCTATAATTACAACAATTCAAAACCGTCTGGGTACAGAAGGAATATGGCTCTTTATAAACCCCAAAGAATCTGGGAAATTTACAGCAGGAACCGTCACCTAACAGAGTGGTGAGGAGTAAAAATCTTTATCCCATGAAAAAAGCCAAAAAGTCATCAGAAATCACACAAAGAAAAGTTTTAGTAAAGTGTCTCAAACTGAATGCTAACTTAAATTTTTATGCTGATATTATGTGAAGATTCATCACTTAACACAATAATTAAACATTGAAATTGCACAATATCATTCAAGTTTGCTTTGAAAAACGTTCAATAGTTTTTAGTTAAAAACCTTCACAGTTTTGTAATCAATAAAACTCAAACTTTATTCAAACTAATATGATCCACAACAAAAATATGTACTTTCAAACAAAGAAGTTTCAACCAGTGGGTAAAAAGGCATATACTGCCATAACTACCTTTACTTACAATAAGTAAAATGTTTACTTTCATTAGATTTCTTAACTTCATTAGAACTCATTACCAACAACAAAGTCACTGTATGAATATCACACGATCTACTGGAAATTAGTGGGACACATAAGTGACACTTTAATACTAACGTCAAGCTAGTGCCTGGATGGATCGTCTTTGCTTTCAAAACTGCCTCAACCCTTCATGCCATAAATTCAACGTGTCAGAAATATTCCTATATTTTGATCCGTACCAACATGACAGAATTACAGATCCTGCAGATTTGTTGGCTGAATATTCATAAAACTAATTTCCCTTTCCACCACAACTTAATTTATCGTTCAACATACATAAATTAAACAAAGAACTGCTTGCAGAGGCATACCTAATAAAGTGTCAGGTGAGTTTGGAATGATTTACTGGAAAAGCTTATTTTTAAGCAGATTGTTTGAACATTAAACAAAGAAAAGGGTTTTGGGTACATTCATTTTTCGAGTTATTCCAGTCAGGTATTAATCATCAAGCAACACAGCTTTCTAAATAACTGAGTGAAAATATTTTCTCTCATTCTAACAACAATGATTGATCTATTCATTCCCTACTGTCTAGTTCCATTAAATCCAGAGGGTTATTGTAAAAATATATTTTACAATAGAGAGGTACACTATCTGACTTGTATGTGATGTTTTGCTAAGGGTGTTATTTTGAGCAGCAACTCTTGCATAAGGCACCACATCATGGGGAGTGTTAGTGTAATCATGTGATGTAGGGGCAAAATTGTATCTTTTCACAAAAAGATGTTTTTAAAAACTTTTTGGTATTAATTTAATGAACAAAACAAACAACTTTCTGAACTTTAAGTATCCTTTAATTTTTCTTACCTGCAAACTGATGATGTCTGCGTTGCAGCCTAAGGATTTCCTGCATGATAGATTTCTTCCTGTACTCCCAGTTCAGAGCCCAGGAGGGGCAGTAGCCGTACAGCTGTCGTGTGGCATACTTATCGCACAGAACATTGTAACACATAACTGAGAACAGTGCTATGAAAGGGAAACAGAAACCAAAAGAAATGCACTTAGTTGAACAGAAATGAGTCAAGTCCTCATATGTTGCTGATTTATACAGAAAAGAAGAAACCCTCTGTAGCTTTAAATTCTGCCATAAAACAGAGTTGCTCAATTTAGCCAGAAAATGTTAAATATTAGTATGATAATGTCTTACTATAAGGAATTTGAAAAATTGACTTTGTTATTTTGTTTGTTTAAAATGAAATATATAAGTAAAACTCTTAACATTCACTTTGACATTTATATATCAGCCTTATTTTTGTGATACATTTTCAACAGCAACAAACTATCAAGGTCCACAGATGAAAATAACCTGATTTTGCATCAACATGTATAAAATGTAAGAAAGGGGAAAAAACAAAAACAGTAATAAAATGAAACAAAGGAAAAAAAAAACCATTTCTAACATTTGTTTAAAGTTACGGTGTGTGTACATCAGCCTTACTTGCTGGACGTGTTCGGTCTGGTTCCTGGAGCGAGATCCATGACCTGGCTGGTGGCTGCTCTGTTGGTACTGTTGAAAAGAAGAAAAACAGGTCAATATAAAAAAGTTGAAGTGTTTAAATTTTGCTTTTGAATGCATAAATTTGACATATTTTTTATGCACATAATATCACAAAAGAAAACCAAAAACACACTCTTGGCTCCAGTCTCGGGTTAGCAGAGGATGCTAAGTACTCACTGCGCTTAATAGCCCCTGCCAGATTGTCTAACAAGTAGCTGAGCAGTCTCCGTGTGCCATCAGGTTCCTGATAGAGGCTCATAATTTCTTGTGCAAGTGGGTTTCCTGGAAAGGAAGAGATAATCAGCCTGTATCAAGTACCAAAAAAACAACATGATTTAAGGCTTAAAAAAAAATATTTTTTTAAAAAAACTTGTGCAAGCCACTTACCTTTTAACCCCAGTGTCTGTAACTGAAAAAGTTTTCCCAATTCAAACGGGAGAACTCGCAACTGGTTGTTATTTAAAAGCAATTCCCTGCAGAGGACAAATAAGATATGTATATATAAAAAAAAAAAAAAACATTATCTTGGAAACAGTTTACCACACTCCCTGTGTTAAGATTTGGACCAAAACCTTCATACTTCTCAGCATTTATGTAATTAAATAATAAACAGAGTCCAAATGCACAGGCAACTTGTGGTGGCTGCCCTCTTTATCTCTGCACTAATTGCATTATGTAACCTGGCATCACTGACCTGAGAGACACCATGTTGCCGAGCTCTGCCGGCAGGCTCCTGATCTTGTTGGATGAGAGATCCAGGTACACCAGGTTGTGTAGTTTGGCAATGTCTGGCGGGATGCGTGACAGAGAGTTGTCACTGAGGTGCAGGGCAGTGAGGTGGGTGAGAGACCACAGGGCGGTGCTGAGACTCCTTACTCGGCCTGAAGAAAAAACAAAAAGCAAAGACAAAAATGTAAATGCATTTACTGTGTCTTAAATCTTGTTTGGACACAATTATACATTTTTCAACTGTAGCTAAAAATGAAAAAAAAGGAGGAACTTAACTTCATAATTTAAGATTACTATAATAAAAATAATGAAAAAAAAACACTATAAATATTCTAAGACACTCCACAAAACAAGCAGATCCAAGTTGTGTCTTAGATTAAATTGTAAATAACCCACTTCTCATTGTCCTCTTCTGACCTACCAATCAACCTACAAATTGATGTTGGATATTGGCAGATGTGACTCAATCATTATAGAGCACCTAAAAAAATTAAGCAATTATTTTTTTTTTGCAATGAGGCCATACTTCCACAGTAAATAAGTAATGTTTGCTAAAACAAGCATCTGGACATTTATTACACTAAGATTTAAGTTGAGATCTTTGGGAACACTGTAATGGTCCATGGTGGTATCATCTGCACAAGCAGGTTTTGCAGGTTAAACCTAAAGGCCAGATGCTGGACTTCGAAACATTGAATCAGAAGGATAATACAACATTTGGAGAAATGGTTTTGCTCCCCGGTCTTTAAAAACAGACACATATGCAGTAAAGCTAACTTTTCTGTTTACACACAAACTCAGACTCACACAGAAAAATTGGTTATGAAACAAGTTTTTGTAGCGTAACTACCATTATAAATATTTACCATAACAACCCACCTCCCCCAAAATAATAATAAAAAAATCTCCTGAGCAATCTCTTGGTAAGAGTTTTCATCAATATGGAGTTTTGTGTCAGATAAAGAACCAGAGCAGATGGCACTCAATACCTCTACAAAAGACACACAGGCAGACGTTGAAATTTAAATATTTTTCTTATTCTGAACTGCCACATAATCTTATATGCCACATATCTTATAATCTTATATGCTTTCTTATATGCCACATAATCATTTTTACGACAATAATGCAGCATATGGGAAAGCAAAGACCATCAATCATATAACCAGCAAACAGCCCAGATCTCATTCTCCTTTAGGACTTTTTGGTGAAAATCGAAGGTAAAGGGGATTACAAGACTCCATCTGAGAATGCTGGAACATGACTGATGAAAAATCATTTCATCAGTGAATTTCAAGCGTTTATGGTTCAGAACTTGACTTTTTCCCCTAAAGATCAAATGATCACGTTATTTACCTTCTTGATTAAAAAAAAAATTCCTATACTTTTTTTTCCAAACTATTAAAAGAGTTTTGTGTTGCATTTGTTTTTACAGCAATAAATTAAAACTCACTGAACAGCCTCCAGCAGCAACAATTCTGTATTATTTTCATAATGTAAAATAAGCAATAAAATCATAACATTTTATGTTGACATATTAATGGAAAACATTTTAGTATGACAACGATTGGGGTTTATTTATACATGTTTTATTGATTACAAAACATATATAAATAACATCAGTGAGTACATAGCTGGCTTTTGCCCTCTAATGCGTTCATCGAGGATTATGGTACCAGCTGTGACTTCTACTGAAAAACGTTTTATTGGCTAATTTGGTTTGAAGTTTTGAGATTTCCTGATGATAACAGGAACAAATTCTGTATTTCGCTCATGATTTTTTTGTAAGTTTTGGTTTGGCAAAATTGTGTTCAAATTTACGTAAATGGAATGGAATGTATTAAAGCAACTTCTGTGTGCGCCAGGTAATGTTTTCAGTTACCTTAATAAGAAAAAATAAAACTGATTTGAGATATTAGTTCATTAATTTGATGGTATTGGACAGATGTTCAATGCCATCCATAAATGGACATAATTTAGACAATGTTAGGATTAATTAAACTGTTTACATTGAATACACACTGAATAGCTTTTTGTATATTGCAGAATATTCTGTTGCTTTTGATCAAAAGAAGAAAATATTGTGCAGTAACAAATATGAATTTTATGTTGAATAATGGGGCTATTACATCTGAGCTCACCTTAGATCCTCTAAAGTAAATGGGACATAAACAATCACAATTTTACTTTTCATATTGTGTGGCTATCAAAATGTTTCATCACACATTCCTGGAATTATGTTGTGTATTTAAATCTTCTTAGTCATAATCCTTTGTTTTGACATAAGTGTTGAAAATACAGCCAAGAAATCAACTGACAAAAAAATGATTTGCTAATGACATGCACAATACATTTAACTGAGAAACAATTAAAACCCTCAGTCTTAAAGGTTGCAGACAGAATAAAGGTTTTCCAGTCGGAAGCATGAAACAATCACAGCAAGATTCTCTGCATTTCCTACAGAAGAAGACACTTACCACTAATTTCCAGCTCAGCCCAGTATGACTTCTTCCCATTTGCTGCCTCCTCGCTAGACATAATTGTGTACATCCGCCTGGGATCCGGCGGGTCATATTTTTCCTTGGGCATTCCTATAACACTACAGAAATCGTGTGTAATAAAGCTGTCAGTGGTAAATATAAAAAGTCCGTCAATATGCAATAAATTGCAAGACATAGCCTATCGTTTTGGCCTGAAACTATAGTTCAGTAACCCCCATCTACAGGATGATGTGGCTGTCAATTTTATTATTCAACAAATCTGCAGACAAATGTCAACACTTATTAAAACCGTTCAAAAATGTTATCTAGATCGTGATCTAGCTGTGCATCAGAAGCAATAATAATAATAAGTAAAACGTGCCACAGATTGCTAGAAAGACTGATTTCTTTGTTGTTACATAAGTTAAAAACGGAACACCTAGAGAATACATTATAGAATCTTCCCGCCAGATTTAGAAAAACGGCAATTTTACAACAAAACGAGGTTTTGTTCTGGATAAAATAAAAAAAGCTCGACAGCTATAAAGCCAAGATAAACAACGCTACTCTCACCGATTGTTCCCCTCGGTGACGCTAACTGATTAGCCTAGCTTAACCTAAATTGGCAGCTATCGGACTACATAACAAAGCCAGATCCCCAACTACCTCGCAGACTAGCAATCTGGTGAAAAGGCCAACTTGAATTAGTATTAAATCTCAGTTACCATAGTCCGAAGCCCTTTCGAAAAACGTCAAAAATAATATGCTGGATAAATGTGAAAATATAGTGTGCACTTGTTGTTTACATAATGGCAAAGCACTGAATTGCGCATAAACACAAGGCCACGAATACACGCAAAACACCACTTTCGCCTATTTTTCTTTCAAAAACAATAATTGCTAATAAATGAAAGAAGAAAAAAAAACACCTGCGCTCTTAAAACAGGCCCGAAACGATTAACTTGCAAGCAACTGCGGGCTATTTAGCTTAGCCTGGCTAGCCTACAAGCTAAAAGCTAACACCTCAATTATTTGAAGCTGACCGAGTTCCTATTGAAATACTTTGGTACACGAAGGGAGAGCTGTGTACATTAAAGACAAAGATGTGTGACGCGATGAGAAAGAATATCTTTACATGAATACGAGTACAACACAGAGGGTTTCATTTTACCTGCAAGAGCATACCAAATCGCGAGGACGACTGCGTGTTCTCTTTTGTTTTCTAGCTACTTCTTCCCCGTTTCCGCTGCTGTATCATGGCGACTGTAAGGATTTTTTTTTTTCTCTCGCTCGATAACAGCGCTGCATCCTATTGGCTGCCGTCTAGAAGGTCCAACCAGCTGTTGAACCACAATAAATAGCAACCTATGCTTTTAGATTGGTGGACCATTTTGTGATGGATAGACAAACACAGAGATGTGCAATAAATGTACAAATATACCTGAAGGACCACTTTATTCAAAAACTCTGTGTGAAGGTAGTGTGGCATAAACAGAAAACTGAACTCGTAAATAACTTCCTGATTAACAGAATAAATTAAAATTTTAATTTTAAGTAAGTCACAAGTTTAAAACAAATAACTGTGCAAATGAACAGGCACACAAAAAATCAATTATAAATTACAATATGCTTCTCAAATCATGTGATGAATAAAACAAGTGAAAGTCTCTTTTCTTTCAAAATCAACACTGACAGACATCTAACAGGTGATCCTGAAGATAAGTTAAGGACTCTTCCACATGAAGAGGTAAGGCTTCACCGATGTCCTCTTGGGATCGGGACAGGAAAGCATTCACTGCTTCTTGAACAGCAGACTTTGACACCATGTCGTCTGGTTTGTAAACTAATGTGGCCTCTTTGCCAATTTGCTCAAAGGGAGAGCTGGTCAGACAGCCTGTAGACGACAGATGACAAAGTGTGAGTAGGGAATAAAGTAAAGCAAGAGGTTGAAGAACAGAAGTTGTGAATAAATGATATAGAATTTTAATTTTAGATATAGCTGTTAATCAGCTCTCGGTATATTATGGGAAATACACAGGCAATCAGAACATACATTATTTAGGTAATAGTTTTTGCAAAAATTGACTATTAAATGGAAGTCAGGCTGATTGTCTAGGAAATATAATTTGACCGCTTGCTTTCCTGCATCAAGGGCAGAATACCCTGATTAAGTTTTTTATGCTCGATACTGATTTATGTTTTTTTTTTTTTTCACCTGCCCATTCCAGTTTTGGCTGATTACGATTTCAAATGAAAAATGTTTTTCTTAAATGTTCTACCAAATGTTAATACCAACAACCTAATTTTATGTGTCGCCAATTCTTTATTAAGTATACAAATATAAAACAGTAAAATATACTTTTTGACCTAGTCTTTTAAGACTTCTAAATATCTAAAATTAAGTTTGTAAAAAGTAATACTAATTGACTTCTTCAAACTAAGAGCACATAACTGCTTAGTGACCATGACCAGTTGGTTCCTTAATACAATCAATATTCAGAAAAGTGGTAAAATTAGCAGCAAAATAGTAACTTTAGCATATATAAATTACAGTGCATTCACCAGGAACAAACATTGCAGTTTACATGTGAATATATGGCATTGCAAAATTTTATTACAGATAACTGAGTAAAAAAGTAAAAAACACTAAACAAATGCACATAAAGACCAAGAATAGCTATGTCATAACAATATACCACATGCATACTTCTACAACTTAATTTAATTGCAACTGTAACAGGAAGGAAAATGTGGGCAATAAAGGTGAGAGCAGGAAAAGGAAATACACTGATCAGGTATAACATTGTGATCATCTGGCTAATGGTGTTCTGGTTTTTCTTATGCTGCTATAACAGCAGTGATCTGTCAAGATATGGACTCATTAGACCCATGAAGATGTGCTGCGGTATCTGCTCTGACCAAGCGGTCAGCAGCAGATCATTTCAAGTCCTGTAAAATGCAAGATGGGGCTCCGAGGTCGATACTTGTCCGTTCACCACGTCCCATAGATGTTCTATTAGACTGACGTCAGGGGAATTTGTAGTTAAACATGCTCTCATAAAATTGTTACTGAACCATTTATGCTTGGTAGCAGAGGCACATTTTCCTGCTGAAAGTGAGCAAAACAGTAAGTGAATTTAAACACAACAATCCATGATGATCTTGTATGCTGACACCTTTCTATCAGAATCAGCATAAACCTCTCTGGCAATTTGGATCAGACTACAAAGGTAAGTCTTTGTTCTCAGCAGCCAATGATCTGACCATTTGACCACTGTTAGTTCCCTGGAACATTTTTGATTGATACTGACTACTGCAAACTTGGACCAGCATACACAAGCTAGTGTTCTGGAGCTCCTCCAAACTGGCCGTTCATGATCCCCTAACCATCATGATTTGGCCCCAGTCAAACTCACTCAAATCCATACTCTAAATTTAAGAACAAAATGTCTGCTTCTGCCTATTAGATCCCACAGTCTGATAGGTGTCTCAATTACAACATAATTAGTGTTATATAACACGTCAGAGGTCACATTTGAATGTGTTTAACTAAGTTAACCCAAAAGATCTGACTGATGTTTAATTTTTTGATGTATTTGAATACCAACTCTACTTCTCAGTAATGAAACTGACTGTTCCAACAGATCACTTTTATGTTACAAAAGCATTAGAGAAGACTGTGTTATGCTAGAAGGACATACATTTCAAACATTGTTTGAAACACAGTGAACCTGCAGGTTTAAATTCTATTAACACAGACTTGGTACAAATAGATAGTTTAATTATCCAAAATAATACTAGCTAACTTTTGTGTTGGGGAAGAAAAAGAAAACATTTATTTCACCACTCAGAGAAATACTCCTCACCAACACCACAAGTAAAGTTCTTTTTAAATTTATAAGATCTCATACTATACAGTGCAGTATTCTGCAACATTTGCTGTTGAGGCCTTTTTCTACCAGCTCACCTTTCATTGCTTTGCTATAGCTGAGCAGTAACATCCAGAGAAGATGGATCAACTCTTCCCACTTTCGCCAGCGTTCCAAGCCATCCTGGAAAACATATTGTTTTAGCTTTATAGAGATTTACTTGTTTTGCCATCTTTATTTGGTTGGTTTTCTCTTTACCCAAATCTAGTAACTCAACTCACTCGATAAGACTTACACGTTCTTGTTTGAATCCACGTAGAAAAACATAGCTGAAAAGGCAGTACACCATTTCTTCTGCCCAACTTTTCTCACAATGAACAGTCAGTACAAGTCTGCAACAGTCTGCTCTACTTGGGTGAGTTCGCACGAAAAATAGTTAGTTTGATGGGGATAAGGGGAAACAAACTACACTCAGTTGCTGTCAGACAAATGTTTTGAGTTGTAAATGGAGGCAGTGGGTTTTGTGAACTGATTAGCAACTGAAGTGCAAACACATTGCTGACAACCAATGAGAGGTGATTTTTTTTACTCTACTTCAGGGGTCTCAAACTCCAGTCCTGCAACTTTTAGATGTGCCTCTGCTGGACCACACCTGAACAGAATAATTAGGTCATTAAGGCTCTGGAAAACTGATCTACACAAGGAGGAGGTCATTAAGTCATTTCATTCCAGCATTTTGTATCTGTGGCACATCTAAAAACTGCAGGACTGCGGCCCTCGAGGCCTGGAGTTTGAGACCCCTGCTCTACTTGTAAACGAACTCAAAACAGGGATAAATCATATATTATCCTAGTTTTAGATTGAGCAAAACACACATTAATGATAAACAAAAAAAGGCAAACACCTGCAAAAGTATTAAGAGATATAAATTTAAAATAAATAATGAAGGTTTATAAAATTAACAAAACATGTAAAAATTTTAAAAGTGAGGTAAAGGACTTTAAAAATGTAAATGTTATATATTTACAGAATAAAGACAAGTAGTTTTGACAGTGGTTCAGGTAGAGCTTAGTTTTAAGGAATCCACATTTATGGATGAAACATTTTCCAATTAGAGCTAAATTGTTTAACACAATCTTTTTCACCCTAACCAATATATTGCTGTCTGCTAAAATAGAAACAAATATTTTAAGAATAAATCCAATACTAAAACTTGTTCAAAAACAAACATCCCTACATAAAAGAATAATGTTTCTCAACACAAGTATTTCAGAAAACCCAGTCAATACTAACCAAATGCAATTTTCATTGGAGAAATTCAGCTGTGAGCTAAATGATATTCTATGAAGTAATTATATTGCATCTCTTTTGTTTTAAGAGGGTAGGAGAAGAAAAATGTTGTCTCTCTGAACTCTGGGAACATTCTTTTTTTTTTTCTCCCCTCCAGGGGGTCTTTTGTGGACTCTAGTGTCCCTGATATGAAAGTAGGCTGTCAGGAAAGGGGAAAGGAGAGGGAGGAAGACATGCGGCAAATATCGGAGGGTCCAGGAATCGAACCCGCGACGGCCGCGTCGAGGACTCAAGGCCTCCAAAAGTGGGTCGAGCCATCCCCTATGTCACCACAGCACACCCAATATTCTTTATTTCTACCGCCAGCTGGCGTGCTTAAATCTCCCCTCCTAAAGAGTTTCCAAGAGAGCTTAATGTGTTCAGGTGGCTTCAGTTGGTTTCAAAAATCCTGTACTCTGTGATCCCGGCAGCTGCAGTTTTGTGATCTCCAGTCTCTCAATTGTGAAACAGAAATCTCTTAGTGTCTTTTACAAATCTTAGAGCTCTCTGAAAGTTGCATTGTGTGAAATTAAGTTCTACTACTAGTAATGAAATTTGCAAACAGTATTAAGTCATTATGATAACAGAAGAAAATACACAAGCATGATATTCACCGTTGGGTCTGCAGCCAGAGTGCAGTTCTTCAGAAAGTGAAGCAGCAGCTTAAGCGACATGGGAATAGAGACTTTCTCTGGGCATGCATAGTCCAGCAACTGTTCCAACAGCTTACAGCTCAGCAGCTTACTCTGCAGGCTCTCCAACAACAACATCCTGCATATCACCAACAGAAAAGTCTGAAAAACTGGGAACCAGTCCCTGTGCAAGTATGGTTGCAAAACAACTCAGATGATTCAGTGCATTCATCTGCATATTTGAATTTGAACGTATTACTTTTCTGAGCATTCATAATGTAAAAGGAAAATGATGAAATAAAAAAAAAAACCTTCTTCATTTAATTTTAGCATTCCCTGTAGTTATGAATTTATGGTAGTCCTAAGCATTCTTTGCCTGCTTGTCACCTGTGTGCTCTTAGAGGCATGTGGCTGAGAACCATATGGAAGAGCTCATGGGAAAGCTTGGCAGAGTTCAGAGCAGGAGAACGGTCAACCTCCAGGGCCAGAGACAGCATCCTTTGGAAAACGGACACTATTCTGCAGGGGACAGAACGTAAGTGTGCAGAAAGCTAGAGAAGAGTGAAACAACAACAGGTTTTTATTTAAGGTTTTGTTTTTGTACCTTATTTGCTCATCCTTAATTTTGATTCCTTCTTTGCTGTCTTCATTTTCGGTTGTTTTCATAATGACACAAAACAGCCACTTGATAACATCTCTGTTGAGAAGAAAAAGCCAAAACAGACATTTTAAGATTATCCAAATAAAGTTAAAACTAACACTGCCAATATATATATATATATAAAAACACATTTAAAAATGTGGTTGCTTCCTAATCATGCAATTGTTTTGTTTTTTTAAAACAAAGTGAAAATAAATTAGATTTGCATCCTTTACTTCCACCGATTTACCGTTTCTCTCACTTGCTCATTCAAATGTATGAATGAGCAACATTCATACATTAGAATGTTGCTTTGTTTTGTACTTTTATGTAGTAATAAAAGTACAAAACAAAAAAGTTTTCAATTTGGAAATTTACATTTAAATTAAACTGAAAATATTGTGAGTGAAGAGTACATTGCATCAAAAGAGAGTTAGATCTTACGCAACGCAGAATCAATAAAGTCTAAAAAGACAACATTAACCCATTGCTTCCCAAGCTCTTTCAATGGGATCCCATTGTAACAAATATACTAGCTGATGCTGGCGTATGTCAGTAAAAATATATGTTCCGGCTGTAATCCGGTGTTGCAATGACCTTGCTCTTTTGCTGGCATGATTTATTTCATCTAATTTATGCTTTCTGAGGAGGAAGTTGGGCGATGTAACCAATGGGAACTATTTTAAGTTAGCAATGGTAAAACATGTTCCCTTAAAAGTCTTTTAAAACTGTTACATTTGAAAAAGTTCTAAGATAGACTTTCTACATATTTTTAAGAATAAATTTGGTTTATTTTTTAAGGTGCATTATCCTTTTTTTCATTGGAGAGAGTAAAAGGAAAACTGAACCATAACAACTGTATTAGATATTGACCATCAGCCAAAATGTAATTTATAGCATTCAAATCACTAGAATTGAATTTCACAGCCCAGGCATTACATTACACCACGTATACTGTAGTTTTCATAAACAGACAACTCTTACTTTCTGGAATTTGATAAGGATAAGTAAATTGATAAGTAAAACATGCAACACAGATACTATTGCATAATGTCGTGATCATGAGATCAACTCACATTTCCCCAACTCTTTCCGTTTCTCATAATTTATTTTCTGTGAGTTTCCATCCAGTTCCCCATAAATATTGTTACCATATAGAATGTGAATGTATGGCATGGGGAAAATCATATCCAACCAAATATTACATCTAAGCAGTCCTTTGCGATTGTGATATGACAAACCTTATTACTATGATTTTTTGTGCAGCTCTAAATTTGATGTACAAAAATTATATAAAACTGCATACTGTGTGTGCATGCTTTTAATTTTTCCATTCTGTTGCCTGTACTGGGGAAACAATACTTCTCGAAAGTACTAAAGTATCTGTGCTTGTCTGCGCACATTTCCTCAAAACACTCCCACTTAATCCTGTCTTTTGATGTTCGTGAGACAGCTCAGGAACTCCAAATATGGGCTAAGGAAATATTTTGGTAACTCTACTTGTCTGTTTTCTTTTGCCAATGCATCCAAAGGGAAGCGATGCAGCAAAGTAAATAGATCACATCGTCACAAAGGCTAAGATGATAGACTTACCCTAAGTAAGTACTTGGATGGTTTTATGTTTGGGATGATGGTAATCAGGCTGCAGTAGTTAACACAATGGCTTGTAATGTGCCCTCTGGGCAGTTCTTATTGCACCGTAAACATTTCAGCTGCTTAGTTGTGAAAACAGCAGCAGAAGTAGAAATGCTTAAGGCAGAGGCTACTCCTTTGTAAAATGCAGACCTCGGCTTGTTCATCTTACCTGACCCGAGAAAACTGCCGGATCACATGACAGAGTTGCCTTTGCAATGGAATGGCTGAGGGAAGATGAAGAGCATCTGGCAGTAAAGTCATCCTCTAAAGTCTGCACACAGTACTCCAAAAGCAGGCAGAGAATGTCCCATTGATTTTCCTTTTTGCCATCCTAACAGTGAAAGAAGGCAACAAAAACACCTGCTTATTTTTTACTTCATATTAGAAATATCAACAAAATAGTACAATCTATTTCAACATAAATATGAAATCATGAGATTAATTTATTATAGAATGTTACAAACACTTCTTTTTGCTCTGTGATATTAATGGGACTACACATTCTCACATATTGTTGCTTGCTCTGCTCAAGCTGATTGGACATAACCGAGGTAAGCAACTCCCAATCCCAAGGAACAGAGGATCTATTAGCCCGGTGGTGTCTGGAATACAAAAGCACATTTAAATCAAAGGCTGGGAGTAAAATTCTGACACAAAGCTATGAAATGTTTTGAAAAATAATGTTTCTTGTGCCTCTGACCTCTGAGTCCTCATAAGAAGATTATAAGCCTGCAAGCTGAGATGATGGGGACAATGTGGGTCAAGCAGGATACCACGAAGAAGGTGGGTGGTTATATCTTTGGGAGGATAGAAACCAGGCTGCAGTAGGTCAGACAGCAGCTGCAAAGTGCCTTCTGGGTAGTTCTCCTCGATTGTACTATAGACCAGACTCAGGCTCGGACGACACAGCACCTCAGGAGCTTTAGGGCTTACATTATCTTTATCGATCTATGAAAGAAACATTTTAAAAAGAATTACTTTGTTTCATCTTCTTTTTAAGCTACCCTGTCCACTGTGTTTGTTATAAGAAAATAAACTTGCGTCCATTCCGACTGGTGGCAGGTGACAAAGAGAAATGCCATTCTTACAATCAAGGGAATGTTGAGAATAAATAATTCTGTGTTTTCCTTCTATCTCTTTTAGCTAGTTGCTTAGCTAAAGCTAAGCTAAACCTACAAGAAATTACATGTAAGGAAATGCAAATGATAGCTCTGCTTAGAAGAAATGACACACTAGGGAACGCCCTCTTTGGGGCGTAGCTTAGACAGAGGCCAACAAAAGAAGTTACCAACTGTTGCTGGTCGCCATTTGTCTGTTAGCTCTTAGAGGTAGTAGGTCATTATGGACCAGCTGTATTTTGTTATTAACAAATGGAATTCATGAATTCAACTCTCTGACTCTTCTGTAACCTCATACATCAAGAACTCAGCATGGAGAATGGATAATTCTCCGGCAGGAAGCAAAAAGCCATGCATAAGTTCATCAAAACACTGACGAACTTAAAAAGTATAAATTACAGAAACACTTCAGTTACACTGATCATAAAGGGATTTATTTTGAAACCAATAATTGGCTACTTGAGATTTTATTTAAAGTGCTTCAATATGTGATTTGGTTCCTACTGAATTAATGAACTCAAATTAAAGGTTGTCTTTGTTTTCAACAAAATCATTGTAAGAATATGGTACTGGAATAAAATAAGAAATTATTTTAAAACTTTCTACATCTTTAACAAGCAGCCAACGTATTTGTTTGCATCTGTATAAAGAAGCTGTGAGAGCTACAGAAAATAAAGCATAAACATGGCGTTTCCTACCAGGACTTGATGGTGTCCAGCCATTAATTTCTTAAGAGTGATTGGGCACACATGTCTACGATCCTCTCTACTGGCCTCTCGGAAATTTGTGCAACATCTGCTCTCTTCATTCGTGTCTTCTCTATCACTTTCTCCTTGCCAAGGCAAGGACATCGGACTATCACCTCCGGTATTCTCTTCATAAGTCTGTGACTCCAGCTCCCATTCACACATCTTTTCAGTAGGAGTGTAGGGAGACCTGGGTGATTGGCCACCTTGGTTTGTATGATTGAGAGGACTGGAACCTGGGTATGAGACAGAGTCAGCTTTAGAACTTTGAGATGAATGAGAGGAAGGATGATCAGGAGGGAGATCTTTGTCCAGATTCTGAATGATATAAATCCAGCTTTTCCAAATTGGAGCAAATAGCTTCTTTTTGTGTTTTATCTTGATATGAAGTTGATGATGGAATCATGTCAGATGAATGAAAGCCATCTAGTTTATTTTCTACAGTTTTGTGCTGCTTTAAGTTTGCATCATCATGTCCTGCATTAGGACAGTCAGTTGGAATTTGTAGGTCCTGCGTTGCTTGAGCTTGCAACAGGTTGCTTGTATATTCCTGGGGGTTTTCATGTTCTTTTGTTGTAGATTTCAACATGATAGGAAGACACTTAGGGACAGTAGATTCTGTGAGAGAAACATATAATGTAGAAGAAAATATTTCTGAACTAGTAGCAGATTCTTGTGCTTCAAAGCGATTGTTTGGTTTAAAACAAAGTGACATCTGTGGAGAATCGTTGGTTAGCTGACCACAACTGCCTGATGTTTTCAGATTCTTGATATGTGATTCGATAAAAGGCAATTGATCTGGTTCCACATCAGGTGCATCCTGAGAGGGTTGTTTTGCAAGGTTTTGCTTCTGTGGTTGCATCGGAGAATTCAAACGTCTCTGCTTTGGACTTTGGGTGCCACAGTCCTGCTGTAGAGGGAAGATGTGGGAGTGTCCGGAAGAGCTTTCTTGTAGTTTAAGACCTTGGCCATTTAAGACATTATTTTTATTCACAATGCTTTGGTTGAACTGACTGTCACCAATTTCAAAGCAGCCCTTTATTTCTGGTTTTGTCACTCTTGTCTCAGTCAAGGCAAGGGAGCTCTTTGTCTCTGGCTTTGTCTCCAGCTTTGTCTCATTTGCAGTCAAGTCTATAACAGGGGAGCCTGGGATGTTAAACCTTGGGCGCAGCTTGAGCTCTGGACAAGCCCATCTTGGATCAGTGAGGTCAATGTAATGCTGGGGAAAAAGAGGGGAAATGTCACCAAAATGAGCGAAATACTTGCAAAGTGTGACAGAAAAGAAAGACAAGATGGGCAAATAAAATAACAGATATGTGATAAATATGTACCCCTCTTATGTATATAGCCCCCTTTAGTCTCTTCTAAATAAACCCCAGTGCCCAGTGCAGTCACCTATTTGGTAAATCAACCTTATTCCTAGTCCCCTTGAGTCTTTGCATGATATATAGGCACGACTTCCGCCGCAAACTGGAACCGCTATTTGTTTACATATTAGCAACTCGCTAACCGGCTTTCGTCTGAGGTTTTAGGCTATAAAATATCTGGGAATACCAGCTATTACAGCTTAAATGTGGCAATATTGTTTTACCGCTACCTTCAGCTACTGCGGGGTGGGATGGTGACCTGAAGAAATTACCTCAAATAACCCGCACTAGCATATTTAGCTACTTCACTGACTCAGTTGCTTAGGATGCAGATGCGGGTTTTCTTCGGTTGGCTTTTTATCCACAAAATGAAACGAGCACACATGAAGCATTTTGGGTTCTCTTTTAAGGTTTAGAATTTTTAGCCAAACTCTTTTTATTTCCTTATCAGTCGGTAGGTGATGAAAAATACCGCTTTTGTGTTGGGAGCACGTTCAAAACACACTTGCTACACAAACTAAACTTGGTCTGATTATAACGCTTGTACTGAAAACTTCTCCTCCAGCTCACACTTAGTATCTGCTCGGACATTTCCCACTTCATCCTCACATCGTGTCCTTATGAAACCTTCAAAAATAAAAACAGGAGATATCTTAATTTAGACCATAATTCAAACTTTTTAAGATTTATAAAATCTTGGTTAGCCTTCATTGCGTTGGCTGAACCCCGGTATTACACCAAGGCACTGTAGGTAATATTAGCTGGCATTTTGCCGGTGGACATAAATACAGTACAGTAATATTCTATTCACAAAACATAAACAGTAATGTGTCCATTTTCCTTGTGAAACGTTATTCCCCGAGATCTCACGTCAATAGTCCGTCAATATGAACAAAATTATCCGGCAGTGCTGAGGTTTCTGCTACAATCCATAGTAGCCACACAGGAACACGGGCTAGAATGAAACAAACGCACTCAAGCACAACGCTTTCATTCTATTGGCTGAGAGGTTGCTAGGCGTCTCTGCCAAAAAGGCAGTTCCATGTTTTGTGAACTAGCAGAGACTAAGTGTGAGCGTGAGGAGACGTTTTGAGTACACGCGTTACAAGTCTTGATAAGAAAGGCATGAAGTCCTCCTTTCAAAATGAGCATGTAAGCAAAAGTATTAAAAGTTTTGAGAACAAAACACCTGAAATCCTGCTCTCAAACTGAAAATGTGCGCTCTTGGATTATAGCAGGAAATTTCCACCAAGCTAGCAGAGAATTTCGCAAGCGAAGATTTGCTCCGAGTAGAGGCTAAGGGTGAGCGCCAGGAGAAGTTTGGGCACAATCATTACAAGTTTTGACAAGAAAGACATGAAGTTCTGCCCTCAAAGTAAAAATGTAAGCAAAAGTATTGAAAGTTTTGAGAACAAAATACATAAAATCCTGCTTTCAGACTGAACATGTGTGCTCTTTGATAATGGCAGAAGAATTCCCCCATATGGAAAACTGCTACTTCCGGTGGGCGCCGGAAGTAAGACCCATAATCGTTTCCACAATAAGCCTGCCAGGAATAAGGTGGATAGAGTTCCCACAAAACATGTAGGGACTGGCCACAACAAACATGTGAAAGAAGGAGCTTTAAGGCTTTTGGGGGGAAAAAACAGTACGTGTGGAGGAGCACTAGTACTGTACATCACCCTGAACACACAATGGTGAAACACAGGGGCGCAACTACATACTTTCTGAGGTATATACAAACATGTCATCACCATCCCCCACACGACATAAACTTGTACAACTCATCTTTAATTAAAGTATCAATAATATTTTAAAAAGACATTTTAAGACATTTTAAAAAGACACGGGTTGATAGCAGCTCACCACGGCTGCGTAGTTTCCGTCTCCTTACAACAGCGTTAGTTCGTGAGGGTTGCGCCGGGGACGGGGGTGGGATCCTATTTAGGTCCCTCAACGACTATTTAGCTGTCCTTACTATTCCCTGTGTTTTATTTTGGTAATTATTTTTACACTTATTGTTGAGATGTGTGTGGTAGGTGTGTCTATCAGACATTTATAGCAATGGGCTCTTTGCACCTCAGCTTCCGCGTTTGGGGAAGGTGAGTTTTACTTTCTTTAAACTTTGTGGCTAACATTAGCTTTAGCTTATGCTAGACATTTCTCTTGTAAAAACGTGCTATTTAAGTATCTAAACATTTTTCATCGTTCATTAACGGACAATGTTTTTACCTTGTTTTCAAGTATATTACGTGGTTTATTGTCGTTCGTGTCAGAGACCAAGTAACGGGGATTTTACGGTTCAGGCTTTTTGCTTCTGAAGCCTGAGGAACAACAAGCCCATAGCTTATCAGTAGAGCAGCTCTGGTGTTGGAGTTCTAGTTCGGCTGACTGTTCAGGTTCAGTTGTTGCTTTTAGAAAAATATGGCCGTGTTCCTTAAGGTCTCCGTGTTATTTCGCTTTATTAGTTTTGCCTGCTTCTTGTGAAGCAGGACGGTGTTTACAGCAGTGTGTACAGGCAGATCAGTTGCTCGGCTGTCTGGCTCTGGTCTGCTCTCTGGTTCCCATAAACTCTCGTTCAGGCTGAATACAGAAGTGATTCCATGGAAATAACACAGGAGGCTCCTTTACCTTCTTCTTTAGGCTGAAGAAGTTGATCCGGAGTGAAGTGAAGGCTGTAAACTTTGCTGTGCTGCCTTAGCTTTAACTGGTAGCGATGAATATTTACAAGCCATCGTCTTCTTAATTCAGGATCGTTTGGAAATCCATGAAAACTTAAAAGCCCATTATATTAGGAAGACAGCAATGTTCATAGTGTCTGAAATAAGACTTTGTCTTTTCTAGCTGTCATGGTAACTCAAAGCGGAAAAAAGAGAGCCGCATTTGCGCATGCGGTTGTGACGTCAGCGCGGCAGGTGCAAAGAGCCCATTCGGAATAAATCGCGTCCCAGATTGGACAACAACAACCACCTGTCATTTTGGGCTAGCTTAAGCTAACCTGAATATTTACAACTCTCTTGTTGATACACTGACATTACTTACCTACTGTCTTTAAACCACTTTGAAAAGCTTTTCTTCGTCTCTCCAACATCTTTATCCTTCCCCCTCTTCCGTTTTTTGTTTTGTGCTCCGGATTTTTTTTTCTGCCGCCCCATCTTTAGCTCCCTGTTGTTGAGTGCATTACTACAATTCCCATTTAAAAGGAAAAATAAAAAAAACGCGCCTCGGCACGTTCTCAGGGACGCTGCCCAAGTTACCTGTATGTGAGGGGGGGTGGCGCCTAATCAGTGCTGTTCCTCTGTTATTGATCATTTCATACACAAACAGCTGTTAAGCACTTAAAATGCTGACTAGAAAAAAAAATCCATACATCGTTTTTGCGCCCCCTCTATGCATACAGTGCATACCCACTTTTTGCGCCACTGGTGAAACATGGTGGCAGAAGCTCCATGCTGCGGAATGCTTTTCTGCAATAGGACAGAAAAGCATGCCACAGCATTAATAGGAAGATGGGTGGAATAGAGCTAAATACAGGGGAGATGTAAACTCCTGCACTGTATATAATAAAACAAGCCTGCTAATTCAAACAATGTGCTTCGACAGACAAACGAGTTACAATATGTGCTGTTATGCAAATTTCAGCTTTTAACTTTAGCACTTTGTGACCTAAGACAAAGAAGTACGCACATTTCTTTTTAGAAATTAAGAACATGTATTGCGCTATAGATAAGTTCTTACCCATTGAGCACCGGTGGTGTGTGATTTTTTTTTTAAAGCTGCAATATTATGCAATATTAGTTTAAAGGTTCCGCGCCCTAGTTTCTACAGCAACAACTTTCGACGTTAGCTTACCCGGGGGATGTTGACGTTTACAGCTTCGACATCCACTCGAACCTCTGACAGCGGCGGCGGGGGCTTGGACTTAGTGAAGCCACCGTAAGAGCCGACGATCTCCACATCGGAGTCGTCTGAGCTGAGGGAGATCACGTCTTCCATCTGCCCCGTCATCCAGCGCCTTCACACGGAGCAGAAGGTCTACTAGAGCAGGAGGGCCGCCGCTCACGCAAGCTTCACCTTGTCATGCAGACCCGCGGTAGCTGGCACTGTCCCGAACAAAGACGATCTATCGTGAATGGGGAAAATGCCCATCACGTTTTCCACAAAACACATGACAACTTCTCTGCCGAGGCGTCAAACTGTTAGCATTTCCTGGTTAGAATTCCACGCCACACTCATAATGTTGTCGGCCATGTGTAGCGTTCAAATAAACCACCTCAAAACGTTTGATCAAGCTGTAATCTCACAACAGCAGCAAGAAAATGATAGGTATCGTTTTACCGCTTCCTTGTTTTCCTCCGTCATTTTTTTCCTCTTTCGTATGGCGCATCAAATAAAGCTTTGTAGTTGCAGCTACCTCCACCTGCTGTACGGGAATGCAAAGGCATACCCTGCTTTTGTCAGCCTTCCATCCAATGCAGGTATACATAACACCAGGCCTAGAAACATTATCAATTCATATTTAAGACCTCAAAAATCATTAAATATTTACCCATTAGTAAAAAAAAATATCATTGTAAAGGCCAAGGGAGTGCAGTTATTTTTTGTTTAATGTAACTACGCTTAAAATGCTGTAGTTTTATTTTTGTGACGGTAGCTATGGTAACAGAGCGCAGTTCTACCTGAAAAAGTTAACAGCATTCAATGCTGTAAAGTAAGGGAACAAGGTTAATAACGGTGATTGAAGTTTATTTGAATGGTGAAATGACTGTAATTTTCATTCTTCTTGATGAGATAAAAGGATTGAAATAATAAATCATCATTATACCATCAGTTCCTGCCTTCTCAATGGACTGGAAGCTATAACGATTTATTTATTTATTTATTCTTTTTTATTTTTTCTGTGCTAGAATGCCCCCTTCACAAAGGGTGGTGGAAGACAGAGGGAATCTGCAAAGACCAACTTCACTCCACGTCATACATGAAACAACTGCAGCTCCTACAGAAATAAACTACTTCTAGGTGCACAAAAGAGCATTATCTCAGGTAATTCCTCCCAGAAGCTCCTAGACATGGTTATAACACTATGCCCCCCAGTATTTTTTCTTATATTGTAAAATTACTGTTATTTCTCAGATTTCTTCTATTTTTTTTTTTTGTTGTTGCTATTTTTTGTGACTCTGCATGCATCAATTTTTCTGTCACTTTGCTGCTGGTACACATAATTTTCTTCTCTAAGGGACAATACAACATATTCTTTTCTCTTCTCTTCTCTTCTCTTTTCTCTTCTCTTCTCTTCTATTCTATTCTATTCTGAGTGAATATGTAGTCTCATTTGTCACCACTGGATGGCACTCGTGATGTTCAAAAGATGGAGAACAAACATGTCTGTAGATCTCCATGCATACACATAATGCTCCTAGGCTTTTTGGAAATATTAAGTTTAGAGTAAAACACTTCCTCCATTCTGATTTTCACTTTTTCTTCTGCTTTTACCTTTTCTTAAGCACTTCTGTGAATATGCTCCCTTCATTTTTCTCTTCAATTTGTCTCCATGGTAGCTATCTGTTGAGAAAGGACTCTTTTTCTCGAATTTACATATTTCGCAAATTAATTTCATTTATGTAATTGTCAGGCAAGTATCAACAAGGTGAACCCCACGATTTAAGCTGTAACTCCTGCGCCCACAAAATTACTGCCGCCTTGGAGGCTTCATGTTTTTTATTTTTTATTTTCCTTTTTTTTTTTTTTTTTTCAAATAGATGATTTAACTATTATTTGAATTCTATTTCTTCTTATTACATGCATTGTTAAATCCCACTTGGTTTGTCGAAACACAATGATTTTGCGAGTCATTCTTGTTTTTTTTTCAAAGAAATTTACATTTTGATTTCAGCGTCTCATGTAATTGGATGAAAAGGGTTATTAACCTCAGATGTCTCCAACCATTTCACGCTGTGAGGAAATATCAGGCAGGATGAGTCACTGCCATCAGACACATACAACCCTCCTGACATCCATTCAGCAGTGTGAAGACTTTATTAGGGTGGTTAATACGTAAAGGCTGTGTTTATATCTGCATATTGCGTGTGCCTTGGGAATCATCTTTAGGCTTTTTAGCATTACAAAACTGCTGTACAAATTTTGCATCGGAAATTAGCTTAAAATGTAAATTGAGGAAAATTATATTTATTGCACAGCAGTGTTTTCAGTGGATCAGTTTATTTGGCATGAGAACATAAAGAAAACAAGAAAATTTAAATCCAACATAAATGCAACATTGCTTGATCATTAGAGCTGTGGAGAAAACTGAAATCATCTAACCAAATTGCACTACCGCACATTTTCTTGTGTTTCTGTGGGTTTAAAGAAATTCACTCAGGCATTGTCTTTCTACATATCTAATACTGTAGCATATAAGTAATTTCATTTCTGCTTGAGCCACACTACTTTCAGAGACTATTCATACTGCATACTGATGCTACAGCTACATATTTTATGCAAATATTATATAAATGATGAGGCAATCACCTGAGAATAGTGTCCTTTCAAAGGCCGTATATGCACCTCTTTTCAATATTCGTTGTACTTTCGACCTGCGAATCCCCTTTTTACACTGTCTATATCAGGGGTCTCAAACTCCAGTCCTCGAGGGCCGCAGTCCTGCAACTTCTAGATGTTCCTCTGCTGCACCACACCTGAATAGAATAATTAGGTCTACACAAGGAGGAGGTAATTAAGCCATTTCATTCCAGTATTTTGTACCTGTGGCGCATCTAAAAACTGTAGGACTGCGGCCCTCGAGGACTGGAGTTTGAGACCCCTGGTCTATATACTTTGTGTACTGGTTTTGAAAAATAGAAAGCACAAACACCTGACATGGACATGAAATGGCCGACAGGGCAACGTAGCAGGACGTAACAAGCAGTTGTAAACATCTGCAAACGTGGCAGCATAATAGGTCTCCTGATCAGAAGATTGAAAGGAGGTCAACTACAGACAGAATATCACAATGGATTCTTTTGGAGAGAGATTTGGAGTGTTAAAATTTATAATACTATCTTCTGGACTCATGAAGAGTTGGACCAATACATGCTTGGCATACAACAATGGGTACTTGGAGCTGACTGAGAAGCTCAAGCCTTGGCAGTCCAAATTAATATGTTTGTCATTTATAGTAATTTCTGTTATTATGTGAGATGAGATGAGCATTTTGTGGGTATTTAGTTGAGAATTGTTTCTAGTGTCTTTAGGTTTGAGACTTCAGTATCATTTTAACTAATCATTTTTATTGACACATATATCGACCTTGCTGAGCATAATTATTGTCATTCAAGACGTAACAAAGTAAGCCAATTTATTGGATAATATAACCGTTAGCCACTGGACTTGACAATTATTTCTCTTTTTTTCTTGCTAATGCAGCTTTGTGTCACCCACCCTTTCATTCCTTGCTACTTAATAATTATTCAGGAGAAACCAGGGCTCATTGTTTACTCATACCAATATACCTATAGCTTTTTTGTATGCATAACATGGATTTTCAGCCAGTCTCTGTGCTGTCAACTTTGGAAACAGAGGTGTCGCTTCTGCATCAGAAGACATGCTGGTTAGTCCGTGCATGTACACACTATGTTCCTACAAAACCTACCAATGCAAAATTCTGGCATATTTCCAACAAAGAAAACTGGTAAGCAAACAAACATAAAATGCATAAAAATCACCTTTCCTCCAAATATCTCACTGTGCTAGAAAAGCAGGTTTTGTTCTCCTGCAGCATCATTTTCAATATACGTATGGTAAAAAATAAACCTTTTAATCACTAGTCTCAAAATATGGTAAAAAATAAAAAATGTCAACATAATTATCTTTGTCCAAAATGATTAAAATTTTATTTATGTGTTCATTTTATTTTATCATATTAATCTGCATTTGTTTTTGGTAAAAGCAATTGCTGAGAGAAAACCTTTAATCTCATGTTGCAATATGACAACATACTTCCATGCAAAAACATTCACGTGACTTCAACAGCAGGGCATCCTGACCTATTTTCTAAAGAATTTGGATAATAACTATTTGACCACTTCGGGGCACTTCTGTACTGTATAGACTAAAATTAAACTCTGATATCCACTCGGTAAGGCAATCATTACATTTGAAAAAGATAAATCACATCAGGAGTTCATCATCACTGTCACATAAATGTCATATACATCCAAAGAACTGACATTTCACAAAATGGGTTTAATTTATTCATGTCTAAACCCATGTAAAACCTGTTCATGGGTACATCTGCATCCATGCTGAGATAAGAGACAGTGTGACAGTAGCTTTACAATCCGTTACAATGCTCAGTTTTGCATACATTAGCACACATTGAAGAGGAAATACTTAACAATCATACTGTTTTAGAGGTAAGCAAAGGTATGTCGGTGCTTATCAATGGCTGGCTATATTGTGCATTATCAAGGTTTCATCTGGAAAAAAATAGATTTAGAAATCTTTCTAAAAAAAATCCATGAACAATAAAAAAACAAGTTGTTTGGAGGAGACATATCTTGCCTTCTTCTCAAAAAATGAAATAAATAGAATGAAATGTGAAATGGCCAAAACATGACAGAATTATAGAATAAAGTCCTTATAGAGCCTGGTGTTTTTGCAGGTATCCTACACTCAATATGATCTACTCAACTCCTCTTCTCTCCCCTCTTCTGGAGGTCAGGTGTTTTTGAAGATGGTTGCATAATGTAGTATTCATCCTGACATTTCATAATACCACATTCAACAAACCAATACTCTGGCAATCGGCAAACTGTTAGAAAAACAGTTATTTATCAAACAATGACACTTTTTAAACCTGCAATTAGGACAGAGATAGTTTGAAACAGTCAATCTTTTCTTAACTTTTAAAACAATGAGTAGCAATATCCTGTCAGCCTGTTTTATGTTTCGTTACATTGAGTTGCATTGCGTAGAGTTGCATTGCTTAGAGTTGCATTGCAATGAGTTGCGTAGCTTTGCATTGCGCTGAGTTGAGTTGAGTTGCGTTGAGTTGAGTTGTGTTGCGATGAGTTGCATTGCGATGAGTTGCGTTGAATTGAGTTGCATTGAGCTGAGTTGTGATGAATTGCGTTGCATTCAGTTGCATTGCATTGAGTTATGTTATCTGCATTGCACATGTTCATAGTGTTACAACATGGCTTTATCATTTCTAAATTCTGCATCCAACTTGCAATTTTGCAAGCCTGCAAACCTAACTACTTAAGACTTTTTAACTTTGAAAGATTTAACAACAACAACAACAAAAAGAATGATAAAGTAAATAATATGGATTTCTATCCAGGGTTTTAGTTTCCATTAATGGTGTATCAATCAGACTAGGTGCCCCTTTGTGGTTTGCACAAAATAGAATATTGTCATGGCTGATGACACTAAAATTTGTATAGAATTTGAAGCTTGTAATTTACACAAAGTAAAAGGCCATTTTGATGTGCTTACTTGGCACATGCTATTCTATATTGAGATAAGCATGATAAGTTTTATAGCATAATCAAGTGACTATCTTACCTTCAGTTGTTCTAAAAATGCTGTATATATCAAACATTTCAAACACAAAATTTCGCAATATAACACCTTGAAATTGGACCTCAGCCTGACTGTAGCTTCGGGGAGGAGCTTGTCGAAAATGCAACGCTTGGTTATGAGATTAAAGGATTTCTCAAACATGTACGAAAGAATCAAAGCAACACTCCTGATATGTTTTTGATGAGTAACATTATAACATGACGTACAGCTTAAAAAAAAAGTCAATTTGACATAAGACTGCCTCATTCAAGAGCTGCCTCTGTTTGTATCTAGAGTTGAATAAACTCTAAAGCAGAAAGGGCAGGTTTTACATGAACAGATGAGATGCCCAATTTAATTTAAAGAGGATTACTTTCATTCTTCACAAGATAAAGGGATGAGTAAGTAAGACCAAAAATAGTTTAGAAAGTGTCCGTTCCACACTGGATTAATTGTGCTTGTCCCATCATGTCACAGACAAACCCCAGACACTCTGCAGCATCATTATGCTACCAAAACCCCTCATTCATTATCCCTTCTTTGCATTCCTCTGTTTGTTCAAAACAGAGCAAATTGATGGCCTCCCACTTTGGGCCCACAAAGAGCTTGTTGGATATTGTGAATTTAATGGCCTGAAAACAGCATCGGTTTGCATAAAGCTAGTACATTTTTGTAATAAACCAAAAAAAAAGCTCTGGCTTGAATTGGTATACTAAACTGTGTGCTCCCATTTAAGCTAACACATCATGTTGATTGCCTTGTGCATTAATGCTTCAGTTAAGCATTTAAGCTTCATGCATTTAATCAGTCAGTGCTTTGATATGGTTTTTGTATTTCATCAAATTTCTTAAAACCTTTCTGATGCTTGATCAGAGATTATGGTAAAATAAAGTCAAAGAAACAAACAAAAAAAAACACACACACACAACCTCTACCAAACAGCAAGTATCAAAACAAATCAGATGCCAAAAGACACTGTTGGCTGACAGCTTGATTCCAGAAAGGAGCTTTGTACATGGATGCTCACAGTGCATTCATGGTGTATCTGGTGAATTATGTGTAGCTGTTGTTTGTTGCCACAGGGCAGCACAAAAAAGGACTGGCAGAGGATCCCAAAAAGCCCCAGCAGATGGTCAGGGATGTGAGAAAAAAAACACAAGAGAGATAGTGAGATAGATCTGCAGGTAGAGAGGCAAAGTGAAAAAAGCAACTTCCAGAGGCATCCGGTGCCAGCTGTCGTGAAGCAAAGAACACCAGTGATACTATCCAGCTGCCACATTCTCAAATTCCTGTATTGCTACTTGAAGCCCCATCATGCTAGTAAGATCTTTAGGGCATGCTTGCCACACAAATCTAGAAGCATGTCAGTATGACCCATTTTTTTGTGCCTTTGCAGCAGCTCAGCACACCTAACAGGGTTTATTTGAATGGCAGAGCATGCCAGATTGGGAGACAGGAGAGGCTAACCGTGGGCCGAAGCCCAGTGACTCACTCCACAATCTGTGACCTCAGAGGGTGATGAGTGTCATACCAGGATCGTTTACATGACAGTTACGATCAACTAAATGCTATAACGGTAACTCATAGAAACCTGCAATCTATTGTAGTCAAACGTGTAAACAACATGTAAAGGGAATCCCATCTGTTTTAATTATAATGAAAATATTATAAAGATTTTATGTGATCAATATTGTAGATAAATAGATAAAGAAGTAAAAAAAGTCTAAGTACTCAGTTTTAAAAGATACATAAAAAAATAATTCTTTAGATCTATACTTTAAGAAAATTAGCTCAATTCCATTCAATTCACTTTAATACAGTCCACGTTAGTGTAGTTTAGTTTTCATATTAACTGCATTAGATTAATTCTGTTGAGTTAATTTTATTTCAATTAGTTGAATTACATTTAGTTCATTGAAACTGATTCAGTTAAGTTTTAGTATTTGAGGTTAAGTTCAGTTCAATTCATTCCAGTTCATTCATTTTGGTTCAGATCACTTCACTTTAATTTAGCTCATTTAAATGCAACTCAACTCAGTCACATGTAGATCAACTTAATTCAATCATTTTTTTAACTGAATAAAATCAAGTTATTTCAATTTAATTCAGTTTGAATTGATTCACGTCATTTCAATTCAACTCAGTTCAATAAAATGCAATTCAAATACAAATACATTTAATTCATTTCATTCGGTTTCAGATTGCTCCAGCTGCAGTAACAGTTATTTCAGGGCCTCTCCAGGATGAAAATACACTGGTACATTTGAAATCTGATCACAAATTCATATATATACCCATATATTTATATCCATAAATATATGGGTATATATATTTATGGATATAAATATATATATAAATATATATAAATATCCATATATTTATGGATATTTATATCCATAAATATATTATGTATTATGATAGATTTAAATAAAATTGGATCAAACTGAATCATTCCAGTTAAATTCAGTTTAATTTATGTAACTTTATGTAAGCCTTAACTCTATTCTTCAACACATACAGATTAACTTTGAAAAAAGAAAAAAATTTAAATACAGTCCAACTCATTGTACTTGATGAAATGTTGTCTCAAAGACAAATGTGAAAATGAAAAGGAAACTGGAATACAGAGGATGATGCAGAATTAACATGAACTGAGACCAAAGTCCCACTCAGAAATCAGGGCTTCATGGTTGAGTTGGCAGCAGGATTTAAAGAGCAGGCTCGAATACTAAGCAGTCTTTTTAAAGTCAGGCATATAGCAGTCAGAGGACTGTGTAGATTAAAACCTAACAATAGTTGTTTCGAGAGAAATTACTTCACTGTCAAAGCTGTCACTGCTGGACATGGGTCAAAGAAATCTAATTCACAGACTCCAAATGTGCAGAAATTAGACAAATTTCAAACTAAAACGGTTAAAAGTGTGTGACAATGAGTGAACATAATTCACTTTACATTCACGGAACTTAAAAAGCTTACTGAACATTAATTTTAGAATTGTTAACACAATTCTCCTCATTTTCTCTTGAATGGAACCAGCCTAAGTAAGGGGGAATAAATATTTATAGACCAAGAAAAGGAGAAATGCAAACGGTCACTGAAAAACACAGAAGCAATAACCAAAGGAAACAAAAACAAGGCATGCAGCACTTTGAAAAGATATTGAGTCTCTCTTAATGTCATATTTTGCTCAACATTTTGCAAAGTTACACAATACATTTCATACCAGAGGATTTTTAAAGCAGTCAAAGGGTCTCATACCAATTAGTATAGTAAAATACTCACCGCTGTCACATAACAAGACCTTAGGATTTATACATTAAAGGCTTTTTACAATAATTTGCTTGAGGTTGTGCAGTTTTTGTTTGAATAAAATTAAGGCCTGGTTATGGAGTAAGGACTTACTTTGGTCTCTGTCCTCTGTCTTTGGTACATACAGCTTTTCTCTTATTGTTGTATATTTTGATATATGTGTGAGTGCAGTCATCTGTCATCTGACCTGTAACAAAATTAGGGCTGCACAATTTTTAATCTGAGAATTTGTTGTTGCTCTTCAACAAATCACATTACA
Organism: Xiphophorus hellerii; assembly: GCF_003331165.1. NCBI lineage: Eukaryota > Metazoa > Chordata > Actinopteri > Cyprinodontiformes > Poeciliidae > Xiphophorus > Xiphophorus hellerii. Next base: position 18,291,756 of record NC_045694.1, on the reverse strand, counting down.
ACTGTGATATTTCCTGGTCATGTTGCTGGTGGGCATGTTAGTCATCAGCCACTGAGGTATTTTAAGGACATGATTTGTTCCTCTTCTATCCTCTATCCTCCTACCTCCAGTTAAAAGTTATCCCTGTCTGTCCTTAAATTGTGACCTGATCTTTTAAAAAGTACAAATTGGATTTTTGTACAAAATAATTCCTTTTTTACACATTTTAAGATCTTAGCTTGTGGACGAACTTAAAAAAAGGATATAGCTTTAACTGTTTCCTCTGTCTAAAAATCTCTTCATACGCAATTGATCACAGTCAAATCCTTCAAAAGTTGTGCAATTAAATACTACGGTAATTATGTTCCCTCTGATCTTTGGACGTCACAACTCAACTACAATTATTATTTAATACTGACTCATTGCTTTAACTCACAGGTGTCAAACTCCAGTCCTCAAGGGCAGGTGTCCTGCAAGTTTTAGATGTGCCTCTGCTGCACCACACCTGAATAGAATAATTAGGTCATTAGCAAGGCTCTGGAAAATCTATCTACACAAGGAGGAGGTAATTAAGCCATTTCATTTCAGTGTTTTGTACCTGTGTCACATCTAAAAACTGCAGGACAGCGGCCCTCGAGGACTGGAGTTTGACACCCCTACTTTAACTCTTCTGTGTCTTCATGAATAAGTTGTTAGATATATTTTAAAGGTATCTTGGGGAAAATAATGCAATGGCACATCCTACATAAACTGATCAAACAGCTGGTGCCAAAACAAGACTCGCTTTGCTTCACTCACTTAGATTAGCTTCAGACTACTGTTTGCCTCAATTTCACTAGCATTTAATGAATTAAGGAAAAAAATTACCAACATATTCATATATTTAACTTGTACCTGTACCTCTTACCACACTTAACAACAGATGAGTCAGTCAGCAGCAGCAGCTCTAAACCAAGTCCCTCCTGACCTGCCCTCTCCTAAGTAAAATTAAAGCTGCAGAATGTAACTTTTATAAAAAACAATATTTTTTTACATATTTGTTAAAACTGTCATTATATTGTGACAGTATGGTATACTTTCTCCCAGTACTATCACCCAACCTTTTGCTGCTTGTCATTGTCCAAGACTGTAAATTAGTGTCTCAGTTTGTTTTTTTAGCCGATGAGTCTGATACCTGCAGGCCAAAGATTCATTAATACTATATACAGTTTTGAGGCTTTAAACCTCAAAAATATATTTATGTATTTGCAAAAATAAGCAAATATCAGGAGAGAAGTACCATAGCCAGTTTTCTTGCCCTGTTTGTAACTGCTTTTGGTATTCAAATTTAAAGATGAGACAACTGATTTTTATCATTAATTACATGTGACTGTTAATACATTTATTTTATTTATTTCACAGTCGTCAAATCTGACCTTTGAGGATTTATGAATCTAGTCACACGTTCACATTCCAGTGTAGTTTGGTCCTAGATGTGACAAACATCTGAGGATAATCTTGTTTGTTTGGGGCACAATAAAGGTCGTGTCATGTATTTCTTTTGAACTGCCAAGGCCACTAACAGGGAGAGCAGCAGTGGGAGAAGGCGGGAGATACAGAAGAGCGAGATTACTGAAAAAAGAATCACAGTGTGGCTAACTCACAGATACACAGACTCCTTCCCACTCCAAAAAGTAAACACACAAACGTGAGCCAAGAACCTTCTAAATCAAAAATGCAAATAAAATATCTTTACAGTGTGTAAGCTGAGCCAGGATGAATTTTGTCAGCTTGATTGCCCTAAAATTGTTTACAATAGCAGATCACCTGAAACCTGAGCTAAGGTTTCCACACACCACCGCAGGTTGTTTATTCCTGGAAACTTACATAAGGCAGCAGTGGGTTCAGTTCACATCCAGCCAAATAGCCTCCTTTGGAAGGAAAAATACAAGACAGGGAGGTGAGAGGATTAAAGCAGCAAAAAGAAAAATACAAATTGTACCAAACAAGGTGCCCTCCCAGAATATCTCTGGTTTATCTACTGACATGTATTGTATTGCAGAATGCAAAGATACTGAAGTAGAGCTCTATGTCAATGGCTAAGAAGCTTTGCTTTGAGTAGATTAACTAACAGGAAAAAAAATTTTTGCAAAAAAGAATAGGGTATTTCTCAAATCTGTTACATGACACTCTACTCTCAATTCTCTGAATTAACAATGACAACTTTTTATTATTTAAACTCAGTAAGATTTTTAACTTGACCCTATCTAACTAAAAAGGTCACATTCTAATACATTTTTCTTACTTTAATAAAAGCAAACTTGTTCCCTCAAAATATTCTGGTTTTCTTTCAATTTACTGATTAGCATTAACATATAACATATGTTTTAGAATCCATACCTTAAGTTAACTTAAGGTGTAATCATTTAATAGTACCGATAACTAATTTTTTTGTATATATATTTTAGAGGGACAGAATTATGGATCTTTGTTTCACAGAGCACCTCTTCCCCAAGACACCCCTGGCTAGTCTCCTTCAGACTAGCCAGCTGCAGGCTGAAGGTATATATATAACAATTGAAGGTAACATACTTACTTTGTTTTGCTATAACAAGGCACCATGTACCTGGAAAATATATAATATTGCCCCTTTAAAAAAAACTTGATTTAGCAATTGAACCCCTTGAAATAGGGCCCATCGTCTCTTTAAGAAGCTCCTGCTCTTTCCAACACTACACCTTCAGCACATCATCAAATCAACATTTTTCTGTTCAACATTTAACAATGCTTTTAGTCAGTGGATTTCGCAAACATGCATTAAAGAAGGAAGGCAACAATCCAAGTATGTCTTTAATGAGGGAATAACATTATAACATGATGTAAAACTAAAGAAAATGTATGGTACATAATACTGCCACTTTAAAAGTGCAAAGAAATCTTTTTTAGTCCACAGTGCCATGTCATATTATTATATATATTATTATTATTATTATGCAAAATAATGATATGCTTACACTGCACTGACTTAGGTTTACTCTGATTTGTATTAAAATGCTTTATTACTATAAATGTACCTGCCAAAAAAATAGCTAGTAAGACTAGTGAACGTGCACTGCTCCAAAAACTCTGGACTGCATTTCAAATCAGGCTCATGTTTGATTAACCAACTACATAGATGAAGCTGTTAGGTCTACTGTCTCACCCTAAATATCTTAAAACTAAATTTTATAATAAATGAAATAGTTGTTTAAAAAAATTAAAACTTTCTGCACTCACTTTCTCCGTTTATTACTGCTGCCTGTGCAATGCAGTGTGGGATACCTTGCAGGCCAATCCTCAGTATCACTCAATATACATTATTTCAATTTAACCAAATACATTTTTGAAAGATTTTTACCTCAAAAGGCTGTCATCTTTTTTAAATTACATGCTAATTATACCTGAAAAAAAGTTAAATCCACTTAATTACAGTCCATACAACCAAGAATTCACCAGACTTTTGTTAGCTAAACCTTGAAGAAAATGAAGTTATATTCACTTACAGTTACTCCTGTGCTATAAGGTGAAATAAAAAACATGCAACCATAGCAGATGATTCTACATAAATAATTGGCTCTTTGACTCCATGGCTCCTACTTCCCATGAAAAGATGTAAAAATGCAGACCAAACTCATCTAAAATTGACTTAAAGGTTTCCGACTGTTGAATGATGCTGACATTCATTCTGAGACCATCAAAATGTGATTTTCTGTCAAAGGGTGCAAAAACCTTGCAGTCAAGAACATACAAATATCAGTATTTTTCTTGACTTAATAACAAATTCTCTGGGTAAAATATTTTCCACCAAGAAAATCAAATGTTATAATTTTCTGTATGAAGAAAAAAGTCAACTCTGATCTTATTCCTCTTTCAGTGGTAAACCCTTTCATCTTTTAACAGCCACAATCAAGAATAGGAGCGTTTAAAAGAAGATAAAAAAAATACTTTTTTATTATTTTGCTTCTTTGTCAAGCATTGAACGATTCAGTAATTACAACATTCAGTTTTAATTGATGGTTTCATGCATTTAGGGGAACAAATATTCAAACCAATCTGCTCCATTGTCCCAAACTTAATGTATGTTCAATGCTCGGTGGCAACAACTGCTATTAGGTATTTGTGATGACTTGCAGTAAGTCTTTAAAACTGTTGCAGAGTAATTCCGATTCACTCTTTGCAGAATTATTTTACAGTAATTCAGCTACACTGAAGATTTTTTTCAGCATGAAAATGTCCTCTGCACTTTGATTTGATCCAAACTAAGGGAAGCAAACTGATGGCTAAACTTTACCTGGTAGGTAACTGAATTCATGCTTTGAAGCACAGCAGATCTGAAGAAGTAATGCAGCCCCAAATCATCACATTACCCAATCCCCTCTTTGACTTTTGTTCTCATGTTCTTTGTCTTAAATGCTGTGTTGGTTTTATGCTAAAGTTAATCTTTTGTCATGTTTCTTCCCCCACATGTTTAACTTACATTATCATTTCAAAAAAACTGTTTTTTTTATTTAAATTGGTCATTTGTGTTGCTAAACTTAATTTGAAGCATTTGAATTTTACAAAATAAAATGACATCTGTGATCTGGGATTTTTTTTTTTCCCTAAGCACTGTAGATATTTTTGCCCAAATATATGAACATTTAAGTGTAGGAGTAACATTTTTAGCACACAAACATTTTGAAGCAGAGCCTTCTGGTACATTTGCAGTCTTTTCTTTTGTCTCTAACAGCATCTGTGGCTGTGAAATTAAAGCGCAAACTTCTGTTGTCCTTTCAGTTTTGGGATTTAAGCTGTAATCGTGATTTCAAACCACAATATAAAGTCCAATGAATATAAACTCTTGTAAAATTTATACAAATACAGTTGCTGCATTGGATGAATCTTGATTGCTGCTTAAAAATCCAGCCATTAATATATTGCTTATAACCAGCTGTCTGTCATTGGGTGAGAGGGGTACACTCTGGATGGGTCGTCAGCCCATCACAAGGCAGGCTTAAAAATCATCAATGAATATTTGAGCAATATTTGTGGGTTTGTTTCAGGCCTGCATATTGTGTGCACTTGACTCAGTCTGTCTTGTATTGCCAATAAACAGTGTTATCTGCTTCATCAAGTGTCAGCATAACTACATATTTTTTACAACAATTTCTCCTCATACAGGCTGATAAGAAATGTCTACAATTCTTGTTAATGTCCTGCAGACCTGTACACAATGCAACTAGCCTCAGCAGTGACCTTAGAAAGTCTGAGAACATATATGTGCAGGAGTTGCTCTGCTTTAAAAGGATGTTCAGGTCGCATACTAATATGCAGCTCTGAGCTAATGAATAATTTCTGAGGGCAGCCATTATCACTAGAACCACATGACTCAAAACATTACCTGCTGGCAGTTGGACAAGTTGTCAAATCACTGTGCATATCTCATGATTGATGAGTCGATCTGTTTAAAGCTGATTGAGCGTCTATTTGTGCTGCTTCCGACACTTCTGTGCTGATAATATTTAAAAATGTGACAGGTAAATGGATCCGGCATGTGCGTCACACCGAGGTCATGTGTGTCTCAAAGGTATCCAACATGCAGCATGGCAAATAGCTCATTAACTTTATCTGCTCAAAAATGGCTGTAGTTTTTATTAAAACATGTTCTTGGATGGTATTTGATTTGTTCTGTACTCACTTCATTCGGTGTGATGTTCTATTTAGCCAAACAGATGCGGGAGTCAAAGTCACGGGATGTCAGATATTGTTGTATTACAAGAAGCAGACCCTGAGAATAAATAAAATTAACTTGTATCTAATTCCTCTTTCATGTTTGAACCTTTTTAGGCCTCATGGTAATTTTCTAGGATGAGATCAGAGGTGATTCTTCACTGATGACACGCTAGTTAACACACTTGCTGCTTAGCTTCTCTCTCATGTCTTCTGCCTCTGGACTTTGCACAGTAACTTTGAAGAAAGTTGAAGAGTTTCATTTCTTTGCATATACACCAAAAGAAAATAGACAAAGTGTTTTCTGAGTTCTTTTTGAGAGGTAAACTAGATGTTAATTTATTTCAGGTGTTGAACCATATTTTCAATGCCTCATCTACAATAACCATTGTTGTAATGAATACATGTAAAAGGATTTACATCTTTGGAAAACATAAAACATACAAAAGGTGGAACAACTGCGAAGGTAAAATTTGACAATTACCTACAAAAATATCCTATTTCATATATTTTGTATCATCCCTTCTAGCTCTGAGCTAATTTTCATCTGTAGCTGCCCTTTAAAGCTCAAACAAAGCAATAAAAGAACCCATTTTAATAGCTGGCTATCTTTCATCATATGTGCATAACAACCTACTTGTTATGACTGCACACAATATCTTGGTTCCTCAGGTAATAAAATAATGGGCAAAAATTATAAAATTACATTGCTTTAGATGATTCATGTGTTAGAGGACGCTGGTTACCTGAGGCAGCGTTTTTCTGATTTTACAGTGGAGATAAACTCTCAAGGCAGGTGTCCACATACTAGTGATGCGTAGTGACATGAGCCCTTCTTATGACCTTTACACAATTTTTTTGTTGTTTTATTTTCACAGCAAAAAGTAGAGAAAAAAAATGGCTTGATAATGTGAATCCGCCTCCTCTTTCACTATAAAATTCCCTGGAACTGCTTTTTAAGGTTTAATCTCACAGCAGCCAATGTTCTTCTTGAGCCTCCACATAACTCACTCTCAAGAGTGAACGCAACCGTGCACATATCTGCAAATGTTGGCTTTTATGCAGCTTCAGATGGGTTACAAATCCCAGCCCAATAGCCTCATAGCAGATGCTGTTTATGTTAAAAAATATATACATTCAACTCAAAACTGGTGATCTGCTTGTGTTAGGCAGACTCTTTCTTGTCAGCTGTAATGTTTTTTTTTTTCTCTTCTACAGCAACGTTGAATATGGTGATATTTTTTTTTAAGTCCCTGGCAATTTGTATCCAGGCATATATCCCTCTAGCTGTCTGTCCCAGCTGCACACATCTGATATAACTGAGAGCAAACAGATAAAACTGCAACAGGTATAACAGTTGGCTTCAGTGTGGCTGCAGAGAATGACCCCAGATTACACTGCATGAATAATGGAAGAGCGATTGTGCGTATAAACAACAGTGAGCTTCGCCTTGAGACAGAAACCTGGACAACCATTCTCTAAAATTGTAATTGGGAAAGAATGTGAGACTAGACGAGTTGGTGACTGAACTGAACCTTCATTTATTTTTTGAAAAGTAATATTTATTTCTTTAAAGTAATTTTTCTAAATCAGTTGTGGAAACAATGAGGACTTTTTAACCACTCTGGTGATTAAAAAGTCACCAGAGTGACTTTTATAGCAAGCTACAGTATATATATATATATATATATATATAGCAAGCTCAGCTTCCAAACACTTAGATAGCCACTTTTATTTTCAGCAGATTAAAGTTTGTCAGTATTTCAGTTTAATTTTATATATATATATAAGGAGGGATGCGGGCAGGGTGTGGGCGTGTGGGTGTGGGTGTTTTCTGTATTGACATTTTCAGTCATAATACTTCAAGTTAAAAAAGGCTGTCTGCATTATTCTGATAGTGAAAGGTATTTGTTATCAGGTAGGTGATAGGTTTATTTTGTCACAACCTGCAAAGAACCAGCCAGAGACAGAGATTAGGTTTCTTTTGATTTCTTTTCTGCAGAATAGGAGAATTGAGAACAGACGCGACGAATCGCTGTCAAACACTGTCTGGACTCAATTCTGCCAGTTCTTTCTTTGCATTTCTCTTTATTGTATAGAAAAAGGAGGTTGGGCTTCTCTTCACACAGTCACACAGAGAATTGACCAACCGTCTTTACATTCTGGAACCTCTCATGGACATGCCCTTATAAGGGCATGTGGCTGACCACAACTAATCAGTTACATATGGAACTAATAACACATGAATGTTTAACGTTTTTAGCTTCTAAGCAAACATCCTAAACAAAGTTAATAACATACTACAAAAGAAAGAGAAGTTAAGTAAATATAAAAAGAAGAATAATATGAGAGTAATAATATAAAAGAATAATATGAAAAGAATAATATGAAAACATAACTTGTAAAATAAACTCATGAGTAAATGAACAGGAGGATAACTTTCCTAACATTTCCCACCTGTTTTTCATATTATACATGAAGTCTAACACAGACATCAGGAATACATCACTTGCTGGCACATTTTCAATGCATCCATCATAACGTTAGACATCAGGGTGCCCCTCAGTGATAGAGGCAACAAGTTGATATTGATATAGAACATGTCCAACAGTTTTGGCTATCAGAGATTTTAGACATGGGATTATGCAGGCAGTAAAAATACAAAACAAGAAAAGAATAATAAGAAGAGGCATCATTAATTTCAACAGCAGGTGCCACCATGGTCCAGATATGAACCAAGAAAGGAAATCTCCTTGTGAGGGAACAGCATCCTGTAACATGGCTTGTTGCAGATTCTTTAAGGCAGACATGGCTTCAGCAATATGAGTTTCATTAGCATCAGAAATATAAGTACAACAAGATGTTCCTATCATTACACACACACCACCCTGACTAGCTGTAAGTATGTCTAACACCATCCTGTTTTGGAGAACCATCAGTCGCATTTCACTAAGTTGTTGATTCTGTCCTCTCTCAATGTCCATGGTAATATTTACCAGGGTCTTCATTCTGTAATCCAAAGTTTCAATCATCAGCATAGATTTTGCTACTCCAACCCATGGAAAAATTGACAGTCCCCATTTCCCAGCAGTACTCCAATGTTTGTGTTCTTTGGGAACATTTGAACCCCAGATAGGATCATGTGGCTGGAAAACAATTTCTGAATTTCTCCGCCGTCGCAGGTGATGAGAGTGTACTGCTGCAGTAGATACAATGATGGTATGATCAGAGACAAACACAGGAGCACAAGTACCTGACCAGTTCATGGGTAGCGACGCATAGATATTACTTCCTCCACACAGAAACCAACCACCCTCAGTGGGATAATTTCCTCGAGGTGTCCACATGGGACATGGAATAAGAGTCCCATCAGCACTTGGACAAACGGAGCTAGGAAATAAATCAGTGATATTTTGCTGGCATCCAGGTACATGGCCTACCCGAACAGTCCAGTTTCCTGGTGGAGAATGGATACAGACCGGATGTTTTGTCCCTGACATCGTGACAGCTTTCATCCGTGATGGGTATCCAGTAACATTACTGTAGGTGAAGATGGGCGTCACGCCAGTGCACACTCTTTTCATCAGGATGTCACCATCTGAAGTGTTGACTGGAGTCGCTGGCATGAAACGTAAAGCACAAGAGGCAAAACAGACAGCTTGGGACCTGTTCATGGGACTGACATACAGAGTAGGTTTTCTGGTAGACTTTGGCATCACCGAGCAGACGTAGCAGTTGGTCATATTCCGTTCTTTGGCCAACATCTCCACATAAGTCTGCCATATGTTGTCATGGTGATGGTCTGGAAGGTGTCCTAGCCAGATCTTCATAGCAGTGGTATGGACAAATCTTCTCCCCAGATGGATTAGTGAGGTTGGACTGAAAAAACAGGACACGCACACAGCAGCCACAGCACAAAAGAGGCCCCATCTCCATGAGGACCCCATCTTTGCTCAGTTACAGAGATGTTAGAGTTTACCTAGGACTCTATGGAACAGGGATGTGATGAGTTCTTCTGCTGACGTTGAGACGTGTGACCCTATATAGCCACACCCCTTTGTAGTCAGATCTTCCCCACTGCCCCCACCTAGGTCTCCAACACTCTCTGCAACTTACAGTGGCTGAGGTGAATCCAGGATGGTCTCTCAGCGATCTTTACTGCAGTGGGAGTGGTCAAAAGCACTTGAAACGGTCCCTCCCACCGTGGGCAGGCCCAGTTCTGTCTCTTAATGGCCTTGATGAAAACCCAATCGCCTGGTTTCACCACCTGGAGGTCCTGTGAAGACAAAGGTTCTTCTGGCAGTGAATTTGCATTTGACACTTCTTTAGACTGTAACATTTCTTTCATGTAATCAGCTAAAGTTTTTTCACTGTCATCTGGTGGTGGTGTGGTGTCTTTAAATAAAGGAAGCTTAAAAGCTCTGCCGTGTACTATTTCAAAAGGAGTTAAACCATTCCCAGTGGGCACAATTCTCATGTACATTTTCACTAAATCCAGACACTCTGGCCATGGCCTTTTGGTTTCTTCCATACATTTTTTAAGTCTGGATTTAACAGTAGAATTTGCTCTTTCAATTAACCCAGCGCTTTGGGGATGGTATGAACAGTGATTTTTTAATGTTATCTGCAATCTGTCTGCCATTAACCGAATGACTTGATTCACAAAATGTGGACCATTGTCACTGTAGATTTTCTGTGGGATGCCATGAGTTGGAATGATAGTTCTGCATATTGCTTTAGCTACAGTTAGTGCATCCGCATATTTTGCCGGGACAATTTCAACCCATTTAGAAAAAGCATCAATCATCACTAAGCAATATTTATAGGGACCACTTTGAGAAAGTTCAATGAAATCCATATGCATAGTCTCAAATGGGTATTGTGGCTTAGGAAATTGACCCCTCTTTGGTCGAACATTTCCTTGTGGATTATGTCTTACACAGATTGTACATGCTCTACAGAAAGTTTTAGCATATACATTAAACCCAAACACTGAAAAATGCTGCTGAATTATGTGAACCATCCCACCTGTGGACACATGGCAACAACTATGAGTCAGAATTGCTGCAGCATTAAAAAGACTTTTAGGAAGAATAGGTTTGTTGTTAAGCATATAAAGGCCTGTTGTGTTCTTAACAGCACCCTTACTGAACCATGAGCGTTGTTCAGCACGGTGAGCAGCTTGTTGGTGTGACAGGAGAATTTCTAGATCAATAAGAAGTTCCTGTGATGTCGCATGATATATTTCTGACACACCAAAAGCGCCTGTAGCAGCTAGCTTAGCCGTGTTATCTGCATAACGATTACCAGTAGACACAAAATCAGTCCCTTTAGTGTGAGCAACACATTTGAGAAGGGCCAACTTAGATGGTAAAAGTATGGCCTGAAGCAGCGATAACAGAAGCTTAGCATGTGTAACAGATTTGCCAGTACTAGTAGTCATACCCCTGCGTTCCCATTGTTTAGCAAAAAAGAAAACTGTAGAAAATGCATATTGACTATCAGTATAAATAGTGACATCTTGACCTTTAGCCAACTCACAAGCCCTGGTCAAAGCAATTAGTTCAGCAGCCTGGGCTGAATGATGAGCTTTGATCTGTTTGGCTTCAACTACTTCACCAGCAGAGGTCACCACTGCGTAACCTGTTTGAGTCTCCCCTTTGTAATTTTTGGAACAAGATCCATCCACAAACCATACATTGCCAGTTTTTAATGGCACATCAGACAAATCTGGACGAGGTAATTGTAATTTTTCAGTTTCAAACACACAGTCATGTGGAACACCATCTGTAGCAGTTGGAACAAGAGTAGCAGGATTAAGAACAGTACATCTCTGAATTGTTAAATGAGGCTGAGAAAGCAAAAGTGCTGTGTAGGAGAGCTGTCGAGCAGGTGACAGAAAAGACATTTTTGCCTGCAACAACAGCACATCTACAGCATGAGGAACTAATAAATTTAGTGGGTGATATAAGACCACTTCTGCTGAACTTTCTACCGCTAGAGCAGCTGAGCATACAGCTTGTAAACATAAAGGAAGTGCAGATGCGACTGAGTCTAGCCGTTTGGAATAATATGCGATAGGTTTTAATTTTCCTCCATGAGACTGTAACAGGACTGAACACATAAACCCATTTTTACAATCAACAGTTTGAACGAATGGCTTCCTGTAATCAGGTAGCGCAAGAACTGTGGATGAGATAAGCTCTGTTTTCAAATCTGTGAACTGTTTTTCAGCTTCAGGTGTCCATGTTATCACCTCAGACATGGCCATAGGAGTCTCATAAATGAGATTAAGTAGCAGTTGTGTTTTTTCTGCAAACTGTGGGATCCAGGCTCTGCAATAATTACAGAGGCCTAGAAAAGCCATCATCTGTTTTTTTGTTACAGGTTTTGGAGCATTCGCTATTGCAGATTTACGCTCATCATGTATTTCCTTCCCATTTTCAGAAATCTGATGTCCCAAATAGCGAACTTGTTGTTGAACCCACTGTAATTTTGATTTGCTAACTTTATTTCCAGTAGATGCAAGGTGATGTAAAAGTTGCAGAGAATCTGCTTTACATGCTGCTTTACTTTTAGATGCTATGAGAAGATCATCTACATATACCAGGATTTGACTACCATTTTGCGGAGTAAAACTTTCCAGACAAGTCATAACTGCTTGTGTGAAAATAGTTGGACTATCAGCAAAACCCTGTGGCAAACGCGTATAAGTATACTTTTTTCCTTCAAAAGTGAAAGCAAACCAGTATTGTGAGTCAGGATGTACTGGTATTGAGAAAAAAGCATTACTTAAATCGATCACGGTGAAAAATTTGCTTTCTGGGTCTAGGGAATTAAGCAACGTGTGTGGATCTGGAACGTTTGGGGCTCGAGTTTGGACTGCTGCATTTACAGCTCGGAGATCTTGGATCATCCGCCAATTTTTTCCATCAGCCTTTTGTACTGGAAAAATTGGAGTGTTACATGGTGAATCAAAACATGGTCTAATTATTCCAGCATCCAAAAGGTCCTGTACAACAGGTTTTATTCCTTCCTGTGCATCCGGTTTTAACGGGTATTGTTTTATTCTGGGCCTACACTGTGATTTTGGAGTAATAGTGACTGGTTCCACTATAGTAATTAATCCTACATCTGTTGGACCTGTGGACCATAATGAAGCAGGCAAAGTCTGTAGGTCATCCTCATCAGACTGCGATAGTAGGACTGTAGAATCTAGATTAAGTCAAGGAGAATCTGTAACTTTTGGTTCTGTATCGAAGAGAACTCTGTACGACATTCTCCAAAGCTGTGTACTCGGACTGTACGTCCAGCCTAATTTTTGAGAACAAGGCAGAAAATCAGATGCCATTTCTGCTGCTTTTAAACGGGGACCTGTGTCTCTGCTTTGTGTGTCATCAGCTTTAAACAAAGACAGATGTGGGACCCCTGGTAGGCAATAAAGAGATAGCTGTTGTGTGGGCAGAAGCACAGAAGCTGCTGCAAATGAGTTTCCGTCAGTATATAAATACTGAGTAGTCACCAACATTGGTTCCTGCTTTAAGAATTTTTTTGCATATCTGTCATCTGTTGTTAAACACACATTCATGATAACTTCTAGTTCTGCTAACGGTGTTTCATCAACAGGGACAGACAGAGACTCTTTTGCTTTGATTAAGAGTTCACTTTTTTCACTTATCTGTTTAAGAAATGGCAGCTGCAGAGCATAATACATTGGTTTTTCAGTTACTGTGGCCATAACGTTTTCAACTCTTACAGCTTTCATTCCTCCCTTTGTAGGGAAAATTGCAATGCCTAATTTTCCCATCAAATCGCGCCCTAAGAGATTAATTGGGCAGCTAGGTGAAATTACAACAGGGGCGTGCAGCCTTTTTCCTGTCTGAGGATCACAGATGTCAATACAGCGTGACATCCACTCCTGTGAAGTTTGACCATTTGCTGATTTTACAAATATAGGAGTATTGGAGGATTTGAGTCCTACACTGTCTTTAACGCAAGTTTTACAAGCTCCAGAGTCACATAAGAAAGTCACAGGCTGACCATGGACAGTCAGAACAATATACGGCTTTTCTTTTAATGCATTTAATAGTTCCATTGTCCCATACACATTAACAACGTGAGTCTGAACTTCGTTTTTAACAGTTGATTCATCTAGTCACGCCTGATAAGGTCGTGAATTGCCCCTGCGACCTCTCCTCCTCCCCCTTTGGTGTGGCGCCTGTCTCTGATTAGGACATTCTTTTGACCAGTGATCTAGTGACCCACAAATCCAACACCCCTCCTCTATTTGTGGTATTCTATTTCTTAACTGAGACAACCCCCTAGACCGAGGGCCACCTCTATTTCCTTGAAAACCACCTCTATTTCCTTGAGGGGGTCGGGTGCTTTGAAATGAAAACACTTCCTCTGGGTCAGAGGTGGAATCTGCCCAGAAGATTTGTGCATCTCCCTTTGTTTTTGCATGTTTCTCTGCATGCCGTGCATACTCCATTAACTCATGAACGGTGGAGGTGTTAAATGCTACCAGATGTTTTCTAATCCATTTAGCAATGTGTGGGAGAAACCCGGACATTAACATATTTTTTAACTGTTGTTGGTAAGGAGAGCCGTTGTGATCACTGAACATAATGCCGCTGTGAAATTTATATTCGTTTTCAAAACGGATTTTAAAATCATCGACATCTTCCCCTGATTTTTGTTTAATTGAACCAAGGTGGGAATAATCTGCATGCCTAGCAAAAACCTCCTTAGCTCTTTGTTGAACTTCATCCCACTGACGTTGCAATTCACCTCCCATAGTCGTTTGGTATGGTAAAGCAGTTCCTGGAGAACGGATTGAGTATCCAGTATAAGTGCCCCGGACTTTTGCCCAATCTTTCCCTAAAGAAGATTGCAAGGCTTGGCCAAATTCATATCCATTTAATCCATAAGAATTATAAATCCCTTCCATATCCATGATCCATTTATCAAGATCTTCTTTTGGAGAAGTTACACCTTCTACAGCTTTTCTGGCTTCTTCAAGAGACCACGGACGGAAAACTAGTATTGTAGGTTGTTTATTTTCCTCTCCCGGATTAGGATTTGCAACCTGAACCATCGGATATAACTCTTCTGATGGCTCAGACAGTGAAGGGTACAACTTTTGATATGAGCTAGAAGAACCCGGAGTTTTAGAAGAATTATATGGAGGAGGATTTTCCATTTGTACATGGATTTTAGCAGTTATTGGGGTTGTTTTACTGCGAGTAGATTGAGAGGGACCCAAAGTTTCCTCTTTTTTTCCTAGTTTTTCAGGCTGGCCTGTTGAAACCCCCCTTAATGCCTCTGGAGCGTCCTCCTTTGGGTCAAAGGCTGGGGGTGGGGTTTTTTGTGCACATACTTGAGCTCGAGGTTGAGTTTCATTATCTTCTGGTCTAACAAACAAAGCTTCGGTTTTTCGGCCTAATTTATTTTTAGCACGCGCATTATGTCTATTTTGTGCCTGGGTTAACCACTTACGTGCAACTACAAGTTCCTTTAATTTTTTCTGTTGTCTGGTACCAGTTTTTGAACTAACACTTGTTTCTAATTTACACACCACGTCCTTCCATTGTTCCACTTTCAATACACCATTTACTCCGTACTTTTTTTTCCATTTAGCGAGGTATTTTAAGTTACCTGGCTCCATCTCACACATAAACTTTTCATCCCCTTTAAGACTTTTCACCTTCCCATGTGAAGAACCCATTTTTTACAGTGTTTTCGTCCCGTTCTTTATGACACCTAGGGTGGACGCTACAGAACGGGGGATTGGAAGTGGGGTGGTGGTTAAATTCTTGTCGTGGTAATCCTCGCTTCGACTCAACTCAATAAATGATTTGAGTGGAGGATTCTTGCTACACATCCCCAACAAGGCCCACCACTTGCTTTCCCACTGTTTTTTTAAAGGTTTCACAGGTTTCTTTCCCTTCGTGTGTGTTTAATACTTTCCCTTATTTATTTTACATCAAACGGGGGACTGAAAACCACCCGGATACCACATTATTTACTTACTTGGCTGATTCCTGCTCTGTCTCGGTCCTGAGTCCCGTCAATCCGCCGTTGGCCGAAAGAGGTTGACCTAAGACACTGGCCCAGCGGGGAATTTACCCCCCGGGACTTTCAGGTTAAAGAACCTGACTGCCGGCAGTTTTCAGCGCGTCTGTCCTCCGTCTGTCAGCGGCGGGTATGTTGGGAATGCCGGACGAGCCTCCAAAAATGATAGGTTTATTTTGTCACAACCTGCAAAGAACCAGCCAGAGACAGAGATTAGGTTTCTTTTGATTTCTTTTCTGCAGAATAGGAGAATTGAGAACAGACGCGACGAATCGCTGTCAAACACTGTCTGGACTCAATTCTGCCAGTTCTTTCTTTGCATTTCTCTTTATTGTATAGAAAAAGGAGGTTGGGCTTCTCTTCACACAGTCACACAGAGAATTGACCAACCGTCTTTACATTCTGGAACCTCTCATGGACATGCCCTTATAAGGGCATGTGGCTGACCACAACTAATCAGTTACATATGGAACTAATAACACATGAATGTTTAACGTTTTTAGCTTCTAAGCAAACATCCTAAACAAAGTTAATAACATACTACAAAAGAAAGAGAAGTTAAGTAAATATAAAAAGAAGAATAATATGAGAGTAATAATATAAAAGAATAATATGAAAAGAATAATATGAAAACATAACTTGTAAAATAAACTCATGAGTAAATGAACAGGAGGATAACTTTCCTAACAGTAGGCTAAATAGATAAAGTTGTGTTCATGATGGTCTCGAAAATCTAACCCGTTTATCTACAAATCTACTCATATACGTTGCTGTATACAAGGAATTAGGTCTATTTAACTGGTACTAATGCGCAGCAAGAAGTTAAAAACTTGACTTTAAGCATATGAGATGGGATCAGCTTTCCAAAGGGTGCTCTGCTCTGATGAAGGCCACTCATAATCCTGGGTTGGCATATCAATAGCAAACTTGTACTTAAAACACAAAAAATTGACGAATAATCAATATAATAGGTAAATCCACGTTTGTTGCAAACTGTTATCTCTTATTCTAAATTCAATTTAATGAAACAGTGTATATATAGAACTGTCGGGTTGGGGTAGTTCTAAGTTCAGTTGCAACTAGCAGTACATAAATAAATAAAATAAAATAACAAATACGCCCAGTGAACACAAGAAAAAAATACACACAACTTACAATGAGTGTGGTAAACTTTACTTTGTAACTTATACTTTTTTACTTTGCGAAATATTTCAAAAAACAACACCGGGGACAGATGAAACGCAACAACCCCAGGAGAAATGGCATTCAGAGAATGTTATCTGCTCTCTCTCTCTCCTTCTTTCTGTGCTTGAGTTTTGAAGATGGGCTGGTACTTGCTGTGATGTCACCCCACTCTTGTGAGAACATTCATTCCACCCGCAGCGTGGCTCGCCAGCTCCTCTCCAAAGAGAAACAGAAGCAGCCAGCGTTACGCAGGGCAATGTGACAACAAGGGAGCGACTTTGTTCACATGTTTTCTTTATGTTCGGGATCGGGTGGAAGTGCTAGAACTGTGTTCACGAACTTTCATGCAAAACATGCTATTTCAGGAAATCGGTGTTGTTTGCAGCTTTGGAGTCTTCTGAATGATGCGCTGCGTTTGTTCTGAACAGGAGCGTTGCGCACAGCGGAGCACCGATCTGTAGCGACGCAGCATAGCGTGCCCAGCCTCAGTTCTTTTAAGAGGGAGAAAATATATCAAAAATGATCCGAAAGAACAGATTTCAGCCAGAATGGATTTGATGGATTTAAATGTGTTGCTGGAAAACGTTTCCAGGGATGGCAACACCACCGACGCACCGCTCTCACTGCCGTACCCGGAGGCAGCCACGGCACTCATCATACTTGTAGTTATTGTTATGATTTCTGTGACTATTGTAGGCAATGTATTAGTTATTGTTGCGGTTTTGACCAGCAGGGCACTCCGTGCGCCACAGAACCTTTTTCTGGTCTCCCTGGCGTCGGCGGACATCCTGGTTGCCACGCTGGTCATCCCGTTCTCTTTAGTCAATGAGGTGATGGGTTATTGGCTCTTTGGAAGTACTTGGTGCGCCTTCTATCTGGCTTTGGACGTGTTGTTTTGCACCTCATCCATCGTGCACCTGTGCGCCATCAGTCTGGACCGCTACTGGTCAGTGACAAAGGCTGTGAGTTACAACCTGAAGCGAACGCCGAAGCGCATCAAGTCCATGATCACTGTGGTGTGGGTGATATCTACCATCATCTCCTTTCCCCCTCTTCTCATGACCAAGCACGACGAGAGGAAGTGCGAGCTGACTGACGAGACCTGGTACATCCTCTCCTCTTGCCTTGTGTCCTTCTTCGCTCCGGGTCTCATCATGATTCTGGTTTACTGTAAGATCTACAAAGTGGCCAAGCAGCGCTCGTCCACCGTGTTTGTGGCCAAGAACGGCCTGGAGAGAGAACCTTCCCAGTCGGAGACCTGCTTCGTCAGGAAGGACCGGTTCGAGGTGGAGAGCCCCAGCAGCCTGAGCTCCGGCAGCCATCAGCAGAGGCAAGGGGAGTTGGACGACATCGACCTGGAAGAGAGCTGTTACTCCTCGGATACCAAGCCCCGCCATCACCGCTTCACCAAGCGCAGAAAGGTGGAGGGGTCGGAATGCTGCCCGCCGCAGAGCTGCCGCCTCTCGTGGGCTTCGGCCCGGGCGTCACAGCCATTCCCGGAGCAGAAGAACCCCGCCGAGCGACAGCAGCTGGGCGCGGCTAACAAGACCAAAGTGGCCCAGATGCGGGAGAAGCGTTTTACCTTCGTGCTGGCGGTGGTGATGGGGGTGTTCGTGCTCTGCTGGTTCCCCTTTTTCTTCACCTACAGCCTCCATGCGATCTGCAGAAACAGCTGCACCATTCCTGACGCACTTTTCAAACTTTTCTTTTGGATTGGCTACTGCAACAGCTCGGTGAACCCCATTATTTACACTATTTTCAATAGAGACTTCAGAAAAGCCTTCAAGAAA
This sequence comes from Xiphophorus hellerii, assembly GCF_003331165.1. Taxonomy (NCBI): domain Eukaryota; kingdom Metazoa; phylum Chordata; class Actinopteri; order Cyprinodontiformes; family Poeciliidae; genus Xiphophorus; species Xiphophorus hellerii. The sequence goes on along the minus strand of NC_045694.1, from coordinate 18,273,001 downwards.
ATCATATGCAGAACTTCAAAGCGCTCATGAAGGGGGGTACTATTTATATTTTGCCTCACTCACTAATTAGTAAAGAGATTTGGAAATGTGTAGAGATGCACCAATCAGGGTTTTTTTTTCAGGCCGATGCCAATTTCTGATTTTCTTTGAGATTCAACATGCCAGTACCATTTTTTTCCGAAGAGACATGACACATTAAATAATAAAATGTATGTATGGAGATTCATCGACTGGACCTTTTCTGGCCAGCATTGTCATTCTTTTCTTGGAATTTCAGATTTTATTTGGGATCTGACCTGTTGGTTCCAGTTTTTACCAATTCTATTTTTCCACAATTTCCTAAAGAGGGAGCTCATTTACTAATTAAAATAAAAGTGAAATGACATTTATGTAGTATTTTTTTCCCAAAATATTATATCAAAGTTTATGATGTTATGGCTCATGGTTTATACATTAAAACTAATGTTAGATCTAGATTTTGATATCTTTAATGGAGAGAAAAACACACCAAAATTCCATCGTCTGATCTGCGGATAAACGATTCAACTTTCATGACCGATATCAATGTCCACTCACCTGCCAATGCCATATCTTACCAAATCTGATTTATTTTTCTGAAGGAAGTAATGCAAGTTCTTAGAAAGACTTGGAGCTCTCTCACTCATTAGTATGAGACATGGAGATGCTACTAAAGCACATATAAATATATTTTTTAAGGTCTAACTTACCAATTACTGTCTTGAATTACTAGTTTTGTCTTTCAGCTTTCCCCCCACATAAAATAATAAATATGTAGTAAATTCTGTAAAATAGATATTAGTTTGGAATCCAACAGAAGGAATTACAAACTTTTTCCTATTTATGCATGAAAGCATATGTCCCTAGTATGTCTTAGATATTTTTACACTTGAAAAAAGTGCATCAAAGTACATTTTGTTGGTTGTTGAATTTGTAGATCAAAGGTGGTGAACACTTCTAGTTCTGGTGCGTTTAAAGGAAAAGAAAACATAATTTTCAGTATTTCAAATTCTGATCAACAATTAGAGCCTATTAAGGAAAAACTAGCCTATTGATTGGTGCATCTCTAAAAATGTGTTACTGTGACTCATTAGCCCAGGGTACTGCTGCCTCATCGTTTTACTGTAATTACACAGAAAAAAACACAGTTCATTGTATTTACTGTCTATGAATAAAATTTATTTGGTGGAGCATATATAATATTTGTTAAAAGCTATTAATCTCATATTTATGCCATTCTTTCTGAGGTATGAGAAATCTTAGGTTGCATAAGAAATCTTGAACACCTCCTTATTTCACCAAGTGGGTTGGAGCAGCATACAGGCAGAACATATTTAAAGTAAAAATGTGAAACTACTGATATGAATTCCAGTGCTGACTGTGGGTTCAAAGCGAGCGTTCTGTGTTTTCATAAATACAAGAATAATCTTCACCATCTTTTGCATACAAGCCTGGCAGCTGGGAGGCGAGCTTGAATGTATGTGTCTGGAGGATGAAAGGATGGTTTAAAAGGCAGCATTTAAACTTCCCCACGTTGAGGCTAATTCATAACGGTGCATCTCTTTGTTCGCTTCTGCAAGCCACCTCAGCCAATTCTGCACAGGAAATAGTCAAACTTATGTAAGAGTCTTTTCTCACCCTCTCGCCACGCCGTCACACTGCCTCATGCTTGAACAATGGCCAGATATGAGGCTTGCAAGAGCAAAAATGAAATACAGACATTTTCACATTTGGTTTCCTTGCAGCAGCTTAATATTTGGACAGTAAATATTTAAACAGATTGGGGTCTCATCTCTCCCGTAAAACCTGCTCTCACAATCATGACGGGTGATTGTTTCTTTTACTCTGGAGTAGAACATCTATTTTTTTTAACAGCTACATACTACATACTTCCTATTTCCCATCATATACCATCTTTAGATACAAACAAGCAAAGAAATGACACAAAAAAATGACTCATATAATCTACATTTTCATCGGTGTCAAATGATTAACGTTGACATGACAAAGTTCATGAAAAGAGCATGGTGTTTATTTATGTCTAACTTTAAACTTGTCAACACTTTTTTTAAAAGTGTGGTCAGTCTCATATATTACTGGCCTCTTGAGTAAAGGCCTGTACTTCTCTGGGAAAGTACTACTTAGTGAGAGGAAGACTGGCCACTTCCATATCTCTACCATTGTCTACACGGCGGTGCTGAGGAAAAATACACTATTTATATCCCACTAGGAATGTCTTCAAAGCTCAATGGCACCTCGCCAAAGACAATCACTCGGTCTTAGGGGTGTCGTGCCTGCAAGAATATTTTTCTTTTTTTTTTCGGGTAGTATGCTCATATTCATGAGGTTTTTTTAAATAAAATATCAAGGAAGAAAGAGTGAAGGTGGCTGCACATTTGATATTCTTTTACATTTGAACAAAGATTAAAAAATAAGAGGCCGCTGTGACTGCTTTGAGGAAGGAAACCTAATCTCTGAGGGGTTCACAAACTCTTGAAATAAATGAAATGTCTGAGCAGAGCCACACTCGGAAGAAGGAGTTAAATTAGAGCCTCCAGATTCCTTCTGTGGAAGAAAGGCAATGTTTAATTGCCTGTAACTTATTGGGACGCTATTGAACGCATGCTGTCACCTAATTTCTCCAGAGGATGCAGTTATCAATTTGTGTTTCATTAACCAAGGTGAAAAATGTTTACATTCATTTGTAATTTTCTCACTAATACACTGATTAGCATCCGTCATGACGGGCAGTTCCCTTGTTGGATCTCACATCCCATTTCAATTGTCTTTTTAATCAGATGCTTCAGTGCAGCAGGAACAAATCGTGTCTCCTCAGACGAAAACCTGTTTTTATCTGGAACCCACGCATGTTGTTTTATTTAGCACAAATTTTATCTCAGGGTAAGTTGTAAAATTGTGTCTTTCCAGGCATAGTTTTCACAGCAGTGGCAGCTGTTCAAATGTGTTTTCCTGTGCGAGCGTGGGTCTTCATGTTACACATGCATGTAGCCAGGGGCGCCGCCAGGAATCTTGGGCCCCATGACAAAAAATTTAATTGGGCCCCCCCCGCACAGCTGCCGTTGCAATTTCGTGAGTATTTGACCTATCAAAAGCGTCACGATTTTAAATGCTTGCAACGGCCTTGCTTTCTTTGGTTCCATACTGATACTAGCACAATATTTACTGCTCGTGAATTTTACATGAAATAGTCCGCATACAGTTTGCAAGTAGGTTGCTTAAATGTTTTCTATTAGTTTTAGATTACTGAAATGTCTCTCCCCATGAGCAACAGTCATAGGCAACATGCAAAATATAGATGAACCAATCCAGACTTCTCAAAAAATTATATGTTGTTGCATTTTATTCAAGCTGCAATATATAACTTTAATAAAAAAATATGTTTTCTCCATATTTGTTAAAGCTGTCACCATGTCGTGATAGTTTGTTATGAGAGATAATCTGTGAAAACAATCAATCTCCTCCACCTCCTCCCTGAACTATTGCTGGCTAAAGCAATACAACGTTCTGGCCAAAAACAACCTATCAGAACCAGAAGGAGGGTCTTAGTGCTGTCAATCAACCTCATTCACTCACTGCTAAATGTGTTAATGGTAGAGAAACAACTTATCATTATTGCTAGCTACAATTATAGTACAGAGCAAGGGGAGGGAGGGAGCAGCCACATGAGATTGTGATTGACAGCACTAAAACTCTCCTGCCTCTGATTGGTTGTTTCTAGATAGTACTGGGAGAAAGCAGATGAAATACATTTTTCACAGATCATTTCTATACCATACTGTCACAACATAATGACAGTTTTAACAAATATGTAAAAAAATATTTTTATAAAAGTTACATACTGCAGCTTTAATTTTACTTGGGAGAGGTCAGGTCAGGAGGGACTTGGTTTAGAGCTGCTGCTGACTGACTCATCTGTTGTTAAGTAAGAGGTACAGGTACAAGTTAAATATACAAATATGTTGGTAATTTTTTTCCTTCGTTCATAAAATGCTAGTGAAATGGAGGTTTACAGTAGTCTGAAGCTAAGCTAATTATGCTAAATGGTTGATAATTTCATACAGTCTACTCGCGTCTCTTGGAGAAAAACTGGGTTCTAAATTGACATTCTTGTTTTGTTCTCTCTCTATTTCTCTATTTTTTTTTGAAAACCTGACTTTATTATTTTTCTTAGCAGCATTTGAACACCATCACCGTCAAGCGCTCCAAGCAGGAACGAACCATTTCATGCAGATCCAGGGGAGTTCACGGCAAATATGGATGTCTGCTTTCTGGACTGGGAGGGGCAACATTTGATTTTTACTGCTAAAAGCTATTTTAGAAAACACAATATGATTAATTTTATAATTGACAGGGCCCCAGTTTTTTTTTATTTATATGAAAAAAATAAATAAATAAATAAATTTCAGAGGGCCCCCTGTTTGACATTGCCAAAATTATGGTACCCCCTCATATATATTTTCTGCTTTTGTTGATTTTTTTTAATCACTCTTAAGTGTTTCACACCAATGAACCAATGTTAATATAAAACTATCACCAGTTTAAATGCAACATAAATTAACAAACAGTTTTTTTTTAGGAGAGAAAAACCAGTTCCAGCCAAAAAGGAACCACACTCTATTAAAATCATGAATTTCTAGTTATTAACCTAATTTTTTGGAAAGCTGAGTTCAAGTGCACATCGAGAATGTGGTTTAAGTTCGACCTGTAGAACCAAGAAACTATAATAGAAACTGCCAGATGAAGCAAGATAAAATACTTAGAAAGCAAAACATTTGGCCTCTTCTAGGAACTTCTAAAAGCAGAAGCGAAACAATGTCACAGACATCTGTTTGCCTCATTGGCCTCAGTTAAGGTCAATGTTCATGATTCAAAAATAGGAAGGCCAATGGATAAAAATGGTATCCATGGGAGAGTTATGAGGTGAAATCCACCATTGATCAAACAGAAAAACAAACAAACAAAAGCTCAGTGATTCCAAGATTTGTTAAACCTCATTTTCATGTTTTGAAAACATTTTGCGAACCAGTGTTAAAAACAAAAATCCTGTTTGACTTGGCATAAAAACAACAAGACATTTTAAAAAGAAAACATCATAACATCAGTCAAAGATGAAGGTGATGTGACGATTTATGGTGATTTATGGTGATTTATGGCAGAGGTTTTTAGTCCACGCCTCGAGAGCCATGTAGTGTCCTACAACTTTTAGATGTCTCCCTGGTCCAACACATCTGAACCAAGTGATAATTACTTCCCATCAGTATGCAGGCAATTTCTCCAGAGTCTTGTTAATCATATTATTATTTGCCACATAGGCGCGATGAAGCAGAAGAGTTGCAGGACACCGTACTTGGACTTGAAGTCCCCTAATTTAGAGACCGATTTTTCTGCTTTAGGGTCTGGACAAGTTGCCATAATTGATGGGTTGTGCTGCAGGGCAAGGATCCAAATCTCACCACCATGTCCATCTCTTAATGGCTCAAAAGAAACAAATTAAGGTTTTAGAGTAGCCTAGTCAAAGTATGGATTTAAATTTGACTGGGATGCTTTAGCATCACCTTAAAAATAAATAAATTTGTCAAAATGACAGAATTAAAACAATTCAACATTTCTGTGTACCTTGATTAATAAAGTCCTCATTTCATAACTGGTTATCGTTGTAACATTTTTAAAAATACTTCAATAGTCTAATTCATGCAATCACCACAGAGGTTTTGATTTATTCAATTGAATCATTTAGAGTTAGTTTTTTGTTTTATAAGGCTGCAGTGATGTATAACAGAAAGACCTTCAAATGTGTTACTGGTGCTAATATCTAAGTCAAATCAGAATGAAACAGTACTTGTGCACAAAGTAAAAGGGTTGGGAAAACTAGATGCATTGACACAGGAGCTGAATTAGCTAAAATGTTGACGTTAATTCTGAAGCTGAAGATGACGAGAAGAAGATCTGACACTTTCCAGAAATCTAGTACATAAAAGCAAAAATATTTGATATGGATATTCATTAACATAACTTTTTCAGAGTAAGAGCCATTTTTTTTTATTTGCTTGTCCTGTACAATTATCAAAATTTGTGTTGTTTGTGTAGAAAGTTAAAAGTTAAACTATACAGTTTACAGGTAGACTCTACAGAATCAAGTGCAACTAGTTGATGGGTGACAAGATGAGAGGGGAGAACGCAGAAAGAGCAGACTGAAAAATCTGAGGCTATTATTGTATAAAAAGGTTTATCAGATAAATGCTCCAAAAATTGTAGTTATACACATTAATTTGCTGTTGTTGGGACTTTCCTAGTTTGCATTCTATGCAATTCTCTCACTGTATCTATCTACCAACTATATATAAATACATATATATATTGTAGGTAAGAAAAAGTTTGATAGATGCTGAGGAGGAGTTGAAGCACTTTTGTGTTCTTCGACCTCCCAAACTCTCACTTGAAGGCTCAGTAAGAGCAGCAGGGCCTACTGCTAAGAGCCTAAATGACTGCCAGAGTGCGGTGATGAACTAGAGCTTTTTTTTAAGCTATAGGAGAAGAGAAGTAGAGAGGTATAGAGGTTTAGGGTCAGCCATGTTAGCGAGCCTATTTGCAGTCAGAGCAGTCAGAAAAGAGACAGGTATAAATGTTTCCAGAGAGGTGCAGTGCAGAAGAGACAGACGTAATGATGAAAGAAGTGGTTTCAGCTTCTTGTCGTCTCCTCCATTCCTTTGTCAGCCACTGCAGCATCTGTGGGTAATTGCTTTTTTCTGTTGTCTCCAACAAGATAAGGGCTGACATCGAAACAAGGCCAAAACTGCCGTTTATCCACTGACGCATCTTTAGAAGGAGAGGCGCTTTGTCATTAGTGTAAATCAGCCTGTGTCACGCTGAAGTGGGACTGGAACTGGCTGGTCCAAGGGACTCGGCAACACTGTAAGAAATTACCTCAGGTGATAAAAGGAATCAGGAAAGTGCAGCATTAGGTTTGAAATGACAGATTTCAAACCATCTGTAGGGTATCTGTAGGATGGTTTCTTTTGAAACTCATCACTGCATGAGATATTTTTTAGTCAGTTCCTGAAACGGGAGGGAGGGAGGGAGGGATGGATGGATGGATGGATGGATGGATGGATGGAATAAATTTACACTCAAAGTAATTTATGTGACCTTACATATTGTTGCTGTTGGGTCCAGCAATTCAAAACAAAATTCAGAAATATGTTAGATATGATCCATTTGGTAAAAAATACAACTCCCATATTGTTCATGAAAGTAAAGATGGGTTTCGGTTCTTTAAATAAACAAACAGAAAAGAACTCTGAGATTTATTATCTCAGAACTTTTGATTTCTGAAAAACTGAAGTGAGGATATTGGATTTATGAAACAGAAAAAAAAAATCCACAACTAAAATATTCATGAAGTGAATTAAGTAAAATCTCTCATTGTTTATTCCTCACTGAGCCTCATTATTTAAAGTGCAAATTCAAATATGTTTGGACCCTGCCTGCTCACTTATCAGTTTCAGAATGACATTTATAAAATCCATAAAGCAGAATGCCTGTTTACGTCCCTGAGAATCATGTTGTATTTGTGAATACTGTGTACAGAAACAGCAGATTGTGGACAGGTGCTTCTTACTCTGAAGAAATTTAGACCATCTAGATCTTTTACTAATGAAACATCTGCAGTTTCAAATGAAGCCTTCAAGTCACCAGGAACTTTGTTTGCTCTTAAGGCTTCCAATAACTGTTATTTCACCAAAAGTTAAATAAATGGCTGTGATTGACAAACAAGGATGAGTTTAATGTTGTGTTTTATGTTTTTATGTAAAGAATAAACTCATGGATAGAGCATGCCACTGACTGCCAGGTTGCACTGTGTATATATTTATTTCACAAAGCCATATTCATAGAAAACAGGGTGTAAGTAAATACGTCAAGAAAAGGTGCACAAGTATACAGATTTGAGATGCTTGTCCAGCAAAATCTATCCAAGAATTTATTGGAACTTTACAATTAGAGGACCAAATCCTACACAAGTGTCTTTTCCTGTGCTAAGGAGAAAAGAGGGATTGAAATAGCCAAAAGCAAGCTATTTAGAGTATTTGAACATTGTAATGGAAAGTTTTCTGGTAGGAAAATGCATGATACAAAAAAGTGAATAAGCACAGAAATAACTGCAGCCATTTTGTTTCACTGGTCTTAAGTTACAGTCTTTCAATCTTCTGAGAAAATAAACCTTCGGTTCTCACAAACTTCAAGTCACAATCACTAAAATCAGGAGAAGCAGACACCAGAAATATTTTACTCTGCTAATTTGCGAAAGCAGTTCCTGTTTTGGCTTTTATGAGAATAAGACTTCAGTACAGTCAACTAGGTTGTGCTTAAAAGTTGTAGTCATGAAGTAGTCTACAGGGTAAACAGCTGAGAACTGTGACCATTCTATCGTGATGGAAACAACTAGATGGCTGCAGAACCACAAAAGAGGAACTATGGGGGATGTGGCTCTTGATTAACAAGAACACAAACTGCATGACATCATGTCTGCTGGGCAAAGGGGGATTTGAGATAATCTACCCAAACAGATAACCAGTAAAGTCAGTCTGGCAATAAGGAAACACATCTGTATGGCAAAAATCCCTATAAAAAGGAGGGATGAAAGAGGAAGTATGGGTTGTGTCCTGACAGCAGATCAAGACAAACAAAGAACCCTGCAGACGGAGAAGACGACCATGGCCCTCAGATAAGCTGAAGACTCTACCTTGCAAAAGGATTCAACCCTTGGCCCTCAAGACTACAGTTCCAGATCGGACATCTCTTATAAGCTGAGGCTTGAAATGAACACACTCATTTGATTAAACACTTTATTGATCATGGGTGTTGGAGAGTAATCCCAGTTTGATCACGAGTCAGAGGAAGAAATCTGTGAAGGATTGGATTAAGAAGCTCGGTAAGCTTTGGGTTTAATGAAGGGTAATTTTTGGAGCTCCGCAGTAAGGTTCTTACTTACCCAAAACAAGATGTACTTCTCAGACTCTAAAGGCCCCTGTCGGCTTGTAAAATGTTAAAGTTTATATGGCTGATTGACTATTAAAAATAACAAGCAGTTACACATGTGTAAAAAGTAAAGCGGACAATCAGAGTGAAAGTATATATTCTAGATGTATAACTATAATAATACTCATGCCTGGACAATCTTCATAACCTTTGCATACACTAAAGATATTATGATTAAGTATGCAGAAAATGCGCCCTGTTAGACCGATTTAGTTGCCGTTGTATCTGTACATTTCTCCCGACTAGAGAAGACATTTCACTTATTTTTTTTCCATCCCTTGTGTTGAAGTAGAAAACATAGTGCATATTTTTGGATCACATTGTCTATTTTTTTAATACTTATTCTTGTCATCATCTGTAAACACATACATCTGTATTCACCTTCAGCACTTTCCAATGTGTTTATCCATTTCCAGCACTGACTCATATACCATTAGAGGGCATCTATGGCCTGTGATCTACGGGAACTTTTATATTTTAAAACAGGTAATAGACTGATTTTCCTGGTACGCCATTAGGGCATTATGCTGGACAGGAGGGGCATGATATAACATTATGGAAGTGTAAAGGTTTTGCGAGAAAAACTTTTCAAACAACCTACTAGTCAATTACAATAATTTTATTCTACAATTTACGTTATGTTTTTGTGTGTTTCTGTCGCTCTCATTCTTCAATAAGAGATCCCACTGAAATAACAAGAAATCATCTGGAATTTTCAGAGGCAGGGAAGATTATTTTGTACGGCTCTCCCATTAAATTAGAGTCTTTAAATGCATCTCGTTTCTTGCATCAGTCTTAATGAATAACATGGGTGGCCTCCGATCTTCAGCCTTATGCTTGTCAGGCCTTCAAGTAAAGTAATGGATGGGATTCAGGCAGGGGCAGCATGAATCCACAGCAGGAGGTGATTTCATCATGCTAAAATCTTTTTTATACTCATCAGTTCTTTATTCAGAGTCCTTGCTGAGCCACACACTCAATCAGATACAAATTTAAATTGCTTCATTATCTGTTGTCTCTGTTTTTTTATCTTCTGGATTACAAGAGCCAGTCCTGATGAACATCAGTGAACATCAAAGAAAAAAAAAAAACAACATAAGGCACATATTCAGAAAGAAAAAAATAACTTGACTTTACTATTTTATTTAAAGTGTCTAACCATATCTATATAGATATTTTAATTATTGTAGTGCAAGTCAAACTTTAAACTTTTCATTTCCTAAGAGATTCTGATGTCTCACTTCAAATAGTCTGATACATTTCATTATGTAAATAAAATGAGCTCTTGGCCTCATCAGAACAAAACATCCTTCTCAAAGCATTGAACTAATCTTTTAAAAATGTGATGTTTTCATGACATTCCACACTAATGTTTTATGTCAAGCCACCTGCAGCTCAGAAAGTATAACTATTTATCTAATCTCATGATTCACAAATGTTTTTGTTTTGTTCTTTTATGTTTCCTTTGGGATCACTTCTCTTCTTTTTCTTGTTCTTTTCCTTTGATTATTCCTTTCCATTTCTGTTAATGTTTCTGTTTGTTATTATTGTTTATTTGTCTGCCATTTTAGCTCATTCATTAGTGTTTAGCTTAGTTTGTCCATTTAGGTTTAACTTCCTATGTATTCATTGTGTTCGTTAGTCTCTTCTCCTCAGTTCCTTGCTCTGCATTCTCTACTCAGCTGTTCAACATTCCCCTGATCAAGCTTACCTACATTCAATGCCTTTTTTGGTCCTAACTCGCTAAGCATGACATGTTAAGGTTCAAAGCTGTACATTTATTGTGAAAAGTTCTGAATGTTAACCTGCTTTTATCTGGTGACAATATTATATGGGCTTAACATAAGTTTAATATCTCTGCAAATGATGCAGCCAACATGGGACCACTCTGCATTCTGCAACACCTCGACTATGCAGAGAGGTTAAAACAAATTTTATACAGTGGAAGTAAACATCTTGTTGTGAACATAACTAGGAATCTCTGCTTTCGAAGTGCAATGAAAAAAAAAACTTGTTGGGAAGCGTAAGAATTCAGGGTTTAGATTGGATTATTGATGAGCAGTAAGCTTGATTGACTCGTGGATATTAATGTTACATGATTTGACTTAATGTCAATAACTGTGTTTATATGTTTATTCTGTTTATTTCAAAGATCACAGGACTTTGCCTGAGCCAAGATTCCTATGTTGCACATTTGCAAAGAAGGCTCATGTGATAAAAATATTATATAGGGCTCTCCCACAAGGATTCACTCGTCACGTGAATTTTCTTGTGTTGTGAAGCATTTCGGAATTTTTAATCCTCCTAAAAAAATGTGAGACCAGCTTGTTGCAGTCATCTGGAAACTATTAGTATGCTGAAGAAGCTTCACATATTTCCTAATCCTGAAGATAGGAGTTTTATTTTTTCCAAGCTACAGTAAGAAGAGGATAACAAGCTTTATTCTTCTGTCTTAAAGATTCAAGTTCACACTTCTGCATGCAAAATGTGAGCCAAACACTCTACTGATCAGTATTTCTGCGATGTACAAGAGACAAACAGTTTCTGAGGGTTGTTATTGCGGACAATATTACAATGCACCGCTCAAGACGGAGAGGTGCTTTAAAGTGCTATGGAGCCAGATAGTTCCTCAAGGAAAAAGAGGTAGTTGGTGTACAAATATTGCACTTCAGATTCATCAGATCAACATGAACATTAACGTGAAAGCAAACTAAAATTGCCCCACAACTATTGTGCAAATAAGTGGCTGTTTGCTAATGTCATCTCGGTTACTGATTGGGTTAAAGCATCTGCTTTGTGACACATGCAAACATGTATGTGTATATTAAGGATGTATTGCCATAATCCATGTGTGTCATGTATGACATGATGCAATATCAAAAATGTATTGATCTAGGAATATTATGTTTTAGATTTGAATTGGTTTTTTTGTTGGTTTATTGACATCTGATCTGTATTTTTGGTGAAAAAAAGTCATAACTATTTATTAAATATTGCTTCCAAATTTGGAGATATTTTGAGTGTGTTTTTGGTTCTTGCATGTGTTTGAAAAATTGAAATTTTGCTAAATCAATAATGTTAAAACATACTTGGCACATCAAGTGCTGCTTTGTGTACTGTGCATGGGCTAGAAACAGCATCGAAAGAGTTCTTTTGAATGTATTTCAGGATTGTACCAGACACACTTTATTGAAACAATACTTAAGTCAATTAAGTTTAATTAACTTTAATGTCAATTAAACTTAGATACAACTTGAAAGTTCACTTTACTTTGATCTGTAACATTAATGTGATCTTTAACTTGAAATTCATTTGAATGATTCCTGAGAAATACTTTATGGAATATACTGTAGCTATTTTTTATGAATGTTTAGTTGTTTTGGATAGCACTTTAACCCTGTTTAAATGCTAATTTTTGTTTTTATTTATGACCTTATTTAGGTCAGGTTTTTTTCCACCCCCTGTTTCAACCCAGGATGGCGAGCTACCGAATCACCGCAGCTTTGCAGTAGGACTTAATTGAGCCAAACTACTTTATTTTTCCGGACCTATTGCCCTGAATCATGAACTAAAAACAGTCGGATTATTGATTGATGGACCATTAATCACTCTGCATACAAAAGAACGGACTTGAATAAGAAAAAAAAAACTCTTGGGTGTTATCAGGGTTTTTTTTTTTGTTATTGTTGTTTTCCTGTTGTGTTTATTGTTTATACTCATAGGAAAATATAAATATTATTATTATTATTATTGAATACCTTCCTAAATATATGCAAAAGTATAGGTTTGAATGCAATAACTTAAACTTACTTTCTGTCTGATGGTGTTTTTTTCACACACACTGGTTCCTCAGCCAAACCTTTCTGACTGCCTATTACCATATTGGCAGTAGTCAGGCGCCTAGCCTTAATTACTGTTACACGCTCACATTATTTCTAATCACTTTGTTCGCTGCCATTGTTACATTTCCAAGAGGATGGTAAAAAGATGTGAATTATTATTCAGCAGGATGGTGCTATTAAGACTTTGGTCAAAGGTTACCAATAATTATTTTACAAAGTATTAATGTTTTATGCGGGTGAAATCAAACTAAGGCTGAGTCCACTTCATGGCTGTAAATTTTTATGACCCCTAAACTGCTTCTAAGCTAAAAAAAAAAAAAAAGAGCTTTAGATGGTTGAGCTAATCCGTGTCATTTGAATCTCAGGGGGATATTGAAGATATGTATGTGTTGGAGTTTTGATGCATTTTAAAAATAATATAAAGGGCAATTTACATACATATATGGGAAACACTGTGTTAGTCTCTACACATTAATAATAGTGAATAAAGAACAACTGGCAGTGTGGCTGCCATAAAGCAGGCTACTATTTATTCTGGAGTCAAACTTTGGACTAAATTTGTTGCTTTGTATCTGGTATGCATCTATCTTATCAGTGGATTTAACTCTTGTTTTTAGACGTGGTTTATCCTCAGGTAGCGTAGCACTTTGAAAAATAAATTTTAAAATTGTATTGCAAGTTTTACCATATTTTATTGTAAAATCATGCCAACAAAATGCAGTGCATAATTCAGAAGCTGGGGTGAAATGACAGGTTGCTTTCAAAAGAGATATGTGAAAAGTATTCAGCTCTCCTTGCTTTGTAACAACTAAAATAAAATCCAGTCCAAACTGCTGCCTTCAAAGTCACTTGAGTAATTTCTTTTAATAGCTCAGCATGAAATGGAGCATAATTGTGAAGTGGGTAAAAATGATACATTAATATTTTATTCAGGCTCTTTTACTCTAATACCTTGCAGATTAATCAAATTTGGCCAGTGCCCTTCAGCAGTCATCCAATTAGTAAAGAGAGTCCCAATAAATCCAGTAATCTGTTCTGCGAGTAAAAAAAAAAAAAAACAGCATCATGAAGACCAAGAAGCACAAGAAATAGAGCAGAGACAAAGTTGTGTAGAAGTTCAAAGCTGACATGGAATAATCTGTTTACAGGTCAACTATTAGTTGTGAACACCTCAAATTTGGACTGCACATCACCCTGAACACATCATCAACATGGTGGAGCACCGAAGTGGCAGCGTCCTGCTGGGGAGATTTTCTCAGAGTAGACAGAATACAAATTCACATCATTTATTTTTATATTTTCCACCTTGAATGTTATAGATTTATTAATATATACTTTTTCAGTTTTTAAAAAAATAAATTAAAACAGATCTAGAACAGTGTAAAAAAAGGCACAATTTGTCTTCTGCTTCATGGATCTTTGCATTTTTTTGATTGGACTGTAATTTTCCATCCAGTTTAACCTGGAAACTATCATCTTAGCTCTAAATTTTAAAAAAATCTGCTTTTATTTACCAACCTCCTGAGTGATCTACATTTATTTTAAAAATACAGCTTTGTTGTAAAGCCTCCACTATAATGGAAAACTGTTGATAATAAAAGGAACTGCAAAAACTAATGTATTTGCAGGAAATGGAAGAAGATGTGGGAAAAGGCTAGGAGAGAGTCACACAGGTCATGACCTCAATTTCTGTGACCGTGATCTGAATGCAGCCTTAATGAGGCCCGACTCTGTAACACAAATCCCTCTGTATAGGACTTGTAATGTAGCTCTTTAATGCTTCAGCTTTAATCATGTTTATAGAATTATAAGAATAAGATTTGAACAGCAGAAAAATCTCAGCTATATCTCTTATTTTAAGGGCATAAACTCACACGGGTCCACAATTTTGACTTTCTCACTGGCTTGCGACATGTCCGTAACTAGCTCTGTTCAGGCAAATGGAGTTGATTTCTTTTTCATTCTGACATGTTTTTTTTTTCTTCTTATCCTCAACTGTAAACTGTTTTGGATCATGCATGGGCCTGGCCTCCCATGCACCCGCAAAGATGTGTTTCAAACTATGGCTGCATGGGGAGTATAGAAGACCACTTTGCGACAACAGGAAGTTTTAACTCAAAATGAGACGCTGATTGAATGCAATTGCCAAAGAGAAAACCGCTGTGTGGGATTGAGGCCCCCTCACTGGGTCACAATTCCACTGTTGCATCAAAAAAAACAGCAGAGGGAAAAATGCAGGGCTAATGAAACATAAACTGATGGCACCCAGAGGAAATAGTCCTGCAGAGAGAATATAAACTATGCAAACAAGTAGTTTGTTTTCCCTCCTACTGACCCCTTTCTGACTGCATTTCTTTGCGTCTCACTGCAGCCATCGCTTTACAAAATCGAGTTTGGCTCAGAGTATTCATTTTTGCTTTATCGGCACCGTCACACGGAATTTATTGCATGGATGAAAACAGAGGATGACAATTATTCATTTCTGGATTTTATGCAGCATTTTTATCTCACATCTCAAGATTTACTTCATCATTAATAGTTCTTTGAGTTAAAATATTTTCATAAAAGCAGACATATTGAGAAAATGGGCTCTCATCTAAGTTTTAGGATATAAGTAACAACATTTTTTATTCATACTTTAGTTGAAAGGTTGATAGCATGGTGATAACAGAGGAATTTAAACTCTGGTGCAGCTCTTAGATTTATCTGGATGTAGGGTTTAAGATTTATTATCATGCACTTGTAGATCTCTCTAGCTATTACTTCAAAATAAGTAGTGCTTCAGTTTTATAAATTAAAATTTTGTGATGAATTAAAGAATTATGCAGTGAATTCCCATAGGGTAAAACCACTCTAATATATAGCTTTCTTGGAAAGTATTGAAGGTTTATTTGAAAGGTGCTTCTATTTTCTTAGTCTTTCTTTGATTATTTTATGGCTGCATTCTAGATTTGTTGCATCAACTTCATTGTCTTTCCTTCTGCAAATGCAAGTTCAATGCAAAAGGGCAAGCAGCAGTCCTAGTTCATCTATCTTTATTATCCTGTGAGTTTGGAGTTATAGAGTTCTGCTTGAGTTATTTTAATGAAAACTGACTCCTCAACTGAATCTTGAATAATGGTGTGTCATTAATGGCCGAATACATTAATGACACAAGGTTTCCAGATCCTTTCAACTTTTCCTTATTTTCTTGTGAGCCAGACATATCTTAGAATAGATGGTATTGGATACAACGGAGTACAATGTTCTCAACAGCAGTAAAGCAGAAAATGGGTTTTTGAAGTACTTAGTTATTGGCAAAAATACCCAAACGTTTGCTCTTTTGAAACAGCAAGGATATGGCGGTCATAGATACTGGTTAAAATACCACTATCAGTGTCTAACTGGGCGGACTGGGGGATGACCTAAAAATATTAAGTCTCCACTGCATAGGAATGGGGATAAAATACATTTGAATTTGGCATTGATTTGCCATTTTTTAATAATTGAGAGTAAATTAGCTGTTGACCATACAGCTGTTGTTGACTAGCTGTATGGGCTAATTTTATGATATAGGTTCAGAATGTGGTCAGGGATGGAAAAATTCATTTCTAGAGCCCATATATCATCTATTCTTAGCTGGGCTGTTAATCCATTATAGAATTTTTTATTTTTTTTCTGGAGGTCAGTCTAACCCAAGCAAAATTGGGGGAAGGATTTTTTTTCATTACTTTTTCTAATTAAAGATGCATCTCCAAACAGTGCAACAGACATACTATAACATGTCCAAGCTTCAAATAGACATGTCCATAGATGTGAAATTATCTTAACAGACACACAAAGAAACAAGAAACATAACTGCTAATGGTTACTTCAAAAATAGAGCTTACTATACATCTAAGTCAGGGGTCTCAAAACTATGCGGCCCTCGGGACAATAGTTTGTGGCCCCCGCCTTAATATGAAAGTTTAATGTTAGTGCGGCCTGCGAGTTTGATATAATTGGCACTTTTCAGTGTTGTGTGCGGAGCTGAACGAACTTACCAATCACGGTGGAGTATATTGCTCTCGGGGGCGGGACATCGGCCTGGCCTATTTGCATTTTCTATTTGTCATTATTTGCATGCGGTACATGCGCAATTTCCGCGGCCGCTCCCGCTTCACGTGCTTCAGCATCCAGTCTAGACCCGGAAGTTGCTGATCACTGTAACGTAATTAAGGTTAGGCGCTGTAACTCTTGGGTTGTGTTTAAGGGAGGAGAGGAGGCGGCAGATTCGTCAGGACGGTCAAAAACTCACAACCACACTGGTACTGGGAATTCCACAGTGTTGTCCTTTAATAAATACGCTCTTCACCAACCTTACAAAGCCCGGTTGAACGGCTGCTATATTATCAGACATGAAAATTGAGCAGCGTCCAAACAACCCGTAACATTATTAAAATGTTAGGGAGCTAACATGTCCGTCTAGCACGTTTCTCCCACGCTCTCTACAGAGAAGCCGTGGCGCATACTTCTGACATCATTAGCAATACTAGAGTATCTTAAAGAGACACTACACAATTACGGACTGTTACAGCGCCTGACTACGGCCAAATATGGTAATAGGCAATCAGAAAGGTTCGGCTGAGGAGACCGTGTGTGTGAATGTGGCCCAGCCTCACCCAGACTCTACCTCCAGCGGCCCCCGGGTAAATTGAGTTTGAGACCCCTGATTTAAGTGAACTGGTGAAGCTAAAAAAAAACACCAGATAGTTAAAACTGTCCTCCAAAACATGAGCCATCTGCTTTGTTCAATATGAAGAAAATGCATTGAAAGAATATGCAACCCCTTTCATCTGACTTACCACTGACTTTCATCTGTGGTAAGTCAGTGGGAAGTGTGGAAATGATCTTCACAAGTCTG
This sequence comes from Xiphophorus hellerii, assembly GCF_003331165.1. Lineage (NCBI taxonomy): Eukaryota > Metazoa > Chordata > Actinopteri > Cyprinodontiformes > Poeciliidae > Xiphophorus > Xiphophorus hellerii. Next base: position 18,255,202 of record NC_045694.1, on the reverse strand, counting down.
CTGCTCATGTTGCAACTAATTTATAGCCATATTAAAGGAAAGGAAATTGTGTTTCTTTTTTCAGAAGGATATCAATTAAGTAATAATTTCTTCATTACACGCAGAAGATCAAACAGGACTTGGGAGATGAGCACCTGTCACATCCTTTGATGGCCAGCAGGAGGCCTAAGAATCAGTGTGTTTTCTCACTCAGCAATTTCTGACTGAGAAATTAGTTTTATTTTCTAATAAAACTAAACTTTTATTAGAAAAAAAAGAATGCTCAGTTTCCTTGGTAACCAACAGTTTTACTGGCTGATGGTTGGATTTAATATTTCTATCTCTGGTACGCACCACAGCATAAACTCAGGTTTACAGAACCAGAGTTTACTTCTGGTTCATCAGTTCCTTCAAACATAGTTCACAGATAAAATATTAAAATTTTTAGTCATGTTAACAGCATGACCGTTGTAAGACCTAGGCAAAAAACATCACTGTAGAAGCATTTTTAAAATAATAGTTTATGGGATTTTTTTAGTGAATCTGTATCGATATATACCTGTTTTATTTTCCTGTTTCGCATGCTTAAATTTTGTGTTATGAACATCTGTAAGGGTCCCCTTTGATTTTTGACCCATCCTGATTATTAGCTACATCATCTTTCATAAATCCACAGTCTCCACAGTAACTGTTGTGGTTCATAAATAACATATCCCCTTCTTAAAAGTTTTAGAAGCAAATCAGACAATGGTTGTTCATGTTGAAGGGTGCCTTGTAAAAATCCCAGAGGAACAGTGCCTGGCACTGGTTTACTGAAGCAAAGAAGAAAGACATTCTAGATGAACCGTATTGCCTCCACTGCTACTACACATATGCACAATTATATTTGAGGCCCATGTCAGATGGTATCACTGATGTTTCTTCAGGCTCAGGCTCTTTGGGCGTTTATGATTTTCGATTAGAAGACTGAGTAGGCGTCTTTTAACCTCACATGCCCTGACGCCTCAGGCGAATAGAGCACATGCTTACCCAAAAGTCAGTGCACTGGTACAGCCTATAAGAATTAGAAATAGTGGGAAATCAGGAGGGAGAGCAGGGCACATCTGTTAACATCTGTTTAAGCTTGTAATGAATGTGTTCTACTTTGGCAAGAGTTTATAAAAGATGATGAACCAGTTAAAGTCCCTGATGTGCCAAATCGGGATCTAGATGATGACTTATTCCTTTTATTTGTGCTCGAGAGTTTGGCTAGCACAGCTCCTAAATGTGCAGCAGTTACACATTTATATTGTGTATGCCTTATGCATGGGGATCCCTTTGCTATGAAACTGAGTAATCAAATCCAGCAACTAGTTCCATGTGGAGAAGTGTTTATTTAGCCTCTCAAGGGTAACATGAGCAGTTATTTTCATTTAATGTAGACAAACTCCCTAAAGTAATAGCCTGAGGGGCTTGCCAAATTCATTTATTATCATTGTAAAACATGCAGAATACATGTGTAAACAAGAAGCAAGGGAAAACAGTTGAGGTCAGATCAAAGTAAAGGGTGCAAGTTTCCATAAGGGGATCTCCGCTGCACATTTTCCAGTATGCGGCATCCAAAAGGAGTAGTTGAAATGTTTTTGCTTTAGGTTCTTCTAAGCTGTGAAAGCAATCAGTGTTTTACCTGCATTGTGTTGAGGGTCACATAGAAAGGAGGATCTCTGCAGTCATAAAATGAGAGCAATTTATGAAAAAAATTCAACTGCTGACACTTGTGTATTAGACAGTTGTATAAGGTCATTATAAACTAATATTAATGTATGTTGGTTCACTGTGTGTCACTAATACAAGGATCATGTTAAGCTTCCATCCAATGGTAAAGTAAAGGGATGCTAAAAAGAAATTAAAAATCTTGTTGCTTATTAAAGAAAATTCATTTTTTCACTTTATTTGCATGTTTTATCATATCGGACAATGTTTTTAATTCAGAGGGATCAGAGTTCAGTGGAAAAATTCATAGATTCATACAGTAACAGCATATTCACCTTATATCCAATTCCTACTGTTCAAAGAGGCCCAACTGGATGATTTAATGGCTTGTTTTTCATTACTATCTAGATGTCTTTATCCGGGTGGGTTTGTCTGACCTTTAGACGATATAGCCTCATTAAAATGATCCATTTTAATTTGTTAAAGAACTGGCCCTATGCGGTCAAATGTTTATGCTTGTGGGGGTGTTTTCCAAAATTATGACCTTTAATTATCGCATCCCTACTGTACCAGCATTCATTTTGCCCTCTTCTTCTTCTTCTTTTTCTTCCTCTTCTTCTTCTTTCACACCTCTGTCACGAGTTGAAGCTAGTAGTTGGCATCAATTTTGCACCCTTCACAAAAACAAATACATATTCATATAAACCAAAAGTTTTGAGTAAAAAATGTGCTGCGTTGATGAGCATGTGGCTCTATTTACACTCAACATTACTATTTACAGTGGTTCTCATCCTTTGGCTGCTATAAGCCGACTTCCTGTCACACATCAGCCAGCTCTTTACTGGTGGAGGTGAGGATTCGTGTCACTCCAGCTTATTACAGGAATGGGTCCCTGGTGCTGCGTATATGAATTATGCAGCAGTTGGATGGCTTAGAGAACAATGCCTGACAATGACAGCGCTGGAGAAATTTGTGGCATTTTATCCCCCAGTGCCTGCATTCAACACAAAATCCACCAACCAGGATTTGGTAACGGCTCTGGGAGCTCATCCATGCCAAATTCTGCTTCAGATATAAGTGAAAGGGTAGTCTAAATGGTAGTTGCCTTTTTTTATTTATTTATTTATTTATTTATTTATTTTTTAATGACAAGAGTGAGTTTGCATTCTGCAATATTAAGATAAATGTAAAGATGATGGGGAGAAAAATTCTGGGCAGAAGTTGTAATAATGCTTCATCATTACAACTGATGAAACTTAATGCTTTACTTGATCTATTCAGTTTTGGATTTAGTGACGGAAATCCAAAACTGACCTGCATCATTAGGAATGCAGGTCTTAATAAAAGTAAAGGTGTTTATATGGATTATTTTATCCAGGTTTATGCTTTCTACAAACTGAAAATGCTACATTTATATCTAACATTTTTCTGAATGATAAATTATGCATTTTAAAATGCTCACTGAAGATTAACAGGAGACAAAAACACTTAATGAAGTTTTAGTCATTAAAGAGAGCTAACATGGGTTATGCATGTCAGTAGAGCTCATGCTAACATGCATTTAGCTCCAATTGGTCTTATCCAGTACAAAATATTGCACCTGTAACCCTAACATTTTTATTAACTTGTTTTTAAATCTTCACTAGATTTAGCTACTATCCCCAGTTTTTCAGTTTTGAGAAATAAACTCACAGAAGCCCCTAATCGATGTCCATATGTAGAATCTTTTAGTTTATGGTAATAATCAATGTTTAAATTTAAAAAGCTGCTAGTTCAGGCGAGTGAAACGAGGTGAAAGTAATCAGCACAGACCCAGAGTTTCCCCCTCACTCCAATTGTACCTTTTCATGGTCACACAGCAGCAGGGGTGGGCGTGCGTGTGTGTGTGTGTGTGTGGAGGGGGGTGGGGGGGTGGATAAGGGGGAAGAAATTATCTTGGTTTCCATTGGGGTTAAAGAGAAGGTCTGAAAAGAGGCCAGCTGAAACAAGGAAGCAAATTCGCAGGACTCCCAACAGTTTTGGGGCTTTCTGCTGCTCAGCCAATTAGGGTTAATTTCAGTGAAAGTTTGTCCATGGGGATGTTGGATTGAATCTTTATAATGACCTACCTGACAACCAGCCTGACTTACTTTTAGTCATGATTTTTAATGATCCTCATTTAATAGGAAGGGTATTTATGCTTTGGGTGGACATGTCCAAAGTTATTTAAATTTCTTCACAAGACGATGAGGCAGGTCTGTACATGTACCTCAACATAGCTGTGTACATACAATACTTAGTTGGGCAAATGAGAGAATGACACTAGTGGAGATTCATATTCCAACCATAACATGCTAACCCAAACTCATATACATATCTCACAAAATGTAAACTATCAAAAGATCATCTTTCCTTTCTGCCGACTTTCCTCAAGATGTCCATATTTTTACATTTTTACTTTATTTACACTCCTATGTGGGGATTGCTGTGAATGCCATAATTTATCAAGGCTGAAGCAAGATAAAATATCCTCGTGTAGGAAAGCTGATTGGCAGAGGATGAGGAGGAGGACAGGTATGTGTGTGAATTTGTACATTTGTGTCATATTTTTAGGTTGAGTGTGAGTCAGATGTTATTAGAATAATATTTTTTTGAGTCCAATCTGACACCAAGAAAGAGGGACAAATATTTTTACTTTCCCACATGGCACCACGGTACAATATATTTTTAAAAATGTAATAATTCAGAAAATGTTTATGCTCATTATTACATTAGAAAACCCACATACTAAGTATATTTAAATAGTAGGAGAGTCTAAAACTTCAAGTCCAACTAATGTAAACATCAGGTTCAGTGGTTTGGTGAAAGTATTATTGGATAAAGTGATATTCTATAAAAGAGTAAAGAAAAACCTCTGCTCTGCGTCGGGTCGCCTCTGCACTCCAGAATCACAGAATAAAACACTCAAGATCTAAACGCCTACATGCTGAGGAATGGTACAAAGAGCTTAATGGGATTTGTTAAGTTACTTGTAGGATTTATGAGTGAGATTTTGGTAACTGCATGTTAACCATTAACAAGTAACCAGTAAGGCTAAAGCCAGTAATTACCAACATGATGCCTAACAATAGAAAGAAACATGATCCATTTGTTCTCTGTCAGGAAACACTGAGTATTAAAAAATATGTATTAATATTATTTAAAGGTCTTGGGCATAGTTCTTTAGATTCTCCTTCTAGAAAGCAGAATCCATTCAAATCCAATCATCCACACAAAGTAGACCCAGATCATCACATTATAATGAACTGACCTTGTCACAAGCTTACAAGGTCAGCTGGTTCACCAGCATGAACAAGCTGACCTTTACTTTGGGTAAGCAATACCTATGTTTTGCTTCATCTTGTGCTCTTGGTTTTTGACTTGACACATTGATGTGCACTTAGTTATTTCAGTCAGCGCTCCCATTCTGTTCAATGTTTTATCCATTTATAAATGATAACCCTGCAGTCCCAAAGACTTGGAAATAGCTTTGCAAACCTTTCCAGACTGATAAATAATATCAGTCGTTTTTCATCTATTCTTAATTTTCTTTAGAGTGGAGCTTGGTGTGTTGCCTTTAGAGATATTCTCACCCCTTTGAAGTTTTCAGACAGGTTTTCTTTAAGTAATTCATTAATTCTAAAATCTGTCCAAATAAAATGCTTAATTTGCCATTTAGCATAGATTTGAATACCTTTTTTCATTTAAAAAAATGACATCATCATCTACAAATTATTTTTGTATTTTATCAGGTGAACTTTGTTTGATATTAAAATAGTTTAGCGACATAAAGCATTTAAATACAAAAACAGCTAAAACAGAAGATATCTGTAAATCAGGTGTTTAGCTGTCAACTACACTATCCAAGTATATTCACAGTTTGATATATTTATAATTTCTTACCCTGCAAGATTAAAGTAAAAATTAAACACATTAAGATGATCATGATGTACAGATTTTGATAGTGCTTCTCCAAAAATGCTGTAACCGGTTGGACTGAATATGGTTTGGCTAAGATAAAAAAAAAAAAACCTTACTTAGATCTACGTATAAACTAATGCGTCTGGCTATGCAGCCTGAACTGCACTGAACTGTGGTAGTGATTATTCAGTAGCAAATAATAATTACTTACAAATGAAAAAATTAAGCAGTTGAAAATTTGTTCCCCTTAGTTTGTTAGCTTGTTACTGGGAGCTCACATCAGCCTCCTACTGTAGGTGAAGCTTAAACACGGGTGGATTGGCACGTTCTTGGCGTCAGGTTGTGAAGCATATTCTAGTCACTTTTCAAAGAAGTAAGAACAGAGCTACGCAAATATAGCTGTAATATTCCTCACTATCATGAACAAGCTTTCATCCATAATGACTGTAGTGTTACGTATGGATATAATGGAATTGGGTGACTCTTGATACACTCAGTGAGGAAGCTTATCAGGGAGGACAGAGTTGCATTCCAATTAAATCTCCAGCCTCAAGTGGCGAGAGTCTCTTTACAACCTCTCTTCTGCGCTGCATCAAAACAAAGCACATCATTTTACCAAGGAGGTCCCAGAGAAATAAAAAGAAGTCTAATCTTTGATGAGACTTTACTTTACTTGAAAAAGTTTTCAATTAATTAAAATGCAGCATATGAAGCATCTGAACACAAAACCATGCAAAGATCCACATATCACCATCAAAACAACAGAACCTCTGTACCTTTGGGCTCAGCTCAACTCCTATACATTCCCAGTCCCATCAACATCATCACCTAGAAAACTAATTTGGAGTTGAAAAAAAGCAGGTGAATTGTGTTTATTGCCACTTTCTCCCAGATAGCAACTTCTTAAGCTTTTTATCTTTGAACTGTTGCTCTTTCATAACAATGCAGCTCTAGCCTCTGGTTTGATTGGGTTCTGATATCAATCGTCTTTATCAGGAGTTATGTGCAAGCTTAAAGCAAGCATTGCCAAAGAGACGTCTTTTTGTTTTGTCCTTCTAACACTGAAAATGAGGCAGTTTCAGTGTTACAAGCCATAGTACCAGACCATCCTTGCTTCTTATTTCAACAGTGATTTGTAAAAGTTGGACAGTTTTAGCTCTAAACCTGCAAATAAATATAAATTTAATCTTAGAAATGACACATGAAATTGGCGCCAGTTCTTCAAGTCTGATTACCATCACCCAAACCCCATCGCATACATCTTTTTTTGGTTTTACTATGATAATCCTCTTGTTTTTCTGCCTGTTCACTAGGGAAAACCCATTTAGGGGATGTGCTATAAATATTTTCATTCAACACAAAACATTTTTATTTTTCTTGAATGGCAAATCATTACATTACTTCAAGAGGAGATGGATTTCATGCATTCCCGTTTGCCATTATTATGCTTACTGTGGAGTCATCGCCCCTTTGTTTTATCTGTTTTTGCTCTTTTTTTTTTGTGGCCATAATTGAATGTTTGAAATCATCAAACAAATTGTAATACCGGACAAAGCATCTAAATAATTTCAAATTGCAGTTTTTAAATGACAAGTTGGTTTGTTTAAGGAGCAAAGCTATCTAAATCACTCTAGTCCAAAAGGGGAAAGCAGTTGCCCCTTTTGTTAAATTATGAATTAAATGTGACTATGTTATTTGGACAGTCAAGCTTAATTTGACAAGCAAAACCTGATTACTCACTGACATGAAAGACCTTAAATATAACCTCTGACAGAGTAAGGTTCTCTAAAAGATGGCAATAAACAACAACCTAATCTAAAAATAAAAATTACAACAAAATCCCTAGCATCTATTAGTTTTGAAGTAATTACAATGTCACAGCATACAATCAGAGTAATAATCCGTAAATATGAAATGGTGGTGAAATAAAGGTGGGACTTTAACTTTTCAAAAAAGTCTTAATGAATGTTCAGGACTTTTTGAAAAAAGATAATTAAAGCTCAGATTTATTAAATTGCTACACTACAATTTCTTAGAGGATGTAAAATACTTCAGTGTGATAAGACATTTTTTTCACAACATTGTAAGTCCTGCTTAATTTCATGTTTGGCATCAAACAGATTTTGATTTAAATATAATTCTGTTAGTTTTGAATGGTTTCTCCAATTATTTTTTTCCCCAAATTAAAAGTATGAAACTATTTGTTGCCCTACAATTCATCTGTTATTTTGCTATGGAAACTCAATTCTCGCTGAGTTAATCAACAGGAAAGAGAAGTTGTAAACCTTTGACAGTTCATTAACAAATGAACAAATTATTATAATAATTTCAAAAACAAAATCAGCTTTTATATGTGAAAACTTCTGCCTACTCAACTGCTCAATAAAGGAGAGAAAAGTCTATAAACAGACTGCATCCCACAAGTTGTTGTTCTGCCAGTGCTCATCTGAAGTCAGGCCAAGTGAAGATTTTCACATACACTCAGACACACACACTTAATCTCAATCTATTAAGCAAGTGTTCATTCCTCATTGGAAATCTAGCCAGGTATGTCCTTCATCTATTGCTTGCCGCACACAGCTGGGCCACAGTGCAGGAGGAAAGTGTCAATTAAAATAGATTCGTCTTGCTCATTGTGCTTCATCCCACACAGGCAGAGGAAGGTAAGAGATGGGGGGATTAGCAGGCCATTTGCGAAGGAGAGGAGAGATTGTGAGTATAGTTGAAAACAATCAGTTATTTAGTGAGACAATAAGCAGATGTATCATCGAAGGCAGCTCTTTAGTCTGTAGTTTCACACAAGATTGTGTGGAGGGTTGCAGATTGGAACTGACTCCCAGTGGGATCTTCAGTGGCAACATCCCATCCCCGCTCCTCTTCTCATTTCCACTTCCCTCACCAGCATTCAAACCACTGCATGGGTTTGTAAGACATTATTATTACTGCTAGTTTTGACACCCACATTGTCAATCTCCAATTAATGATGTGGGTAGCTGCCTGCACTCATGATTGAAACAAGGCTTTCTCAATGGCTTTTACAGTTGTTATCCTGATAATAATTCAACTTTTACACATTTTGTTACAGAAAATGGAGGATTTTGAAGTACTTTAATGAAGCACTTTAATGAAGCACAAGTCAGTAGCATGTAGTGAGGTTGACTGGTGAGACATTGGCTCCACAGGAGCTGGAAATAAAAATGTATAAAGTTCTTGGGGACTATTTATCTTCACACCATTTTGTCACAATACCAAAACTGAAGAATTATTTTGGAAGGGATCAAAGTAGCTTTTGTTCCTGTGTCCCTAATGAGTTAATTAGGATTTGTAGAAAGAGCTGTTTGCAGCCTTGTGAGAGTGGGAAGTCACTGTGGCTCTTCCATGGGGTTAAAGTGGAAGTTAAAACACCCATCATGCAGTAATTCTGCTACTAAGTAGGAAGGTGATCGAGCAAATTCAATCTAATCCAGAGAAGTTTGCGGATGAAGTTTATGATGAAGTGGAAAAATGTGAATCATACTGACAGACACAGTGTTCGTCTGGTTAAAAGGACCTTAAATGTGGGCCCTTCTTATTTCCTTTTAAAAAACATCTTGAGTGAGCAGATGGCTCTAAGAGTAGCTACTAATCTGTCAGCTAGATCAACACTCAAAAGATCACATGCATAAAATTTAAATTAGATTTTGGTCTAAAACATAAACCTGTCAATTTTCTAACTTTTTTTTTTCAACCTATTGGAAGGTCATGTTAAATTTTTCATGACATGCACAGACACAACAGAGTTTCCATTGAGAATTATTAACTAAAATGTTAATAGTTAAATGAAATGTGCCTGCTGTCACCCCAGCTGTTGGAGAAACATTAATACTAGTTATATAATTTTCTTTAGACAAGCATAAAAAAGCAATTTCCATCAAGAGAAGAATATTTCAGTCCAGGCTGGAAAACATCCTCTCTTGTGACATCTGGATCTGTCTCTTTTCTTTTTTCTTTTTTTTTTTGGCTAAATGTATTAAACTCCCCGTCAAGCCAAGAGCTGCCAAATATCTGTCAACAACAGGAACAGAGGGACCCAAAAACAGCATCTGAACATATCTGCCTCCATCTGCCTGTTTGCATATCTGCACTGGAAATCGCAGACAGTAGCAGCAGTTGCAACCTGTCTTCATTTGCAAATAGGGCGGTAGGCAGCATGCCAATCAGATAGTGACTGATATGGATTTTAGTTATGATCTTTGTGTTATTTCACGTTCCAAAACACAAACTAAATTCTTCTTTCTGACTAGCAAAACCTTTTCTCATTAAGTATCTTGTTTTTTGTTCTTCTTTGTACATATTTCTAAACATTCCTCTTTTTGGAGTTTAACTCACACACATTGTCTTTTTTTAAAATTCTTTTAGAGCCACTGTTTTCTTTGAATTTAGATGAAGTGAGTGAGATAAGCAGACACATCCACTTGACCTTTAAAGATCAAACGCATGTGGTTTGGCCTCTGATCCGTTTGAACGAAGAGTGCTCTCTTCTCACAGGCACTGGATGATATAACAGCACTTGAGCAGTAGAGAAAAAAAATCACTTTAGTAAGGCCTGAGCATTTACACTTCAACGTATGAAGTACTGGAATCTCAATCATAATTTTATCACTGCTCAGAACTAAATCAGTTAAGAGGAGTCTGATTATAACTCTCCACATGTAGTTTAAAGGGGAACACTGATTGAACACACCAATTATTATAGATGAGTTTCAGAACTGTAGAAACTCAAAGCAGTTTTTGATTTATGTTGTTACCTGCAGCAGAATTGACTGAAGGTAATAACGTCAGAATAATAACACAGCAAGGGAAGCGGTGTGTGGAATGGTGATCATTTTTCTTCCAATTGCGCTCTTTGCAATCTCTTTATTTGACCTAAAACAAGAAAATATACTGTTATGAAAAAGAATGAGATGCAATAAAAACAGTGAGGCAACAATAAAACGGTAACAGTGCATTTACCTGAACAGCCACAAAGGACAAATACACTCTAGCAAGAAACATAAATCAAAGAAGGAGAGATAATAAAATGGGAAACTGTGTGAGGATTATTAGGTTTGGTGAGAAATTGATGAAAGATTTCAAATGTTATACCTTGAACTAAAAGAATCCTGTTTTAAAGGATTTATCATTACATTACAAAACAGGTGTCTTGTGTAACCTTCATTGTGGGTTGCCAAAGACCAAGTGTGAAGCATCAGGAAGAGCACAATGAATCTATTTAGCCTGAATCAGGGTCATACACTACTCTAATAAAATAAATAGCATGTTCTTCGGAAATTCGACATTTTGTCTTTCGCGTTTTGAGCCGATTCAAGCTTTCACTACATGCTTTGTGAAGTTCTTCTGTTTCCACAATGTAAATATGACTTCATGTTTACTGTGTCAAAGAAGCCTGGTGTTTCTGCCAGAAGGTGACGCTTAGCAGAGATTTGTGAGAAATGGTTCAGGTTATATAATTGTTAAGATAAAGCCAGAACTATGTTGTTGTTTTTTTTACTCAAAGGCAGGTGAGAGGATTGTGAGGATTTATTCTGACCACTGAAAAATGTGGGAATATGTGTAATATTTCCCAACATGGATGGAAGTTCGAGTGGCCTCTCAAAAAATACTGTGCAAAACTAAGTGTGTGGATTATGTGCTGAAAAACACATCATATCACAAAGGGAATGAAACATGAAGACCAACAAAACTAATAAAAATAATGTTTCTGCAGAGAGGTTATGAGTTAGTAGAATGTTGCCTGTGTTAGAAAACTGTTTTGATTACCTCAGATTAGATGAACAGTTTTAGACTTTTATGACAGACTAAGAAGTAGTCAGACCATAACATATTTCTACCATCTACAATCAATACTGTCTCAAAATTTGAACCACTGTGAACGTGATTTTTTTAAAGGTTTAGAACGTAATCAGATTTGGATTAGATGGTTTAATACATGGAAATTATAACCACACATTCACACTCATATCATCTGTTCATAACATTAAAATCTACTGGGATTTTTGTAATAAACCAATAAAAATAGTAAGCAATTATATAGAAAAGTTTAAGGAAAATGAATGAAGACTTGGTATTTAGCTGTCTTTATTCTGATAATAAATAAAATTCAGGGCAGCCATTGCCCTGGGGAGTCAACTAATCACTAACCAAAGTTGATCTGAGTGAAATTTGAACTCAAAATAAATAAATGTTAAGGATTTTCATCTAAGTCACTGTTTGCTATCTGACTAAACAATTAAATCTTAAGAACTTTGTTTTCAATCAGTGCACGAAGAGATATGTTTAATCTCATCTCTTATAAAAATGCCATCAACTGGTTCCAAAAACCTTCCCGTCAAAATACGATCCAGGTGTTAGAATTTTGGTAATTAGCTGGGAGATGTTGAATTAGATTATTTTATTAATTCCTTTTTTCTCTATGTTCTAGAAAAAATAAGTCATGTAATTTCTCTGGTTGTGGGGCATAAACAGCATCCTGAACAACCTATTCGCCTTAATCTGGTTTCAAAGATTAGGTATGGATGTATCTCATAACTTTAAATGGACTCCAAAGTAAAACAATGTGAGGAGTACCAGTAATTAAGTCATCTTTCTGAAGTCCCCAGGGTTTGTTTTCCTCACTCATCCGTACAGCTTGTTCAACAGTAGAATACAATGTTCCACTTAATGTTATCTTGTCCTTCAGGCAGTATGAGTAGTATATTCAGAGCAGCTCATAAGAAGAAGAAAAAAACAAGCAGATTTTGCTTGTAAATAGAATAAAATACACATATAAAGCCCATGAACTGTGCACTGCTCAGAATCAGAATGTTGTTGCCTATACCTGATCTCTTTTTATGGTAACAATTAGTAACTGTCATTACTGATTTAAACTAATTTCAATTTCTCTTTAAATACAATTTGAATCAAAAATAAGTATTAAACATGTTCTTTTTTTCTATCCTTGCTGTAAGTGGTCAAGAACTATAAATATTATGAGCAGAGGTGATGCCACGTCCATAACAAAGCAGTAAAATAGGGCTTCACCACTATTTAAAACAAAAACATCTTTTATTCAAAATCCAACATATTTCAGTCTAATCTTAGTGACAAAATGTCTAGTACAACTCAACCCTAACTGAACTTATGTTTAATTATAAAGAAAATGTGATTTATTGTTTTTTTCCAACAAGTGTGAAGTGGATGTTGCATGTTGTTGGAGAAAATGCTTTAAACTGTTAGGACCAATTGCAATGAAGTGATCGTCTATACAGAACTGAGGTATAAACAAATGCACTGTTTGTGAGCCGATGAATAATTTGATGGACCATATGCTCTGATAACACTCATTATGTTCAACAAATTTCTTTGTCAGAGAAATAAAGGTTGGATGGGATTGAAGTTTACCCAGCTGAGAAAAGATGCACGCTTCACTCTACAGAAAGACTATCCTACACTTCAGAGAAAACAACTGACAGCAGTTAAATAGTAATGCATTCAAAAGATTCAAAACATCAAGTGCTTTTTATACAATGCTGACAAGTTTTGTTGAAAAGGTTTCTGGGAAAGTTAAATTGCAGACAGAGCGCTTATTCTTTCATGCTCTTTTCTTTTTTTGCTGTTCCTTACAGTAAGACAGTTTTTTTCTGGAGAGGCAAAAACTGAAGCGTTAGTCTGATGAAAGTGTAATCAAAAAGATTTGATTGTGTTGGTCTTTAAACATTTCCTCCGAAACTGTAAGTAGTTTTGCACCCAAGTAACGTGTTTGAAGTTAGACATTTTGAAATCCTGTTTCCTGGGTTGCTTTATACTATATCATTTACCCTTTCGCTTGACTCTTCAGTGAGAACTTCTCCCCAGATAACTGAGATTAATCTGACCTTTACAACAGGTTGAGGTGTGTTTCCTCTACAGAAATATTTCTCAGTTAACAAGATAGCTTAGATAAGATAAAATAAACTTTAAATGTGTGGGGTACAGTCATTGGCTCCTGCATAATCCAAAGACCTTAACAATCATATTACATTCACACTTAAAATCCATTCTATAATAAATTAACACACACACAGCAATAGAGCTACCCTGGGGCAGAGTTTCTTGATGATAATTTACTTAAATGTTAAATTATCCAGCAAGAATAATTGGTACATCATATGAAACCCAGTGAAAAATCTGTTTTGCACTGTTTACATTCAAAGACATTTATAAAATAAGCTAAACTTTGTGGAAATATCTCAATTCTGTAATGTTAAAAGCAGAATCAGCCAGAACCCAAAACACAGCCACAACAAGAGGATGGTTAACCAAAAAGTTTTATTACAAAAGTAAATGATGTAGAAGGGTGTGGTCACACTGGTGGGTCAGGGACGAGGAATCCACAGGGGTCAGGAGTCCAGCCGGGGGGTGAATGGACAAAGGGAGATCTGTGGGGGTCTCAGGGGACAAACAGATGACAGGGACAAAATCCACCAACCAGAGGCTGAGTCGTGAAACGGTCCAGGGTCATGCACGGGAGGGTTTCAGGCAATGAAAATCCAGAAGGCAGGAGGCAGGGTCAGAGACAGGCAGGGTTCAGCAACAGGACTTTCAACAGCAGAAGGATTAGGCAAAAATCTGTGGTCAAAAACAGGCAGGATCAGAAACCAGAAATCTCTTTGGAACATGAGACAACAAGGCTTGAAAGCTGTGACAGTGGCAACAGACGATCTCGCACTGAGCTGGTGACGAGCAGCTGTTTAAGTAGGGCCCAGCTCAGTGCAGGTGAGGGCAATGAGCAATCAGCACAGCCGAGGCAGAGCTGAAGGGCTGGAATCATGACAAATTCAACCATGTATTTTTCCTTTCGGTGCACACCAAAGTCATTTCTGGAAACTAAACTGGATGTGATAAAAAAAAAATTAAATAATAAATATAAATGTAAGCAATTATAGGTCCCCAGGATTTTTTGTTGTTGACCAATTTGAAAATTGGAAAAACAGTCATGTAGCTTCTCCCATGCTGCCATCATGCTGCCATCTGCTTGATGAGTGTGTCCTTCAGGCTTTAGCTACTACAAATATATGAATGTATCAAAATTTCTTGGACTTTAAAGGCAATTCTTTTGCAGAGTGTAACCTCTGTAGAATAATAAAAATCTAAGTGCAGGGTTATAATGTCAACTGCAGATCTTTCTGTGGTCATCTGATGTGCTAAAATGACAAGTAGCCAGGAGAAAAATACATATTTAAATCATATAAGTACTGTGAGAGAGTCATTGTTTATAGATTTATTGCTCACATCATGTGAGCAATAAACATGATGTGAGCTTGGTTACATGAAAAAGGTATCTTTTTCATGTAACCAACACGAGACTATGCCCCCTCCTACTTTTAATAGTTTTACAAAGCAGCAACGCTTCTGCAATGGAAGACAGGTTTTAATTGGATTCATTACATTCAGTTTGAAAATAGTACAAAATGATTTTAGCCATAATGAGCACGACTCTGATGTTCAGGTGCCTGCAAAATAAAACTGTTGTTTAAAGTTATTTGAAACTGGGACATTTGGTGGTTAAAGTATCCCATTCGCTAATTGGTGATAAAAAAACAAAAAACAAACAAACAAATGATCAGTATTTCTGCATGTTTGGAAGAATTGTCCTCCACAAAATCTCACATCTTAGTCATAGATTAATTTTATTTTAGGTTTTTTATGATCATTTATTATAATTATGATTCATTATTACAATTGACTATCCATCATCCATCCATCCATTTTCTACCACCCTTAGTGGCGTCGGGAGGTGCTGGTGTCTGTCTCCAGCTAACGTTCTGCTCGAGAGGCGGGGTCACCCTGGACAGGTCGGCAGTCTGTCGCAGATAATTGACTATTAATTTAATATTAATATAGTTATATTGGTGGTGTAGTTATTTCTTTTTGTTTTCAGACTTTTTCTTTTGTAAATAGAAAATCTAAACCACATATAAAAGGCTCGATGCTGCAGTAAAGATAAGCTTTGTGGCTTAGCTGTGTTTGCTGTTTGCCTACTGCAATCACCTTAAGTCTTTTTCATGCCGACTCACTGCTGTTTGGCCTCAGACAGAACACCAAAAGCAGATTTTGTATTTTATATTGTGTGTGTTTATTTGTGTTTCCTGCATATATGGTGATCTAGAACTGACCAATTACCTGAGATGTTCTGAGTTTCCTGGTAAATGCAAAGCAAAACAAACAAGCAAAAATGTAACTTTTGACATGAGAAATATCATTTTAGTTTAGGTTATAGTTTCTGCCTCAAGGAGAAACCTGGTGGTAAATCCTTACTGTGACTTTGCTGCTTTGTAATATTGTCATAAACAAAGACATTCTTATTTCTAAGGTAATAATATTGGCTGCCTTTGCCCAAAGAAGTTCATGAATCTTGTTCTGTCAGCAGTTAGAAATCACTGATGGCATCTTTGTGATGAATTGCCCTTCTGTTTCGCCATCAGGTAGCCTTTTTGTGGATTCTCACTGCAATGAAACAGTCGTCATCAACCTGCAAGCTTCCTCGCAGATTTTCAGACAGTGAGCTGCTATACTGACACCTGGGCTCAATCAAACATTATTACCTTCATAACTGAGAGTTGGCTGGGTAAATGTGGAATACTGTCTGATGCCGTCGATCCAGACAATGCACTGAGGCAAGGTTTTATGGCTTAGTTGGCTGTGTTGAAGTGAAAGTCTGAGTTTTCTGTATCACAAAGGAGAATCTCTTTGAGCCTGGCTAGATCACCAGGGAAACACAGGATGAACTCCTAACCTGCCTTGTGGCGGGTTAGGAGTTCACTCTCTTTTTAAATTGTCTGGAAGAAGATAAAATAGATGCTTTTAGACAGGTGAATAAGCTCCTATCAACACACAACAAATAAAATAATAAATATAAAAGCGTTTTTGTTTGCTAATTAAATGAGAGATTATAAGACTTCAATTTAAACATAATTTCAATCACCAATGTAATTAAAAGACCATTTTTTTATGATCTGTTGCTCTGATATAACTTACACCTTGCATGATTTTAATTGGCCTTATCTACTTCTTTGAACTAGCTGTCATTCTCAAACAAATGTTTAGACAAATAAACCTGATTGATTCTCAAAATCTGCAGTATGTCAGAGTAAATTGGACTAATAAATAGAGTAGGCTGTGTTTTTTTACACCATCTCCAGATCGGACAAGAATTCCCAAAACCTGTTTTGTTTGATCCGTGGATCCTCAGATAAGACAACATTGAGTTATTCCATTGAGTTGCTGTAAATGTTGTCGTTTCCCGACCTCTTCCTCCACTTTCTCTTCCCCTTGTCAAGCAGTCTATTGCACATTTAATTGAATAAAATCAATTATGGAACAGGCAAGATTTCATCCCCCCGCTATTGTGGCATAAATCTGCTCTGACAAAGTAAGGCAACAGGACCTACAATCCATCCTGCCTCGGCTGGGATAGACTGGGGCATTAAAACTAATGTTTTTTCTATTTTTTTTATCCTGAATTAACCAAGTGATCTAAACTTTATAAAGGAAAAAGAAATCAAACGCTTGCTGAGAAAAATAAAACGTTAGCATTTTTATTTAATTTAACCTTTATTTTCCTAGGATAAAAACTACATCAAGATTAAAAACTTCCTTTTTTAGGGGAATATATTTACAAGTTCTTCCAACAAACATTTTTCTTCAGCATTTCTACTTTCTCCTGATTGTATCTGTAGTATTTTAAACATCTCTTTCCACTCATTACTGATAAGGAAAATGAAGTGAAGTGTCTAGTTTAATTGCTTTTTTAAAAAAAATATTGGTGATATTTACACACTTTGAACAGAAAGATTGGGATGAACAAGCCCGGTTCGTACTTATTTTTTATATTTCAGAAATGCATATTTCAGTTAAACTGTATATTATTTATTTCCATAATTTGTCTAAATAAACCGATTCATACGGGTTATGTCCATAAGTTCAAAGATGTTGCCAAGGGAAAGAAAACAGGAGCCAGTGTGCATAAAACCAGCACACCTGTAAGGATTTAATAAGTATGTTGCTTTGGACCCAATGCTTAGGCCATTAAAATTATCCTTTAGTTTTTCCCAGTTTCATCTTATTCTTAAAATGCTTTTTATGAGGCTAGGTGAGAATGCTGATTTGAGGTTTCTTTGAATATTTAATCAAAGTGTTACAGAGTCACAGTGAATGGTTGAAACTATCCAGGCTTGGATGAAACAAGTTATTTATTAAATCATTAAGGAAGGCACTTCAGCAGTAGGAAGATCAAGGAGAATCCAACTTACTGACAAAGGACATTAAATTGGAGGAATCGATAAGAAACCTCCAGGAAGAGAGACAAGGAACTGGAAGGAAAAATATAAATAAGAAGAAAATGGACTGCTTGGCACAAAGGCAGTTAGTAATAACATAACCAGTTCATCTTCAAGAAGTATAACTAAAACAGGATATAAACAGGTTTTAGTAAAATAAGAAAACAACTAAAAATATCACAATGACATCAGGTCAGTTTTCCCTTGTGTTAATATCTGTCTGCTAATGTGGTCATTCTTCGCTCAGGTTCAAGTTTATCAAACTCAAAACTCACTGCGATGTGCATGTTCAGAATCACCTTTGCCCTTGTTTATTTATTTACTTTGAGAAATTTTGATTCACATGCGAAGCTGGCAGAAACTCAGAGGTGAAATCCACCTTTCGTGTCTCCTGTGTGTCCTCTCTAGAAGACATTAACTGTGTTTCTCGTGTAAACAGTGGATAGACCTTGGAAACACAGTCGGCCTTGTGGACTGTGCTGTGTGTAATTTGTTCCCAACCAGCAGGAAGTGTGAGCAAGAGCAGGATATAGAAGAAACCTTTCATTAAAACACAGATACCAACATATCCTTTCTTTAAAATGAGTTTTAGATGTGAAATCCAGCTGATCTGGATCCAGCTGGAACAAATACACATTTGAACAAGACCTCTTCCTTTTCTTTTTTTGTCTGTGCTTCATTGAGTCTAAACAGTGTATTATTTTTTTTATTCAAGCAGTAACTTTACATGAATAAATGTAACATATCACAGTCTGATCTAATAATGGGGAAAGTCTCGCATTGATTCATGTAAGATATGGTTAATTTAGCTGAGTGTGTGTACTAAGTTGACAGTAGTGCATGCTTGCCTCTTTTTCTGTTTAATGGCCCAGTAATGGTCTAGCTGCCTGTCTAGAATATGTCCCATTTCTCATGCATTGACAGAGTCTAGCCCAGATCCAGCTCAGCTATCATGATGGGATATGATAGCTGAAGGTTCTGGATGAGACAATTACCCAGGTGGGATAATCTCTTTTAACAGCAGCCATCTGTCTCCGACTATATGTAAGTGAGCAATCCAGTACAGAGATTTGATTTCTATTCAGTTTACTTTTCTTTTTAATGCAACTAATCCAGAACGTAGCTCCATGAAAAATATTGCAAATGTATAACAGACTCAATGAAATTCAATGGGAATGTTTATCTTAATCCACAAGATTTGAGCCTGCAGAACAAGTACAGTGCTGTGAAAGAGGTTGATGTTTTGTTGTCACTTTTTTGTCACACTGAAATGTATCAGATCGCCAAATGAATTTTAATGTCAGACATTAAACCCCCTAAACCTAATGCTTGGTTGGACAACTTGTGTAGAAACAAAGCAGCCCCAGACAATCCACACAACCGCCACCATGTCTGACGGCTGGTCTTTTGAAGTCTTCATTACATGCTGTTTAGTCCAGTATCTTTCTTTTTGTTAAATCTTGAACACTGACCTTAACCGAGACGAGTGAAGCTTGCATTGCATTAGCTGATGATCATGTTTCTTTATGACCTCTGAGTTATTCATGCCTTCTTGGAGTGATGTTGGTGGGCCAGTCATCCAATGGAAGGTTCATCAGTGTTTGATGTTTCCTCCATCTGTGAATAAAAGCTCTTACTGTGGTTCCCTGGAGTCCCAAAGTCACAGAAATGGCTTTGTAACCTTTTTCAGACTGATTGATGTCAGAGACTTTGTTTTTCATCTCATCTCCACTGACAAGAATTCAATTATGTTCGACTTGAGTGGTAATCAGATTTTCCTGGCCTCGTGGTTCTGGTTGTTCTGTTATCTGCTCTCTCTCACTGCTGCATTCTGGCAAAACACTTTTAGAGTCTCACTTTTCTTTTCCATGAGAGAAACCTTCAGAGTTTCATGCCCGCCTTTCGACCAGACCAACCTGCAGTAATCTTTAGAAACTTCTTCTGTGCGTGTCTCCCTCTGTACTGGAGCTCCTGGTAAAGTCCCAGTGCAACTTGGTCTTCCACCCACACTATCATCTCTACTGATGCTACAGAATAATTTACCAGATACCTGGAAAAGTACTTATCTAAGCCCAGGACAGCCTCCTTAAAAATGTAGCTTCCAACTCACTTTCTCGTAGATTCTCTCCTCCTCTTGGAAATCCTGCTGGATCACTGCTCAAATCTCAGCTTCAGAAGGGACATTTCTGTGTTTACTGCTGCAACATAAAGTTATTATTAACACTGAAACCACTTCGAGGAGTGTTTCACTTATTTATTTCTACACAAAACTGGTTAAATCTTGACAGTTATATATTACACCAAACCGTTGGATGTTTAGGAAATTGTTGTTTTTAAAAAAAATCTTTTTCTGTTTTCAGTAAATACGTAATCCGTCTGGTACAAGTCAGTTTATGTTCAGATTCATCAAATTATTCAGAACCAGACATGCCTTAGGAAAATAGAAACAAGACTGTTTTAATGGTCGCCAAACATTAGAATCATTTTTCTCTTTCCCCCATTTAATGTATCAGAAATTTCATTCATTTCATTAGAGAATATCATAGAGTCAATTCAGATATATTTGCAGGGATTCTTTGTTGTTATTGCTATTGACTCAGAATCAGTCAAGATGTTGCTTTCCTGGTTTTGCTTTATTGACACACAATGTTTGTGCACTATTGAACTTGTGCAAACCAATACAGAGGTTAATGCAACATATCAACCCCTAAGATGGGATTCATTGGGGATCCAAGTTGTCTAAATTATTTTCCAACACAGCACAAATTGAGTGCGACCTTAAGGTTACCATAATCCACACTCGATGCACACACTCACGTACTTCTATGATTTATCACACATTACTGTTGATACATTTTTTTTTGCTTTTAGTCTAAGGTTGAATGGTGTGATATGATGGTCACAAATGGACGTAAATGAGGATGATAACGCTGCACCATTTCCTGTGTAAACCAAGAACTAATGACACAATTTGTAAATGTGGTAAAAAAGGAGTGAGATATCACTGCATTACCTGGCATTCAGCAAAAACGTAAACAGCCTTAACATCCAGCCTGCTCACAACAACAGCTGCAACACAGACGGCATTAAAGTGTGTGATTCAAATCAACCACCCACCATGCCCTGCAGGTAGAGAGACAGCTTCATTCCCACAACTCCATATTTATCGCTCGCTTTCTTTCAACTGGGAGATGTAGAAGCAAAGGTCTCTGGTGATTCTGTTTTTTGGTGCTAGTTATTATCAAAAGCTTGTTTGGGTGTGGTGTGCAGGGAAATCTGTGTCGGTGCAATGAGTCACTTTATTCATGTAAGTGGCTCAGACTCGGTGATTTCTGTACTACAGAAGCAGTGAGGGATTTGTTTCCTCCATCAACAATAAATTTCTTCGAACTCCTGTCATGCTATTCTTAAATCCAGTTCAGTAAAGGGTTTACTTTAAAAAAAAACAGTAATGGACAAAAGTATTTTTAGATAGCCTGTAAGTGGACACATATTTGTGTCCACTGACATGTTGCAGGACAATACTTCAGCTTAAGTCGGTCAAATTGAAAAACTCCTAATAGGAATGTTGGAGCTCACTTACAAGGTTTAGTTTTGCCTTACAAAAATAAAAAAGTTAGCTTGTGAACGCTCTGGGATTTCTGCAAGGATAACAGCCAGATTCATGTGTGGACTGCCCACTGTCCCCACATGCTCCTGAGGAGCAAACAAGCCAGTCTCTCAATGCAACCAGGTGGGTTTGGTTTCATAAAAAAGTATGTTAGCCGTCAGAGACTGCAGTGAATTAGAACTGCAGTGAATTAGAGTTGGGATCAAGTTTGATTTTATTCATTTTCTCTTTTTGTATGTTTCCCTCCATAGTCTGTGGACAAATACTGACTTTATAGATAAACCTAAGTTGTTATTATTTCAGTCTTTGCATGACAAAACTGAACTTGAACTATTTTCAGTTGCTAGATGAATGTCTAAGTTATTATTTTTTCACTTAATTTGGTCTTTAGCTGTATCTTTTTTCCTTTGAGGACATTTAAAACCATAGAACCATTTCTTGTTTGTTTGGGCCTTTACAGGACAACAACTGCTTTGACTCCTGTTTTTCCTGGAGAAAAATATTTATGCTAAATATTGCAAAGTTCTGGGGAGAATAGATTTTAGCCCACTGTTTTCTGCACAATTGTTTTAATTCAATCATTTAATTTCAGTCATTTTATTTAGTGTTTTCTTATGCAGAGCAGAATTCATGATTCCATCAGTTGTAGCAAAGTCAGACCTGAAGCAGCAAAGTAGCCCAGACCATCACACTACTACCATCATGTTTAAATAGTTCCCTAAGTTTTGGTGATGATTAGATTTTTTCTGGCAGATCTGGGATGAGTCTTTCTGAGCCTCTCCGTAGATGTAATTTTTTCCCAGCCTCTTTCTCACTGTTGAATCATGAACACCGACCTTTACTAAAGAAAGTGAACACCGCAGTGACTTATATGGTGTTATGGGTTCAACTGTGTAACCCCCTCGATGCACTCTTAAAGTAATTTTGTTCAGCCTTCCACTCGGGTTCATCACTATGCCATGTAATCTCCATTTGTGGATAATGGCCCTTACTGATGTTCACTGGAGCCCCAGCCTCAGAAATGACTTTGCAAACATTCCCAAGGCTGATAGATTTCAATGACTTTGTTTCTCATCTATTCATCCATTTCTTTAGGCTGGAGCATGATGCCTTGCTTTTTGAGATCTGTAATAATCAGGCCTTGGTGTGGCTTTCGTAATTAAACTGGAAAACATTTAAAAAGTTCATTTTAAGCAAACTTAAGAAGGTCAAAGTTAATTTATGATCAAACTAGTGGGACCTACTTGTATGATTTTGTTCCCTTGATGATTGCTTTTCATATTTAGTCAAATATTAAGACCTGATAGTAAAATTATTTTCATGAATTGAAATATTTAGGTGTGACAAAGTTGTTTGTGCGTGTGCGTGTGCGTGTGTGTTGCTCTGTGATGTGCCAGGTGTGGCCCATGTGTTGTGCACCAACCGGTGCAGCTAGACATCAGCACTGGGCAACAAACTACACACCGACGTTTTTGTTTTCCTTGACGCTTTGTGAAAGAGGCAGGGCAAAACAGAAGCCGAAAGGAACTGAAAAACAGCTCCACCTTTGCAGATTTCTAGCTCAGAAATCCATAGTAAACATGCAACCGGCTGGTCCGTTCTGTCATTAATTCAACATCTCAACTTTGTGGATAAAGTTTCAAAGTATAGTTTTTTTTTTCCCCAATTTTTTTTTGTTAAATATCTTTGTTGGTGGATGTCAGGGCTCCTCATTCAAAAGGGAAAATTAACAACCAACTCTGTACTTATGATGTTTTGATATGAATATTGAATTGCTGAAAGTGTTTTCAAAAGGTGGCTTTAATCTATTTTACAACTTCAACATATCTCAAAGAACTTAGACAGTCGTAAGAAAATGTTACATTTGGTGAAGCTACTTTTTCTGGTGCAGGTAAATTTAGTTCATACTGCCCTGAAAAGAAGCACAAACAGTTAAAAAACGTCTCTTCTGTATTATTTATTTATATATTACAAACTACTTCTTATTTATAGTTATAATTTCATATTCAACTACTTTTTGAAGTGATTTACCTTATGAGAACGTTCCAGTCTTAATGAATAATTTCTGAACTCACAATGAGCTGCATAGTATGACCTTCCTTCAAACTCAGGTCTGTGCTTTTCCACATTTATGCACAGAAAAAATTAACAACTCTCACAATAATGACTTTATTTAAAACGTTAAAGTGGTGATTAAGTCCCCATGCATGGGTTTGATTTAAATTCAGGACAACCTCTGACACTTATTATTCCCAGCAGCAGAGGACAGGAGAGGTGACCCTAACTGCAGTACGACACTTTCTCCTGCATTCTTCATGTCTCTCTCAGGCTCTAGCTGTTTAGGTAACTCTCTGCCACATTTTAAAAGGCTTTTAGTCACTCTTCCATGGTCAGTGAGGTCTGATTCTCTGTTAGTATGTGTAGGCATGAAGATCAAAATTGTGAAAAGCTAAGAGACTAAGCTGCATCTCATTCAGATGCAGCTTCACGATTCAATTTAGCATGGCCACACCTCAGTTATTAGGGAAATCAACTAATTTAGAACAATGTAGAGGATAAACCAACTGTTTTAGTTGCATATTTGATCCATGATAGAGTCATAAAACATCACATTTTTACCATCATTATTGGAAGTCAAACCTGCCTGAAATGAGATAATCCAGAGGGATTTTACTGCATATTCCCATTTTAATGGTGGTAGATGGACCCAAAATATTTCACTATAGAGCTTTTCTGTTTCAGTAATAGCTTCTCTGGATGATCATTTAGATTAAGAATCTTGCCGTCTCTCTGAGAATGTGTTCAAAAGCTAGCACAGCAAGAAATAGCTGTGGATAGAATATTGCTGAATCAGTCCCTGGGTAGTGAACATGAAAATGCTTCCCATGCAAAATCTGTTGGCATTGGTGTTGAAAGGGTTTAAAAAAATTAGTATGTGAAGAATGTGGCTTTACTGAAACCTTGTTCAAATCAGACTGGGCTCAAATAGCGGGGAAAAGAATGGTTACTATTTATGGGGGAAAAGAAACTGATGAGATTGCACACGCTAATGCTTAGAGACGGAGGCTGGATGTGACAGATTACAGGCTCACAGGAGGCACAACGACATCTGTAAAAAAAATTTAAACATTTCCATCTATTCAAAGAAACTGTTGCATTTAATAAGTGAGGATAAAATGTAAAAAAGTAATATCAATTAGCTAAAAATAGTTTCTAGCCATTTCAGTCATTGGGACTCATTCATTGTTCAGTCATTGTTGTATTTATCAGTATATCAGTATTTATTACTTTCCCCACAGGAGAAAAAATATAAATCCAGAGACGATCACGCTACCGCATTGACAAAAGAGTAAAAAGAAATTGTATAAACATCTGTGTAAAACAAGCAGACTAAATGACAAACAATCAAGTCCAACTACATTTTATATTTATCTGAATAATGGCCTGAGGAACAAAGTTTTATCCATCTGTAGCCATCTGGATATCTTTCCAGATGGTAGGAGCTCAAATTCACCATCAAAAATATGATTGGGAAAGCAGAGAATAGAATGATCCACTGGAAAAATGTAAAGAGGAAACAAAATCAACCTAAAGATGGATCCATGAGGAACTCCAAGACTAAGAGGGGCTGCTGAAGAGAAATTGACCATTCAAACACAGTAGGAGATACTAGGTAATAGAAAGTGAATCACTGAAGGATAACACACTTTCCCTCAACCAGATCTCAGAGATGACATATTAGGATGGTGTGACCAACCTTCTCAAAAACCTGCTGTGAGATCTAACAAAATCTCAGCTGCAGATGTGCCACTGTTTGAGGACAGGAAACGGTTGCTGCAGGTTTGTATTAAAGCAGTTGCTGCAGTGACAGGTACGGTTGCCACACAATTTCTCCATAATGATATCATACTTAAAAAATACAGATGTGTGCATGAACATTTTTCTTACTGATTTTAGAAAAATGGCAGCTTAGAGACTGACACAATGTTTTGACCAGTATAACGTTTGTGTTGTTCTGGATTATCCTTTTAGTGTAGGGCCAATGATTACTAGCTGGCTGTGCACAGTGACATTGCGCAATTATTATAATGAGGTCCCAAAAACACAGCCATCTTCCATGAGATAAAAATGATGTAAAAATCCACAACATGGATATTATTTTGTTTGTTTTGTAAATTTAGATAATTTTATGTCATAAAATTGAGCTCTTTTTCTATATATTTTCTGCTTTCATTTACCATATTAATAATCTTCTAACTGCTGCAGGTGTGACACTAACCATTCATATGTATTTTACACAACCCATTGAACATCCTTTTGGAGTAAAATATGAAGATAATTAAGCTTTCATAAAAAGACGCATTTAGGAAGCGTAAAGGAAGTAAGAAGGAAAAATCTGATATGAAGATGCTTAATAAAACAGTCATCGATCTTCCAACTTTAATTTGCAGCCAGCATGACAAGACAAACTGAAGCACTTAGAGAGGTGAAAAGACTCACAAAAAAGAAAGAATTATGTTTATGTAGGCAGATGTTATCAGTTTAGTTTTTTTTTATGTATTTCCCTAATTTTTGCTGAGTCATTTATTAGTCAAAACTAAAAGTGAGTTTGACTCAGGTCTGTCATTATTTTTACAGGCTATTCCTGAGCTGCTGAAATTCAAGTGACTAGTGATATGAGAATCTTGCTGCAGCAGCGTATTTCTATCCTGCAGATGATGCTCTGGGATGGGATTCTGCTGCATATGCAATCCTAATGGTGATCAGTTCCTACTCTAAAATAGAATGTGGTGCATTCAATATCAACAGCAGCAAGCCTGTGTCGTTCAGTGATAAACCGCTCGACACAACTTGAACTTGCCTCCTTTTTTCATTTGCTCACAGTACAACAAACTGAATTGCTTTTAATATGAATTTCAGGTGAACAATGAAGAGCATTACTGTGAAGTGGGAGACAGTTTTCAGAATTCTATCCAAGTGAATATCAGGTGAGCTTATGCTGAAATTAAATTACACCACAGTGGATGTTGTTTTCCAGGTACAATTGGTCACACAAAATTTTATTAAAGGGCATCTACACTTAGCAATCATCCACTTTTTTGTGTTGTCTCCAACTCATAACCCAAAAAACACATTTAAGTTTGTGGTTGCATTTTTGGCAAACTGTGAAAAAGCCGTATGAATACTTTTGCAAGGTGCTATACCTTAAATGACAATTTCTTAACATTCCTAGTGTTGAAACATTAAAAAACATGTTTGAAGAAAATTTGTATATCTTTTAGCCTTTTCAGTGTTCATAAAGACAGTGCAATGTTGATGATCAGATTGCTATAAATAAAAATTGCATGCTTTCAACTATTGCCTGCATTATTTATTTATGTATTCTAGCTTTGAAAGAAAAATGCTTTCGAAATCAAATTTTCTCTCTGGTCAGTGTTTTTTTTTTTTCTTGTGAAATGGTTTACTATGAAAATTTCAATAGATCAATATAAATATTTCAGCAACCTCTTGCTAGAACTGCGCATCACTAATATCTGGACATTGTCATCGAATTTTCACACAGACAATTTGTCAGTAGTAAAGCAACACCTGTCTGTGGGAAATGATTTGCGTCAACATTAACATTTTGCTGTACAGTTAGTGTTTGTCACTGGACCAGTTGGACCAGCTTCACGGCTGAAGAGTCACTGCAAACTAGAGTTGTCGACTTTTCTGAAACACATGATCAATTGTTAGTCTGCAAACAAGAACAAAGCACAAATTCACACATTCTGCAGCACCTCCCAAATGAAATGTGCACACCCACCCACTTGGTGAGCACACACAAGCGCACGCAAAGACACAGACTGCACAGGACACACAGACAGGTCGCTGCAGACATCATTCATGTGAAGATACTCTTCAGTTCCTTTCAGCAGCTGTGTAAATTCATTCACCCAGAAATAACCTCAGATGCAGAACAAATTTTAACAGGCAGCTTACATCATAGCAGCCTTTCATAAGCTCTATATTATGGTGATTGAACCTAGATTTTTTCCTCGACAGATCTATAGATGAACTGCTGTAGATAAAAATTAACTAGGAGAAAAATTACAGAACGATTCAGAACCCTTATGAATAAAATAACTTGTGAACATCACTCACCCAAAAGGAAAACAGAAAAATAAATTACATATTTGTTAATTGCAATATGTTGATGTTTAACTGCAATAATAAAAAACATGGCATAATGGCGTGCACACTTAACATTTAACATATTCACTACAGTTCACTACAGTGACTGATACATCTCAGTTCCCTGATCCCCACTTAGTTGGTTTCACACCACTTATTTCAGCTTGTTTGCTCATTCCAATGCTTACTGGTGCAGTATTTCTCAGTTTCTTTACCTCGGTGAGTAAATCAGGAGGCACAGGTGCTAATACGTTGGAGCCCTCAGCTGTACGTCTTCTAGCATCTGTTTTTCTTTCTGAGTCCATCTGGTGATTTTTCTCAAGCTTTATCTGGAGATCGTTTGATAAAAATTGAATTTCCAGTACGTGTATTTGGTAGCGCTACCAGTTGAGCAAGCAGCCCAGGCATAGAACATGAAGATCTTTTTTGCAGCCGTCCCTAATTTGCATCCTGGTCTCATCACCCTTTGATGGATGTCACTTCTGTCTCTTTGAACTTTTAACTTGCATGTCTCTCACCTCTCAAATGAAATCCTTAGAGGCTGCTAACTTCTTGGAAAAATAGTGTTCCTTTGCTTTTGTGTACTAATTTAGAAGAAATCTTTGTTATATTTCAGGTCTATTTTAAAAAAATAATTGCAAAAATATTGTTCGTTTAAAGTTGTGTTTTATTTGATCATGAAAACTGACAGTGCCTAGGTACTCAGTTCTTTATTGAGAAATGTTGACATTTCTATGTCTAATCTTAAATTATCTCTGAAAAAAATTGCTATAATTAAAAGGTAAACGATTAGCATGTTTTACTCATTTGTTTCACCAAAAGATAAACAAAAATGTGTTTTCTTCAGGGGGAAAAAGTTAGGACACTATACCCCCTAAGTGTCGCCCCCTACAGGAAGTGAGACGAATTGCACATCAGTTCTTCAACAAATAAATAAAATCTGTAAAAATTTTACAGATTTTTGTCGTATTGTGATTATTAATGGATATTTTGATGGCTTTAATCCTCTTAAACATGTTGAGGAAGCATAGAAAAAGCAGCTTTAGCATCTGTCTAAATAACAGTTTAATGTGGTTGAAAAGATGCCTCTTGATGTCTAATTGTGGTTGAAAAATTTGTTAGCTAAATTTAGAGTGAACACAATGGGCTAGGAGAGCCTAATATTCTTGACAGCTTTATGATTGAAGTGGACATTTAAACATAATAATCTGCATTTGAATAGATTGAAGACTACACCTTTTAAATAAATCACAGCTGAAACAAGCTGAGGCAAGATAACATTTCATATTGACTATTGTTTGACTTCAGAAAAAAGAAAACTTCTCTTGTTTCTCCTGGTTTGTTACAAATTTCAGATTTTCAAAGGACAGTACAAAATGCAGTTTGTTGTTAGTCCAACTACAGTGGAGTACTGTTGCACCTCTCCAAGCCTTTTAATTTAAAAACCGGGACACCTGGTCTGATCTCTTCCAAGCAGTCCAGAACCGGGTTATTGTAAGCCAGCTGTTCTTTCTTCTGGGACGAAGCGGACTCATCCTGCGTTCTGACAGACACTGTGTGCGGTGAGATTGGGTCTTCATCCTCCGTCTCTTGGTTCTGACCTGCCTCGCAAGTGAAACTGCAGCAGACAGTTGCCTTCACTATCAAGCGGTCAAGAGGTTTGAGAGAATGCATCCACTTGGGCAGGAAGTCCCAGGTTTGGAGTTTGGTGGGAAGATGCCGGGGGCTGTGAGCCTGCATCATATTTACTATAGCAATGAAGAGAGTGATACCCAAAAAAGGACCCCCAACTCCAGCCATCACCTGCCAGCCAGCCAGGGAAAGGCCCAACACGAGGGATGGAAGGAGCAGGAAACACAAGAGAAGGTAGAGGATGGCAAACCAGCGGTATTTGGCCGTGCGTTCCCCCAGAACATAAGCCATCCTGATGGGCAGACGCATGAATGGAACAGGATACCACAGCAGGATGCCAAAAACATTGAAGAGGAGGTGACACAAAGCAATCTAGGAACAAAGGCAAACAGTTGAAAAGCAAGGACCAGACGTTTCCTCTTTCTTCACATACATGTAAAATAAAATCCTACCATAATAACATTTTTGTTTTGTTTAGTTGTCTCTAATAAAACAGAAGCAAACCTGAATGGAAGCTACTATTTTGTTCCCAGGACTGGCCAGAGCTGCAAGTAAGGCGGTGGCAGTGGTGCCGATGTTGGAGCCCAGCGTGAGCGGATAGGCCCGCTCCAGACTGATGACACCAATTCCTAGCAGATAGGAGAATAAAACATGTTGTGGAAAGACAGAAAAATAAAATAGCCGAAATTGTGTCAGTGATGTCTCATTGCTCTTCATTTGCGGTTTGGTTTTATTACATAATTCTGCATCGTGTTAGACAGTAATTTCACTGGGAGCCAGAGCTGAAATCCAATATGCAGGACAAGCAGAAATCTGTTTTCGTATTAAAAGCTGTTTTTGCCTTTTCATTTTAAGCTTAGTTAATTACCTCTGTTGGATGTGGGGATTATTCTGATCTCTTATTTATCACTATGTAGCAGGCTGATGACTCAGTCGTCACCGATTTGATATTCTTCCTTTAGCCGTCCACAGACTGTGCTGGTGTTGAAAGGTCCTCTTAAAAACTTCATAAGACTCTGTCAGTGGATGTATACAGTCATATATGTTTATATTTATCTATGAATCAAACATAAAATAAAAAAAAATCTGATATTTTCTTCCTTAAAAATAACTCAATATTTCATAAGCAGCAAATACAATACACCTGTATGTTGGCACTTTATTTATTTTGTAGTAAATGTCCTTTTAGAGGCCTTGGTGTTAAAATTTATATATTTACAGGAAGCTATGGCCTTGGAAGCAAAAGCTCAGTTTATGGGCTGTCATGTTTCAGTATATATTTCAAATCCAAATTACTTTAGGAACCTCTGTGCCTTTATGTTGCTGATGTTCTACCTATTTAATCTTTTAATAGCTCAAACATGTGCTATGTTGTTTTTGTCTCTTACAGGAGAGACTCAAAAACTGCTCAAAAAGTTATATGAGTATAGGTTCTTTAATTAATTGATGTGTTTTTGCAAGTTTTAAAGAAAATACTGAGTAGGAAAATAAGATGTATTTTAAAAAATAATAATAATAATAAAGATAGAGATTAAAAAGATATAATAATCTTGACTCCAGGTCCAATCCAGCCCTGTTTATAAGTGTGAACAATTTTAGTCAAAAACAGCTTCACTTGGGGACAGGGTAGCTCCAGTTTTGAGGTCTACGTGGGAGGAGTATGAAAACATATCATATGCTCTAATATCTTATGGGTTAGGAGCACATATGCAGCAGGGCAAAAGAAAAAACAGAGGAGCATGAAGAATAAGAAGGAAAAACATATATTTCTGACAGATTTAGCCTCATAAAAACAGTTTTTTGCTGTATGAGTGGAAAAATTAGTGTTTATGTCAGTGGTTCATAATATAAAATGTGTGGTGTGGGTCTCGGTTTGCTCAGCTCTTTAGAAAGTAATTAGGAGTTTGGTGTAGATGCGATGATATTCTAGTCCTACCTTCTAAAAAAGCCTACTTAGGTGCTCTCTCATTTCTTTTTTGTTGCATCTCTTGGAGATTTGTTGCATTTCTTATCTCATGCTCCAAATTAATTTTCCATGCTTCCACTAAATTATAAAATCATATAATTTTGATTGTGCTTTATGTAATCGCAGCAAACAAAAAAAACTGTTTTCTTGCAAAAGGTTTTTGATTATTAGCCTTTCTGTCGTTTCTTTTCGCATTTATTCATTTCTGATTCATGATGTGCAGATGTCTCACTTTAAGTCCTGCGTTGCTAAGCACATCTCACGTCCGTTTCCATAATTTCTATCATTTTACATTCCCAGTAAATTTATGCAAAAGTAACCTCGGGGGATTGAGAGTGACTTCAGTTCTTGAACTGAAATAGACTTTGCGTTTCTTTTATTTGTAATGCAAAGTCGTTCCAGTCCACGAAAGAAGATACAATAATTTGATGTCCCCTTGATTTTATATTGATAAGAGCATGAAAATAAAGCACGATACTCACCAACTAGAGGAGTCATAGCCGAGGTGAAAACCGAGCTGCTCTGGACGACAAACGTAACCCCTGCGCCTACAAACATGGCGATGTACCCCGCCAGCCATCCAAATGGATATGGCAGGTCTGGTCAGAGAAAAGTGAGAAAAATTAAATGCACCAAAAATGACAACCATCAAAAGAGTCTTCTAGAGGATTAATTACACTCAAACCTGCCTGTAAGTTAACACGGCCTATTGATCAACAATGAAGCCAAACTGGAATAAAAAACCCAATCTACCATGTATCCTTAGAAAAATGTCATTGTTTTTTCCAGGATTGTTAATAGCAGCATGAATATAACAACATATGAAAGCCCGCAGAGTGAGCCCACCTGTATTAATGACTCTATGGATGACCTTTGCCATTTGACCTTGAAGCAGAGAATTGAGCAGTTTGACCAGAAGCAGCAGACATGTGCAGAGGACGGCCAGAGAGGCTGCCAGGAGAATCAGCCCCACTGTGAGGTCTGACAGTTCTGTAGATGCAAACAAATGTCGGCCTGCAAAGAGACAGATCCCACAAGCTGTTTTATTGCACTGAATACATTTTTTTTTTACATTAAAGAAATAATAATGTGTCACAGCAAAACTACAAACCCACACTTGACATGTGTTGAGGATAAGTCAGAACCGAGACCACAGTCTTCAGCACTTTTATTGCCAGCAGACTACAGAAAGAAAGATGGAGCTTTATGAAAGCCACATTTAAACCACAGAGTGTATGTGTATCAAACTAGCTATTACCAAGACTGTGTCATCCCTGCACCACTGTTTCACCAGGCTCCGGTTCCTCATGACCTCATTTCCCATGGCGATCCCTGTGATCACACATTTGTCCAGCTGATGGGAAAAGGATACATTTTTTTCAGCACATTTCAGGGCAGTAAGGTTAAAGAATGAAAAAAAATTTTTTTATAACATCTACTGTCAGTATGAGTTCATGTTGCTGTCAATGAAAACGTTGATGTGTCTGCTCTGTAAGTATTACCATCTTTTTAGGGAAACAGTTTTCCTCTTTGGGAATATCAAACAATTAATTCCAAAATTTAGGAATTTGTATGTTAGTTTGGGATACTAAATATTGATCTAACAAAGTCCAATCTTGACAGAAAAGATAGTTTTTTATTATTTAAATGGTAATTTGGTACAACTATTCAATACTTTTATAAATAATATCAAATACCTGTCTGGAAAACATGTTACAGTCGTATTTTATCACTTGTGAATTGATTGGCAAAATGCGTTGGAAGTTGGAGTTTAAACACAAAAAAGATAAAAAAAAATCAGAATAAACTAGAGCAGAACAGAGGTTTAAGTGTACAAGTATGTGCATCACAGAAGGGGAGGCAGTGAGTCATTTGTTATTTGCTGGACATGCAAATAAAACAGAGAGACTTATTCTGGCTCCAATGACCTGGTCCCCTATTGTGTGCTGCCCTGGGTAGAGAATCACACTGGGTAGAAAATCATATATATATATATATATATATATATATATATATATATATATATATATATATATATATATATATATATGGGATATAATGGGTTTATTTGTATTTCTAAGGGTTTGTATCTCAGTGAAGCAGATAAATATAAAGTCCATCCATCTATTCTCTGTTTGCTGGTTGGTTTGAATAAAGCATGACTCCTTTAGTCTGGATTTTTGTTTTTATATTCCATGTATTTGCAGAAAAACAGAGGAGAACTCAGGTAAATTTCATATGAAATTTTGGCTTACAAAATTTGGTATAAACCTTCAAGCCAAATTTTCATCTGGCAATGAGTGACGTGTTAAAAGGTTTTTTGTTGGTAATGTGTAATGCTGTAGCGAGATAAAACAATGACAATCATTTTACCAAAGAAAGATGTCATTAATAATCACTTCTCTGCGCTCCAATTCTCTGGGGTTCTGTTGCAGCTACCCCTGAGTGAAGAGCATCCTGGTGCTTATTTGTGAGCATCAGAATGTTCCCTACTTTTGTCCTCTTAATATCTCAACACTTTTTGGCCAAAAAACAACAACAAGAAAACACTCAACTAATGAAGGATGACGTGGCACCATCTGTTTATTGAGCGGGTTATTGGACAGGATATTTGCAAACACGACCAAGCGAAGGTTTTTACCTGTATAATGAGCTTGGTGACTGGCTCAGTGATGACCTTCAGTAGCTCAGGTGCTTCCTCCCCAGGCTGTAGTCTGAAGACACTGACCAGCCACTGGGACAGATGGGTAATGACTCCCGCTCGCCACCTCCAAGGGCAACAGCACCAGCACAGACAGCCAGTTGAAGCAGTCGTGGACTGTTGCTCCGGCGAAGGCCCTGCCAAGGGTCGCAGTCATTAACTCTGTTCACCAAGGTCACTCAGCATCAGGCTGATCATCTACTTTGAACAATAGCTTGTTAATCAGATTTTTACAGTTGCAGTTTTCTAGATATGAGTGACATGATGAGCATGTCTGTTTTGACTGTGACGTTGTTTATTGCAAAATGTTGGCATAAATAATTATTTAATCATGCAGATAAAATAATGCGCCATCTGTTCAGTAGTGTTATCATTTCATAGCAGATTTTTGCCGGGGTAGAATTAGACTGGACGCGTGCCATTATTGTCACTTTCACACTGCAATAGAGCTTATAAAGCAACAAGCAGCTGCCAGTGCTTCCTCTTCCACCTCCTCTGCTTTCATCCGGGCAGTTTTCCTCTTTATACCCCCCCATATAATCATTACTCGTCTTTTTTCAGTTTTCTCATTCCCTGCTCCTGTGTCTCCTTCATTCTTCGACTCACTACTGTTTGCTCACTCACCGTTGAAACTCGTTTCTTTCTGCGGCCTGCATCATGGCTACGATGGTGTTTGTGACAGAGGTTCCGATATTTGTGCCCATGATAACTGGAACGGCCAACTTCACTTTCAACACTGCGAGAGAGGAGAGACAGAATAGAGGCTGTTTTCACAGTCTGCATCAAGGTCATTACTATGCAGCACCGCACACATACAAAAGGAGCTGTTTTGCCGTGAAACGTCCAAGTTATCAAGAAGAGCCATTTATGGCAGCAATAATTGCGACACATGACCCACTCCTTTAATGGTGATGAGAGATGGCTGTGATTTCCAAGTGAGAGGAGGCAGCTTTACGGGAGAGGTTAATGTGGAGAGCATCTTTAATGGGGAGAACAGAGAGGACATACATCATGCAGGCAAACATCCTTACCTTCCTCTAAGTTTGGTAATTATCAGAAATCTTATTTTATTTATTTATTTATTTATTTTTTATCTTTTAAAAGGGGCAGAGAGCCAACTTCTGTAGCATGATGTCACTGATTTTTACAGACTCAATGTGGAGCCTGAGAGCAAGAAATCCTGGACTGAATGAAAGAGAGAAAACTCACAGTTGGGATAGTGTGACTTGACATCATGCAGAGCCACTTTTTCACATTCTCTCACCTTGGAACCACAAGCAACATATCATTTGGGGACTGGTAGACCAACACAAAATAGTATATTTTTATGATGCAGTAGAAAAACTATACATTTAGTATTTTTTTCAAAGGCTTTAATAATTAAATTGAGGCACGCAGTATTGATGCAATACATTTTGCTATATTTACATCAGAAGTTTTTGTTTATATCTCTGCACCTTTGCACTTCTACTCAAATGCTTGGTTGGAGGCATCAGTGAGCAACAGTTTTCAGATTTTTAAACTGATTTAGGTCTGAACTTTAACTAGGCCATTATAACATATGAATAGTCATGAATATGCCTTGTTGCAAATCACTCCAGCTGCAAGGCAAATCTACGCCCTGGTCATTTGTAACCTCCAACAGGTTTACTTCCAGGATGGTCAGCATGACGCTGCCTCCAGCGTATTTCACAGTTGAAATGGTGTGTTCAGGAAGATGTTCTGCGTTAATTTTGGTGAACATCCTTCAAAAAGTTCTGAAATCCTTGGTCTTTATCTTCGTTCTCATTGACAAACTTTTATCTGGTCTCCATGTTTTTCATAGAAAGCAGAATTTTATTCCTCCCACTTGTCTTCTGTTGTATCTTCACTGTAAAAAAAGTCTGTAAAATAAACAGTAAAAATCTGTGAAATCATGACAGAAAAATTTTGTAAAGAAAAACACAATGATATTTTGTTCATTTAACAGTATGATGTTGTATAATGTAGAACCGAAAATTATTGTAAATTTTAAAATAGAAAATTGCAAATAATACTGTATTTTGTTGTGGAAAACACACATTTTGTATGTTTAATGGAAAAAGTTGTATCCTTCACAACATTTTTACATTTCAGCAGTGAAAAACTAACATTTACATTCTGTGATTATTAAATCCAAATGAATTGGAAGCTAGCTTACCATTTTTTTGCTAGGGAGAAGTAAGTTTGGGCTTCCCTGTTTAAGCTGTTGCCCCAACTCCAGATAAGTAGAAGATGGATGGATGGACAATGAAATAAATGAATAAATTAATAGATTTGGAAATTAATGTGGAATTACGTAATTATGATTCCACATTGTTTACTTCCAATTTTGTTTACTAGTTATCTATTTATATTCACTTGTGTTTTCCCACTTCTTTAGATTGTCATTTCCTCTTTAATTCATTTACTTATTCTTTGTCAATTTTGATTGGATCATTTCTTCATATTTCACGACTAACGTGGAGGAAACACCTGAATCAACAAGGAAGTCATGTACTTGCTTATTGGTACATGTATTTTATTTATTTATTTATTTTTTGCTAACACTGGATTTTTTACCTTCACCGTTGCCATTATGAGCTCAAAGTTCGGCTACTGCAAGAAAGACGGAGATCGCCGCTTTGTGCTCAACTTCTCCCATTCGCTCGACAGCTCGGTCTGTTCTGCTCTCTGATTGGTCCGCTTACCTGGCGCCTGAAAGCTGTTTTGAACAAGTTCGTTCAACGGTTCTCATCTCAGAAGAAGCTGAATTGTGCTCTAACCTCGACAAAGAAAAGAACGCTGTTTGGACCTCGTCAGCTTTCAGCAAATGTAAGTTAAGCTTTATTTTCTTCAAACGTAAAAGGCACGGTAATTTGTGTTTCTGCGGAGATTAAATTTTGTTTTTAAGGCGTCATATTGCTTCTCGGAACAATATGCAGTCGAATCATTTTTTGCTACACCTGCAACACGTGTAACTTGTTGGGTAGGTTGAAATTGTTTAAACATGATTACATGTACGTTTTGCTGTAAAACACTCGAATCATTGAGGGGCTATGTGTTGCATTGCAGAGTGCACAGAAACGAGCCCAGTTGTGTATTCAAATGCCTCGGCACAGAATGTAAGCGGACATTTTGCACATATGCAGCGTTTAAAACTCATTTTTACCGAGTTCACAACGTGGCTTCACAACCCGAATCAGCCAAAGCCATTGTTGCTAAATTGAAATGCACCATTTCATTGTGTGGGCACCGAAGCCAAACTGTGAAAGAAGTCGTTGCTCATTTAAAGGAGCATATAATGGAGGGGCGGCCTGTAGCATGTCCAGTAAAAGCCTGCAAAAAAGTTTTCGTCAAATCGTCATTCACAGCTCATATGTCCCGTAAACATAGAGATTTTTCTGTGGATAACATTGATGTTTTGTACAAGGAAACTACAAATAAGATCGTTAGTCTGACTCCCACTATCATTGTGTGTGGTGAGTTCATTTTTGTTTTTCCAGTTTCTTTGACCTGTTGTATTTTTTGTTGTCTTGTCCCCTTTCTTTTCCCTTTTGTCCATCTGGCATTTTGTTTAATATTGTTTTTTTTTCAATTATTTTCTTATGCTTTTACTATACTAATATTGTTTTTTGTACTTTTTACTTAATTTGTTATTTTTCATATAAATGTCATTGTTTTGTTGTATCAGGAGTCTAAATTTATTTGTTCTTTCTCCTTAGGTCAATCCTGCTTCCATGCTAAACGATTCATGCTGAGTGTGGATCAACAGATTGGAAACAACATCTCCTGTTTTATTTCTGCCCTCTGCATGATGTTTGGGAGCTATTATTGTTTTAACATACATTATCCATCGGGGCTGGCGTCTACACTGGAGTTTCTGCAGAGGTATGAGTTGTTTTTTTGGTTTTTTTTAATTGTAGGGAGTTAAATTTGACTTTTGACAACTTTTATATCTTGAATAAAATGTTTATTTCTTTGTGAAGCACATTTTGATGTAGTTTTCTGTTTGTCCTCTTTATCTTAAGGTGTTTCTTCTCAATCAACCCAGACAAGGGCAGTAAGGTGGAAGAAACCCGTAAACCCAGACTGCGTGTGAACCCCCGTGTACTCACCTTGATCCAGGAACTTTCGGATCATGAGTGGCGTGATGTTTGAGAAAGGACTAAAGTCAGTGAGTTATCAAGACAGTGTTTAATCTTAACAGAGGTGAATAGATTTGTAAATGTCTATTCACACCGTGTCTGCTGAAGTTAAAAAAGTTGAAAAGACATATTTATATTTGTTCAGTGGCTGAATTTTGCTCCATGTCAGAAAGGACAAATGAGAATTTCATTGAAAATATGTTTTCAATTAAAATGTTTATTTGTTTCTAAAAAAAAAAGTGAATTATCATTATAGATACAGTTTATATTGGGCTTCCTTGTGTTTTAAATTTGCATTTAACTGGTAAATGTTTGTTGAAATTTGATGTTTATAGATATTTGAAAATAGAATTGTTTCTAAAAAAGAAAAACTTTTGAAGCAAACAAACATTATTATTAAAATGTATACTGGAAATAGAAATGTATTGTATGTTATAATCTTCAAGCCCCCCCTCCAAAAAAAAAGGGGGTGAAAGTTGGTTCTCATACTGTTTCTGATAAAGTTAAAAAGGTTGGAGAAATTTATATCTATTCAGCAGGTGCATTTGCTTCATGTGCTTCATGATGTTCAGAAAAGACAAATGAGAACTTCATTGAAAATAAATATTTCAAAGGCATGTAAGTGTATGTTTATTTTTTTAAGATTATCATAGATACAATTTATATTGGGCTTCCTTGTGTTTTAAAGTTTCCTTTAAGTGGGAAATGTTTGTTGAAATTTGATGCTTATAGAATATTAAAAATATAATTATTAGTAAAAAGAAAAAAAATTTAGAGCAAATTTCTGTTTTTCAGAAAGTATTAATAAAATTTTTAATTGATATTTTAAACAGTTTTAATTGTTATTTAAAGGTATTTTTTACCATTAGGACTAGAATGAAGTTTTTTTAGTACACAAACAAACTGGGTAAATCTTACGGAAAAAAAAGTGAATACATCATTAGTATGATAATCATCAGAAAAAATTGGTTAAAAAGTACTGATAAAATGTTTATTCAAAAATAACCTTTCAAATGCACAGTAAAATTTGTGCAACTATGGGAAAATCTGTTCATTTCACAATTTAACACTGTTGTAATTACTGTTTGGTCAGTAAACAGTTTAACATGTTCACTGTGTTTTCTACAGAATTATTCTGGCAACCACAGCTGCCAGTTTTTTTTTGTAAAAACAACAGAATTTTTTTTACAGTGTTTGTTATCATACAGGAGTGCACGTCCAGCTACTATGTTCAACAGCAGAGAGCCTGCTGGAGGTCCTGTTATGACATTTTATGGATTTTGGATACTTTTAATATTTGGCCATTTTCTTTCAGGGTGGATTTCTTTCAGCCAAACCCATGTATTTTGACAGCTGTAAACTATTTTCTAAACAGAGGGATGACTGATTTCAAATCCTTTAGAGACATCTTTAAACCCCTCTTACTTTGCTATTCACTTTCACTTCAATAGCCAAGAAAATACAAAACTAAATATCTGAGGATTACAAAAGATAAACCTCATTTGTTATTACAGAAGGTTTTAAAGCCATTCTGTTTTTTTATTGTGTATTTACATTGCTTCCTCAGCATTGCTAGAATTAATTTTAAATATTCATTATGTCCAAACTTGCAAGAAAAACATGTAGCTATAAATGTTACATAAACATATGTTTACTGGTAGAAATTAGTTTCTACTGTCAGACCGATTCTCACACCTTATTTTTTTCTCTGAGTTTTAATACACAAAGTAGTGATTTCTTTTCTCTGTATGAGGTTACTGGATTTGTTACCACATATTTCTTGGTGTGAACCTAGGTACATAAACATACATTTTGGTACAGGTACACAGTCAGTGCTTTTACACTCACATAGCTTAAACTCAGACAACACTAATTTGGTCAAAGCTAATCAAAGCTTAATAAAGGTGCTAATAATGTTCATAAGTAGAGATTTACTTGCCAGTTTATGTCCTCAATTATTTTACAAGATAGAAAATGTAATTGGCTCTGCATCTGCTTAACACCTACTTGTACCACTGCATTCATATAAATGTGCACAGAATCCAATCTACCTCTTTTACCTCATACATATTTTAATCCCGGCTGATTTCGTTAAATTAATCTAGATTCCATTATCTATGCCAATAGCAAATCAAAAACCATAATGCCGTGTCGCCTGCAGTCAGTTGGGTTTCAAAGCCAATTTCTGAGAAGCTCTGTTGTCGAAAATGTACAAAGGGAGTTTTCAATTCCCAGGGTTCTTTGCTGTCTGAATATTGGTCCATTTATTGTAATATGTATGCATGCAAAGTATTTGCCTGGAGATAAGTACACAATGCAGTAAACACGCAAAATATATACCAGGCTGGTTATCTTTCTCTGTTCCTTCCATTTCAAAATCGTATTTACAGTTTAAACCAGCTCATCTTCCAACACACAAACATTTACACAGGTTTTCATGCTCCTACTCACATCCTGAGGCCACCAGACTGACAACAATGGAGGTGGAGGTGGATGAGCTCTGGACGAGGACGGTGACCAGGATCCCCACCACCAGTCCTGCCACAGGGTTGGACAGCACGACATTGTCCTGGAAAATGTCCCCTGCCACTTTACCTGGTTAAATATCCCACCCACGTACACAGAGGGAAAAATACAAACACAGACAAAACACAAAATTGATTACTCTGAGGAATGACAACACTCACACTGCTTATTTCCTCTTCTTCAAGAAGGTCACCAGATGATGGCTTGGCAGTAAATGATACAGTAGGACGGTGAATTGTCCCTCACTGAGTCACTCTTTTGTCACACATCAGCTAGCTGAGTCACACTCAGCCCGCAGTGAGGGTTATACTTACCCCCTGCTAACTGGAAGGCAGAGCTCAGCGTGTCCAACGAGCAAATGAAGAAGAAGAGGAGGATGAAAAGGAGAGGGATCTTTGATAGATTGATAAGACGCTGCTTGATCTTGCCTGGACTCACAGCTGTAGTGTGCGGAGAGTTTTCTGTTGGAAACAAAGACCAAGGGAAAGGTTTAGACTTGCATCAGGGCATAAATAGCTTAAGACTGACCTATTTTCCCCATAAGATAAAACAGAAAAATAGCCAGTTTCAAGCTAGCGCATCTCCTTTTCATGTGAAATCTGACTTCTGAATATAAAGATTTCGTACTTGTATGAGAACAAAGCTATCAAATGTACAGCATACACAGCGAAGCACCTGCTGAGTTAAAGGGGAGCCAGAAAATCCCATTGGCATTTTTGCCTCTTTCTTGTAGATGTTTCTTATCTACAAGAATTCCCCTTTCTAAGGAAATCAAGCCAGCTGCCACACCAAGAGATGAAAGTGTTAATCTCCTCTTGATGCCTATACCTTTTTCTGTGTGTACACTGCCTGTATTTATTGACAGTACAGTAGAGAAGCGATTGGGACGTTCATTGTAGCACTCAGAGCTGCCAGTGAGGTCAAGAGTGGATCCGATGCCAGACTCCCTGTCCTCCTCCAGTGAGAGTTTGGGCTGGGAGGAAAGCTGAACCACATTCATCTTCATGCCTGAGAGAACATGGGGTTCACATTAAGGTTCCTAGTGGTGACATTAAAGCTTTTTCAAAATACGTACCAATCAGAATCATATACACACTCACTATGAACATGGATGTTGTCTTGTAATTTAGAGGGGTTTTTTATTTGAACTATTCTTTTTTCTCCGAAGGAAAGTAAACAAATTGCATTTCAAGTGATTTTTGAGAACAATAATTGGGTACATAGGTTTTATTTTTTGTATTATTTTTTTTCAATCCAGACATGGTCAAAATTAAACATACATCCTTAAATACAGAAAATAATTTGCATCTTGATGTCACACTTTTTGCAGTCATTGAAAGTAAATCTGATAAATAACTAAAGCCAAAAATCCCTTCCACCATGAAAGTATATTATGGCCTTCTTGTCCATGATGAGTGTATGTCAAACTGCAAAAGGCTGAATGTCTCCACAGTAAGTGAGACCTGTGCCCCGTCCACAGGGCTCTGCAGCTGAGGAGGGAGAAAACATGTGGCACTGAGTTCTGTGTAAAGATGCTCAAGTAATTAAAATCACAGGATGGCACCACTGTAGAGGAAACAGATGAGAGTGAATGTGTTTATCAGCCACCTGCAGCAGTAAAAAGAAATCAGTGGAGACCAGCATTTCTTGTATATGAGCCCATCTCTCACAGAGGCGCCGAGACCGGCAGCAGACAAGCAATTACAAAAGAACAAAAGCCACCCACATTGTTTCTAAGTGGCACCTTTTCTTGATTTGAGGTCAGATTGAGTGCCACACCTCCTGGCAAACGAAAGCGTTTTCAGAATCAGTGAGAAAACATCGTTATCAGTGTAACTTGTCCCCCATTTCTACTTTCTCAAAGGCACCCTTCACCTCTCAAAGGGCTACGACTGCCTTTAAAGAATTTTCTATTTTAAGCATAGAGTGCCTACTTTTCCCTTTTTGCATATCAGCTGTATTTTACAGCCTTCAAGGCAGAAAAAAATGTGTCCCTTAAAAGCAAAGAGGATGGAAGTAATTACAGCAGGCAAAATCACAGTAATTACAGTCACTGCATCATTAGCATTGTATGCAACATCTTCCAGTAGTTCCTAATGGGTGGAGAGGTCTTGTTAGCATATGTACATGTATGTGGGAGTGGGTGAAGCAGCTTCTACAGATCACAGCTAAATAGTCTCTGGTCATATTTTGTGCTGGTAAATGCACACTGAATGTTATCTGAGTGTTGCTGGTTCTCTGGCAGTTCGCCACTCAATCTTTTTCATCAGTTGGCAAATTTTTCTTTAAATCTTGTCAGAGAAAAGCATCGAAATTTCAAAAGTCTTCCTGCAGCAGGGATGCTACAGATTTGCTTGTTGAAAGACAAATAATGAGGTACGACAAGTTTTAGGCCCATACGAGTATTGTTATAAAACCTAACAATTTATGTCCAATCTGAACTGATGGGACATGAGTTGTAAAACTGTCAGCAGCAACAAAAAGCATCGTATGAACACTGTATCACAACTTTGCTTCTTCTGGACCTTGGACAACCACACATCTTGCTCTGAACCAGAAAGTCCTAAAGAAGAATGTCTGGTCATCACTCACTGACCTCGAGTTCACGCACACTTGGATTATTCTGCAAGACAATGATTAAAAGCAGTCCAGCAAATCCACCTTTGAATGGTTTCAAAAAAGGAACAAGTTGTCTTGTCTAAGTCTGAACTAAAGTTCAAATAAGATGTTGTGTCATTGCCTTAAATAAGCCATCATTGCACGCTCTAGTGGGCCTTAATTCCTCCTCGATGATAAAGAACTTATTGCTGATTATTCCAAATGTTTGATGGCGCAATAAGTTATTATTTATAACTTCAATTAAATTTTCACATAGGCCCAGATTGGGCTGAGTAGACATTTCCCTTAGTAAGTGAAATCATTTGAAAACCTCATTTGCATTAAAATCTGCACATTTAAGTGCAACCAAAACAGCAAAAACAAGGAATATGTAAGAAAGCAAACCTATTCTTTCACACTGCTCCACATGAAAAAAAAATATAGGTAAATCAAACTTGACACAAATATCATATTTATTGATATTGTTTCTGAAGTACAGCCTCTTACCTGGTGTCAAACAGCGTCTGTGTGA
Source organism: Xiphophorus hellerii (assembly GCF_003331165.1). NCBI lineage: Eukaryota > Metazoa > Chordata > Actinopteri > Cyprinodontiformes > Poeciliidae > Xiphophorus > Xiphophorus hellerii. The sequence continues at coordinate 18,211,373 of NC_045694.1, read as the reverse complement.
GACCTGCAAAGCAAAGCATCAAGCTGGGGAGTAAATCATCTTTAAATACACTCTCAGACCTGAAAGTGTTGAGAGGGGCACCTGCTCCTTTGGTGATTAACTTGAGACAACACTGTTAATCAATAGCACAAAGAGATAAGTTAATGATGCATTAGTTAAAAGGGTATGTAGTGCACTCGGTAATGATTGATCCTCTCTCAGACTGTGTAATTTTCACTTGATTTGGTGCCAGATAAGGGGATTTAAAGATGAAGCTGCCAGTTTGATTTGATCCAACATGAAAACACTGAGAGAAATCTGACACCTAGTGGTGACTCTGGGGGAATGCCGCTGACTGGTTTGGTCCTCAGGTTCTCACGCAGCCGTTTTCATCCTGCTGTGGAACATAGCAAAGATTGGAGACGGTGTATTAGCTGACTATTTCTTTTTCAAGATAAGCCAGTGAAAGTAATTCAAATTTTTGGAGAGTAATCTGCTCTCCGCTGGTGCAGGTATTCCCCTCAACCTCAGGCTCTTAAGTTTAAGTATGTTTTGATTGGACAAGAGCTATCAGGGGAATTTTTTGACAGCCTCACACACAGAGAAGCACATTTACCCTTACACTCCACTGCTCACAGATGATGTTCTTCTCAGAAACAGAGTTGGCCTGTGTAACAGGGTGATATAATTATTAATAATTACTTCAGCTTGAGTTTTTCCCTGTCAGCAGTTCTCCTAACCAGATCTGGCGAACCTGCTGACCTCATGCCTGCATCCACAAACCCAGTGGAGCAGAATTCAATAACACCCTCAGCAACACTTTCACTTGCCAAATGATGATGAGAGCTGGGACAAAAAGGAAGGAGACGCAGAGGCAAGCTCTGTTGTTGGTGTTTTTCAGCCATTTGTTGACTACAGAGGTGAAATCCTTCAGATTTGGTAACGCTGCAGGCAGAGAAAGAGTGAAACACGGATATCCACTCACATGCAATCACTTCTAAACCCACACACCCAGCTAAAGCTGTGGAACAGCTCTGAGGCCCTTTGCTTAGAAAGCCCTCCATACTGCAGTTAATCCCCTCTCCAAATGCAGAAGTCATTGAGAGGATGCTGCCACCTGTCATCCTGGGGATAAACAAACTGAAGTGACGGTGTCTTCATCCTGCCATTCTGCACACACCTTTCGGTCAGCCATCAGTCCAGCTCGGCTCTTCTTCAGCTGTGGTCTAAGCTCACTCTAAGGACGGCCAGATAAGGCTTTAGCAAAGCACACATCCCCTTTTTTTGTCTGCAGAGGAGTGATTTGCTGTGTACTTTGCAGCATAACAAGACATGACATTGCTTTGGCTAATAATTCATTGTGGATTGAGGAAGTTAAACAGTTTGCTCAAGTGCTTCATTTGTTTTTTCATCCTGAAAAATAACTCAAGTTTAATAACAAAATGAGACCCACTAATCAGAAGCAATTCTGTGCAAAAGTTTTGCTCTAAACTGTTAACATCTGCATTGCATAATAAGCTGGGCTTACTGTAATGTTTTAAGTATTCTTAATCAAAGTTTATCTTCTAACTATACAATATTTCACAAAATAAAAATCTAAAAAGTCTTGCATGCGTTTTTATCGAGCCCCTCTTCTTTAATGCCCTTAAATAGAACCCATCATAATTATTTGTCTTCAGAAATCATGTAATTTCAATTTAAAGTAAAGGTCGAAACAAGAATAGGTGATAAAGTTCTATCTTGTCATAGACTTTCAATAGGATTTGAGCCTGGGCTTTGACTGGGCCATTCTAGCACAATAAATTAGTCCATTGTAGTTCTGGCTTCATGTTCAGAGTCGCTGTACCACCTTCTCATAACCAATTGTTTTGAATAAAAGAATTCCCACAGCATGATGCTGACATCTCCATATTTCATGTGAGGATGGTGCTTTCATGGTAAAGTGAGGTGTTGGTTTTCTGACACGTAAGGAATTTTGCTTTCTAAAAAGTACAGCTTTGGACTCCTCTGTTGAGAATCCCTTCTTCCATGTTTTTCTTGTCCCATGTATGGCCTTCCCTTCATCTTATTTGCAGATTTTCCAGCTGATCAAATACCACTTTTATTTATACACAAAAAGTTCACTGTTCTTGCCCAGCCCCCATAATACTGCACCAAGAGTTTTATCATATCATGTCTGGAAAAGCGGCTTTAAGAAAAAAGGTTGAGTCCCTAAATCGCTAAATTCAAATGTATTTGTACCCTGCAAGACTTGTTGCAGTGAATAAAAACAGAAAAAAGCATTTATCCAACAACATCACTTTAGTTTTACTACACATATATTTCAGTCACAGCACAATGACACAGCTTCATCAGGTGTAGACTTCCGATAAGGTTGATTCAGCCTGAAATTCACAGCTTGAGTAGATTCTAGCCATCTATGATCATAAATATTAAGCATTTTCTTTGTTGACATATGTACATTTTATATGCGCAACTTTGTGGCTCGATGTTGATGCCATTTGTCACTTCAACTCTTCTGTGGAGGATGAAGGCGTGTCAGAGCCATCGAGACACTCCTGCAAAACCAACTGAGAATTAACGCCTTTTCAGAATAAATGTTAATTACCATTGCAGTGGTAATTAAACCACTATAATGGTAAACAAAAAAGAGCAAGTGAACAATTACCAAATAGGAAAACAAAACCTACCTTCACTTTTTCCAGATCAGGCCTGCCTGGCAGTGACTTTTGTGAGGAAAATGCCTGTTAAAGAAGATAAAAAAGTGAGATCAGCTCTAACCAGGGAACAAACATTAATGCGTCCAGCTGCTGCTCACCTTCCTGGACTGCTGCATCTCCTCTGTGGATTTAGACCTGTTCTTCATGTGCTTCTGAGGAGAGGTAGAGGTGGGACACTATAGAGAGGAAGGATCTGGTTAAGACCAGGTTAGAATAATAAAATGCTGTGAGAATCAATTTTTTTTACACACCTCATTTGTCTTCTGCTCCATGGCCAAGTGGAGATTTTTCCAGTTCAGTGCTAAAGAGTGGCCTTGTGCTTTCGAAAATTCTTGGACAACAGTAAAGCTGGAAAAAAAGACAAATACATTTTTTTTAATCTATTTATTTCATTTTATTTGCTGAATTTACTGCAAAAAGTGATTAAATGCTCACTCAAAAGATCTATAAGCAAGACGCTGAGTGTGTAGTTGCAGGCTATTGCCACTAGATGGTCTTTCTGACTCAGTTTTTCATTGCCACACTCATTTTAATCACTGAAGCATTAACAAATGAATTATTTCTGTTGTTTTTATGCTCACAGTCACGATGGGAAGCAAACAGTTTTTGCCTATATTCTTAATTTCACTTCAGTTTTGTAAGTAAAATTAATGCACACTTTATTATTCATTGAAGTATGTTTTCAATTTAAAAAGACATCTTGTATTATTCTAAGATGTTTTTTGAGTGATGCTTGTAGCTTTTAGTATGTGAAATGTATAAACAGCAGCGCTTGAAAGCACAGATGAAAATTTAAGGTCTAACCCAAATGCTGCTTTTGAAGTGCATGGAAATCTTCATTTTGAGAGGGCACAATCACCATCCTGACTACAGCAAATAATTAAATTCATACATTTTATATACTAATCCAGCCTTTTCAGGACAGCGAACTCTGCCCTGACTTTCACATTCTGCAGAGGAACAGTAAACATGCAGATGCTGCAGTTCCTCTTGATGTTTCAGCAGGGAATGCCGACCTTGATGATAAAAGCCCAACTTCGCATGGAAGCTTCACAGATGCATAAATTATGTAATGTAAACCTTTACACTCAGATGACATGATTCATCATTTCCAGGACTCTCCATAACTACTGGCACAAGTTAAGATGTGTAAAAAGAAAAGAAAGAAAAAAACTCAAAACAAATTTGTTTTGCAGGAGCAAAATCTGACACAGAAAAATCAAACATTTATTTGAAGCATATGAGTGAAAGATCTGTTAAGCAAAAACAATTTTTAATAAAAACTGAAATGTCTACAGATGGCTGGAAGGGGAGGTTTGTGGAGGTGATCGTCTCTTTCAGCTTGTAGAAACTTTTCACAAAGCTTGAACAACGTTCCCTCCCAGCTCACTGGAAAAACTCGTCTCCAGCATGTCTGAACACATTTCTTTTTTAAGTAATCTTCAAAAGCCTTGGAGCGGCTCACTAACTAGGCCCTTTTCCTGACACTTTTATTACTGCTTTGGATGTTTGATCACTTTGTTAACAGCCTGTTTGAGTTTAAATGTTTTCAATAAATTGCCCGATATGTTCTTTTGTCTCTTGCTCCTCTTTCTTCTACTTTTTTAAATTATTTCATCAACATAAGATACAAAGAACTAGACATCCAAGCCCCATATTGTTTTCTCAGTAAATATACTGCTGCTTGTTGTTTTTGCCCAGAGGCTCAGAATGAATTAATTTTTCCAACAACATGACAGAAGACCAGGTGGAGCAGAACCTGGAAGTCCATGGTACCAAGGCAACGGAACCATCTGACCACATTTAGTTTACTAATCACTCTTTTAAAAAGTTTCAAACTGTCTTGTTCAGTAAGATTTTTCTTGGGAATCTTATTTATTTGCATCTTTTAAGACCCATTAGTTTTTCATTGTGTGCTACATTATCTTTTCTTTTTTTTTTTTTTTTACCATTATGACACTTTTGTTTTTATTTATAGCTACAGTGATTTGTGACAAATTTCTCAGTGAAGAATATGCAATAATAAATGTGTTGCTTAACTTATTTTTGCATTCTGAAGTTGTACTCAGAACCGGTTTTCTACCCAGCAGCATGAATTGCAAACACTTGTAAATGTTTCCCTTAGTCTGAAAATTTTCCTCTGTTGCTTATAATGATTCTTTGTTTTATGCCAGATGTGCATCAAGTGTTTGTTAAAAAATAATAATTTAAAAATCAATCTTAGTCTCATAACCGAACCACATCGTTCCAGTAAAAGCTTCACCAGCATTTAGTATCATCCCCAAGTGTCTAATTGGCATGTTGGATCTGGAGACTTGGGGAACCTAAGATCGCCCTCCTAGCTGGAACTCTCTCCAAAAGTTTGGAGATTTGCTTTTTTCCATCTTTACAATCTACTGCCTGTGCATAGTGGACAGAGAAACAGGAATCCTGGTTCCATCTTGTTTGTCACACTTCCAGTTTTTTTTAATTATTTTTCTGACTGAAGTTATGGGCAAGTTTATCCATGCAAAAAATGTTTTCTTGTATTAGGCCCTGACTTATAAAGATCAACACATTTGTATCACTTGAAATGGATGTTTTCTTGTCTTTCTTATTTTGAAAGTTGGCTAAGAGAATTCTGCCATGTCACATTTATAAGCCAAAATTATTAATTGCTAATTAAAATTTCCTGAACACTGACCAGGTTATAAACAATTAATTGCAAAAATACCTTAGTCTTTTTTTTTTTTATCAAATAATTGTCAGTGTTGAGTGAGATTGTTTCCCAGGTTCTGAATTTACTCGGGTTAAAGTTAGCATTTGTCTAAATGTTTCAGTTCCTACTTTTACTACAGCAATTAGATATGAATTGGCTTTAAAGCTTTAAAAAAATTCTCAGGGGTTTTAACAATTATAATAAATTTCTGTAATAATTCACAGACAGCTTGAAACTTAATTTTAATGGATTTGTGTCATTTGGGGGGGGGGGGGGGGGGGGGGGGAATCCTTCCACTTTTATTTTTTGATTCATTTTTAGCTTAATGACAATCTTATTTAATAAGTTCAGACATTACTACTTGTATGTTTTTCTGTGAGCGCATGATTGCTAATAAACCGTCTGCAGACATTACACCATCACAGTTAGATTTTTGAACTGTTGAGCAGATTAAAAAGGTTTTTGAAGGAGAACATTTAAAAGAGTTACTGCACAAAAACAAGCTGAACAGTGGCTGTAACAACTTAAAGGACTGAATACTTAGCAAAGTAATTTGTTCCAAAGTTACAGAGGAGAGAAGGTAATGAATGGATCAATCAAACATTCAACTTTCCAATTGTATCTGTAGAAGAAAGTTTAAAATAATGCTCACATTTAGTTTAATTACCTCATTAAGAACCTGGAGTCATTATGCAAGACATTATGCAAATAGAGAATAGAAATTCTTGAGAGGCAGATTATAATGATTTTATTTGCTTTGGAGACATTTGAAAGGAGAGGTTTTCTAAAGGGGGGAAAAAAGAACATTCACTCATGCACACCAATGCAGCACAAACAATGAGTCCCAGAAAAGCCAAAGTCTACAGTGAATACAAAGCAACAGTCACAGCCAGAGGCACAGCTGGCGTCAAGAGCCCTGCTGCCAAGGGACTAAACACCTTGGGGTTTAGGTCACGGTGTGAGAGACGGTTTCTTTATTTAAAAAAAACAAAATAACAGACCGACAGTTTCTGTTGTCTCTGTCAGTTCTCATACAGTCCATCAAAGATGCATGGGTGAAATGTTATTGGCAGGTCTGAGTTCACATTTGAAGATGTGGTTTATTGCAGCCGTCTACAGCATATAGATCTGTCTTACAGATAAAAAAAACAAAAAAAAACTGTCAAAGTAAAAAAATAAACTTCCAGTAAGTCTGTATTTCTACAGCTTTTCATTGCAACTTAGGACCAATATTAGCAGATGAAGAATAGCTTCTAAGCTCAGGTTCTCTGCAAAGCTGCTTTGGTGAAAAAAAAGCAAACACTTTAGCATTCCTAGAAAGTACAAATAATGCCTTTTTCATTAAAGCAAACTACTAAGTTTTATGAGAAATTATCACAATTTGTGCTCACATTTAAATCAGTCATTTATTAGGTGCATAAGGTTTTACAGAATAGATGCATCTCTTTAAGTGAGACCTCATAAGAACATTATCGGAATAAAAGGAAAGGATTTGACTAAAACAAAACTATCACCGTGATGCTCTTTTCAGGAGCTCATGAAAAATGAATGGCTACTGAGCGACAGGAGTTCCTTCACCCACTGTGACGACTGACGTCAGTGGTCACAGCCGGTTAACATTCGATGCTGCAGGGAACCCCAACACAAAAGCATTCTTGAAGTGGAACAGATACGGACTGGACCTGCCTGCTATCTAAAACATGCCAACACAAGTGACTCAGTGGAGTGCTCTGACTCTTTTTTCATACAGGCTTCAGTTAGCACACCCAGGGGTAAGAAACCAGCAGCTGAGCTCTGCACACTTCCTCTAAATGTGCATTACGGGGCTTTGAAGGAGGCAGAGGAGAATAATTTCAACCTTGATGGAAGGGGAGGCATTCAGTAAGTCCTAAGTGCTGTCTCTGGCCAGCTCACTCAGGGAGATGACCTAAATAAAAACGATTTGTTGTTTCACTTTCCGTTTGTCTCAATAAAGAAATTATCCATTGTATGTAAAGCAAACCTACACAGAGGTGAAACTGAGGGAAGGAAAGTTCTATTTTTTTTAAAGAAATACAGAAACATGTCACTGATGAAATCATTTGAGCAAAGTGCAAATATTTAATAATCTCTGTTAGGTTATGAAGGGTTAAAAATTCAGTCAATGCTCTGCAAAAGTAAATAAGCGTCTAATAATGTCACATTATAGATATACTTCTTATAGATATTATTTACATTGTTAGACTTTTATGTGACAACAAAAATCAGAGCATAATTTTGAAGTGGAAAGAAGAAATTACACTGTTGTTGAAGATTTGTTGTAGTTATAGTCTAAAAACAATTTATTTCTATTGTGCCCCAATTATTCTGATTACTCTAGAAAGAAAATCCCCTTTACAAGTCACCTAATCCACCATCTAGTTCTGTGTGAAGTGACACAAGTTTCATGCATCATATATTTTAAACCAATTGAATATTTAAAGTGGCAACAAAAAGGTGCAATTGGTAGCAAAGGTGCTTTGCAGCTTTAAGGTAAGGAGTTTGAATCTCAGTCTTTCTGCATGGAGTTTGCATGTTCTCCTCTTGCATACATGGGTTCTGTCTGGCTTCCTCCCACTCTCCAGACACAACCCTTAGCTTCATTGGTGTGTGTGGAGGGATGTGTTTGTGTCGCTCTGGCATGTAGGCTGGCTCCTGTCTGATGAAGGAGACCCTACAAGGACAAGCGAGTATAGACAATGGCTGGAAGGAATATTTACAGCTTGCCCTTTGATAAAAATGCTTTACAAGTTTTACACAGAAGCTTTGTGACAAGCTGCAGATGAACTGTGAGAATATGGAAACGTTATTGCCTCTAAGAGCCAAATATCTGAAATCAAACATCACTTTGATGTATTGCACTCTACTGTCCAAGACAAACTCAGAAAGCTTGATGCTATCTTTGTCCTTGGAGCATCTTTTTTGAGAATTAATCAGAAACCGTTTTTCTCAGTCAAGAAATGTTTCCAAAATTTGACTTCTGCTTTCAAAAGCTGAAGATGATCATCAATGCCTCTTTATGACTGTGTTGCAACAACCTCTTTAAGTGACTGAAAAGAAGGATCATAACCATCTCCAGTGACTACAGAATGCAGCTGCAAGGCTTTTTTGAGAAGAGGGTCTCTTCTCACATTGGCTATCAATATATTTTAGAACTTATTTTATAATCTTAGTTCTCACTTTTAGAGTGAATCTATAGTTAATATCTCTTGCTTTTTAGAGCTCCACACCTCCTCTCAGTCTGAGATGTTCTGGGAAGAGGATCTTAGTGGTTCCACACATATTTTGAGACAAGAGGAGATAAATCTTGTAGAGCGGTGGCTCCAAGGTTGTGGAATGAAGTGCATTCATCTTTCTGCCTGTGAAGAAGCAGCTAAAGACTCATTTATTCAGAATGGCTCTTAAGCAGATTGGAGCTGTATTCTTTTCCTGTTTTTGTGTATGCTGATTTACATTTGCACCCTTCTGTTTTATTTTTCATGTCATGTTTTCCTTGCTTTTTATTGTTATTATTATTATTTTAAGGATGCTATGCTAACTACTATTCTGTGATGGCATCAAAGGTTTATTTTCCACAGCTTGTGGATTACTTTTTAATCCATCATAAAATAAAAAGAGTATGGCACAAATGGCATCCAAGTCATTACCGTCGACCTTTACTGACAAGGTGTTCAAGGAAAGCGTTAATTAGAGAAGCAGCCAGGAGCAGCTCGACGTGAGAGAATGTATTAACAGGATATTTTGGAAAATGGCAAGACATGCAGCCACAAAGAGAACAGCAAACAAACAAGGTCAATAAGACTGAAACATTCAAAACTTTGTGTTGAAAAACTGCTGCACATCACCTTGAACACACCATTCCCACAGTGAAAGATGGTGGTGACGACATCATGCTGTAAAGATGCTCTTGAGCAGAGATATTGTTGGTGGGGATGGAATGATGGAAGGGTTTAGATTAAGATATATGTTCAGAAAAAAAAAAACATTTCAATTTGAGCTTGAAATATCTCAGAAAAGAATTAAAATGTAGAGTGTTTTTATGCTGAGTCCGTGTATCCTTTTCCTCCCACTTCAAAATTCTGAACAGGGTTGTTTCATTACATAAAATCCCAATAGTCTGCTTTGAATTTTATGGTCTTGACAGGTAAAATTTGGAAATGTTCAGAGAGTGAACATTTCTTTAGTGGCACCAAATGTTAGAAAACAGCAGTCTTTCTGGTTAAACACTTCCTCCTACCACCACCACTTCTTCAAAGACGCTTTGAGGAAGATAAAACTAAAAACAAAGTAGAAGCTTTAAGACTCTTAATGAAATACTCATAGGATGGAAAGCTAATCTGTTCCAGAGATATTGTCCTATTTTTTAAAAGAGTAAGGTCAGCAGTATTTAACTCAATGGCCACGAATTAAAATACGAAACGAAGAGGTTGAGCTTAAAATGCATGATTAGCTTCCTGTAGTCATAAAACTATATTATAGCTCCTGGCGGCATGGAGTAGCTCTGCCTTAAATAATTTTTCTTAAATAAAGAGTCTCCCAACATGGAACCTTCTTCATACCCAACCAGCTAGAGTTCATTTTATTAATCAAAAATAAGCTTTACATGAAATTATCAAGACAAAGAGCTCCTAACCTCAGTCTGACATCATTACTTCACAACGAACAGAGATGAACGAGCTCCAAGGTCAGAAGGTGGCCAGTAATTCTGATAACATTGGAGTTGTGAGAAGATAGAAACTGAGAGTAACTAGACATCTGTTTTCCCACGTTCAGGTGAACACTCAGCACCCTGACCTCGCACCCCAACAGGATGAATTTAGTCAGTCGCCCAGCACAGCTGCTCCCTGTCCGACTAACAGCTGGGCCACGTGTCTTTCACCCGAGAACTGCTAAAAAGAATGTGAAATCATTTTAATCAGTCAGGCATCCGTCACTAAGCGCAGAATAGATTTATTTTTTTTGAAAACCCTTATGCATCCATCATTAATATTTTTAAGTATTGACAGTTTTAAATTCAATCAAATAAAGCATGCAACAAACTCCAACCAAATGAAGCAGTGAAAAAGAAATGACAAACCATGAGGTTCATCAGACAGGATAAATGCATTTCATCAAGCTCAGTTATGTGCTGTCTGACAGACAGGCAAGAAGGATGAAAGATGGGAGTGACAAGGACAAACAAAATACACTCTGCAAAAGCAACCTTTAAAAATCCTGTTATAAATTAATAAATATAAAAAAATAAAACATTCTGGGGAAAAACTCAAAACGCTCACCTCCTTCTCTCCCCCTTTGTCTTCTTTCCTCTCAGCAGCACAGCAGACGTGCAGTAGAGTAGATGGCACTCCTCATCCCAGAGCTGTGACGGTGTGTGTGAGAGAACACCCCTCTCTGCCCATTCATAGCTCCACCGACGCACCACTCGCGCACGACTAGACGTGCAAACACACAAACACGCAAATGCCAGGTGTGCTACGGATGCCTGAACACTTTGCACATTAATGTAGTGCCGTTCATTCTCTCGAGCTTAATTGCAACCATAACAATTGCATGTAATGGTCTAAACAAGCATGTTAGATGGGATGCATTCCAAAACCACGTGCTGCCACATACTATGAAATATATACACTGCTGACGTCATCCAGGGGGATGAGATCATCCATGAGTCATCTAACAGGTTTTGTAACTCGCATAATACCTAGCCATCACAGAAAAATGGCAAACCCCCATCCAGCAACAAGTCTTGGGAAATAAAAAGCAGTTCATTCGCTACAAACTTATCCAAGGAACCAATCATAACTCTGCAAAGATCATCATCACTGACGTTACATGTAGGAGGAAGTTTTCCTTTATCAGGATAAACCAAAAAAAAAATAATAATGGATATATAAAAAGAGTTTGCAGGTACTCAGATGGATCAGTCTTGTATTGTTGAGCATGACTCATCCAGTCACTCCACTGAGCTCGAGTCATCTTACAGCATGCTGAATGTATAATTTAAACCAAATCACGAACCAGTTCTTTCAGGCAGAAACCGACCTCGGATTTATTGAAAAATATAACGCCTTTCATAGCAAACAAATTAACAGAGTCGGTTAAAAGTTTTGCTAGGTAACATAACACTGAATCTGTCACCCTTTAACACTTTAGGAATCCCGAAATGCAATTGGAAGTGGCAGGGAACGAGGCATGACCAGAGCTTCACAAAGTGCCTTCACAACAAACCATGCAAAACATGCATTACAAATAAACAAGTGCCCACACAAGAAAACACATATTTCAAGTAATAAAAGCTAATCTTCATAAAATATTTAGAAATCATAAGACACAGACATGCAAGGCACGTTTAACAGGGCTACTCAGAACAGTCCATGCTTCCTCTGCAGACATACACGTATGCTTTAGAGTCGACTGCAGGTTCGAGGGTGAATTAATCTGTACAACATGTTTCAGGGTGCAATTTTAAGGTTAAACGTTTTATACATTTATGGGTGCAGTATAGATTCGCAGCAAACATTCTCCAGGGAAGATCTGTAGTGTTTTAGAAATTACACAAATGTTTGCCAGAATGTTTTCACCCATCTACACTTGCCTTCAAAAGCCCATTTGATCAAAGGCTGAGGCCAAAGAAAATACTGCCAAGTGTGAGCTTATTCATTAAAGAAAGTGCATCTGGACCAACAACTATCTTTTTACATAAATCAGATCACATTTCTGTTAGATATTCAACGGGTTTTAAGACTTTGTCTTTCCACACAATTCTGCGTCAAACTGTTGTTTCCCTCAAGTCTTTAGATTCAGATTTAGGAGCATCAGAACTTTCCTCAGATTTATTGGCTGGAGCCGGAGCCGAAGCCGGAGCTGGAGCTGGAGCCGAAGCTGGAGCCGGAGCTGGAGCATCTGCATTGTCCCCTGACTCTGTTTTGGAGTCGGTAGTGGAAGAGCTGGTTACACTGGAATCGTCTGTATTCTGTCCCTGGTCTGAAGAAAGCCTGCAGGAATGAAGGGATCTCTAGCTGTTCTTTGGTCAGAAGGCCTCGCTGGTCATCTACTCTGCAGCACTGAGCTCTGGTCAGCATGTCCAGAAATCCTGATTCAAATCAAGACAATCATGTTAATTTTGCAGGTTATTTTTCAAATCCAAACAGTGTTGAGCTATGTGCATCAGAATCATCACTTGGTAAGATGTAAGTGATGCAAGTGGCAAAGCACTCTGCAAAAGTATTCTATTGATAGCTTAGGTGATGGAGAAGCATAACATAGTGCAAGATTTTGAATTGGAGGAAAAATTAATTCAAAAATATTTTACAAATAAAAATCCAAAGTGTGCAAAATTGTATTTGCCTTCTAAAACGGCTGCTTTAATTACAGCGGCAACACTTTTGAGATGCAATATTGCCAACTTTCATGATAAGAGATTTTATTTATGCTACACATCACCTCAGCACATCATCCATACAGTAAAAAGCTGGTAGAGAAACCAGCTCTACCAGCAGGAATCATTGATTCCAGAAAGAAGATGGGATGTACTGCACACCACACCTTTCTTATTTCTAGTTGAACTAGATTTTGACAAAACATAATTTGCCTTCAGCTTTAAAATGTGCTCTACTTCATGTCAATCAATGTTTTTAGCTGTAATGAGAATTAAAACTTCTGTAATCCACTTTTACAATTTCTTTTCAACGGATCTAATCTTGACCTGACTTTGATTTATTGCTTTAATAAAGGCAGTAAAAATCACTAGCATAACACACTTGTCTATAAATGAGCTCCAGTGATCCAGGTGTGAAATCCTCTAACAGCATGTGGTGTAATACCCAGCTACACCAGACACTGGTGAGGTGCCCTTACCGTCCATGTCGCGGTTCTTACTGGGTCTCTGCTGCGTCCGGACTCTGTCGGTCTGAGTCGATGATCGAGGCTCCAGGCCTCCACTCCCTGATCCTGCCTGAGGACAAAAACAGATCCCAGAGACATGATGCACCTTTTACATATAGAGAAATTTATATCGAAGAAGAATGCACAAGCATCACATTTACGTCACTCTAGTTCTAATTTAATAAAATAAAAACAACAAATGAACATCTGAACAAGATGTGACCGAGATTTACAATTAAGGGTGTGGTTCCATGAAAACAGCTTTAGAACATGCTGATATGTGCAGTGTGTGGTGGACAGAAAGACCTGGGTTCTTGTCTAGTTTTAATTATCAGTGAGGAAGAAGATAAGGGATTGTTTTTTTTTTATTCATTGTTTTAAAGCTCGCCGTTAGTGAACTGCTGAACAGCATTGTGGGTCTCCAAACAACAGTTTGTGTTGCTTAGAGACAGCTTGACCCATATTTACTCGGATGTTCAATAATTGTGGAGGAAACAAATAATTTGCTCTATCAGTCAGCAGCCATGGTTCCTAAAACTAATCAGAACTTTTACCCACAACAAAGTAATAATCTGAAGTGGAGGACAGAAAGTGATTTAGCCTTCTAATTCACAAAAAAGTGAAATGCATTAAAGCTCTGATAAAATGGTAATAATTACATTAATGGCAGTCTGACCTGTGCAGTAGGAGAAGAACTCCCTCCTCTGGGAATAATGGTCTGCTCTTTACCTATTTTCACAGAAAGACAAAAATTTGTAAAACCACTTCGACATAAAATCTCTTTGCTCTCCCTGAGCGCAGGAAAAGGAGCTGAAGCACAGACCGCGGCTCTGATGTGATGTTGGGAAGTGAGATGAGAAAACTGAAAATGACACAGCGTTAAACAAACCAAATTCACTGCGACACATCAAACCCATAGAAAAGAAGAGCAGAGAAAAATCTCAGCAAGTAGTCAGACTAAAGAGAAAGGGGACATGTATAAAGGGATTTAGAGAAACCAGGACAGTAAATTACTCTAATATATTCAGAGAGTGAGAGGCATAAAAAAACAGAGAAATATAAGAAAAATAAAGAATCACAAGTTAGAGGAAAGAACATAACATGATGTGTGTTACCAATAACATATGGAGACCAGTGTTTAATTATCAGCTTTGAAATAAGCTTCCTCGACTACACAGGCTTGTTTTCTTTACTGTTTTTCAGAAAGCTGAGAAGCGTACCCTTTAAATTATTGGAAAAGGTCAATTTTGAAGCAAAATGATTGGATTTTCAAAAAGTAAAGTCCAGCATGTTTACCTTTGGCTTTTTCCAACCGCAGCGTCTTATTGGCTAGTCTGAACACAGAGCAGTTCAGGTTCACAGGCTCGTCACTACCAACCTGAAACAGACAGCAAAAAAAGAAGAGATCCTGTTGAACCGACAGCCAGTACTAGCAACCTGAACTCAACATATGCAGTCAGAGTCAGTAAATTAGAATATCAATGAAAGGTGGAGTCCTTTCAGTTACTCAATTCATTAAATAGAAGATACTTAAGCAGATAACTACATTTTGAAATCTAGATTTTTTTTTAGTTAGGGTGACGAAAGATGTGACTTTAATCATCCTAACTAAATGGCTGAGGATACCACATTTAAAATTAGAATATTACACCAGACGAAAAAATAAATAAAAATATTTGGAAATGCAGGAATATGGACTAATAAAAATAAATTACTTATAAATTTGTTAAAATTCTAAATAAATAATTTCTAAAATACACAAAATAAAATTCTATTATGAATTAAAACTAGAATTCAGTTTTAACTCTAGGAATTAAAACTGAAAAAATATTTTAAAAAATATAATTTATTTCAAGATTTATTCAGTTATTTGTTTCATTTTTTCATTTACTCATTTCATAATGGTGTTTTAGTTAGTGACACTTATTTTGTAAAGCTATTTCATGGACTTATTTCTTAGCTCCTGTTTTTATTTCAGGCTCTTTCTATTTCACATTCTTATAGTTAAATCAGGGGCCGGACTTTGCTCAGGCTCAGGTCAGAGTGAAGCGAGTTGAGAGGCAGCGAACTGAGGCTGAAAATTTCTCCTTCCGTTACTGCACTGCTCACCAAAATAGAAGTGGGTCCTTTTGATAAGACAGTTGGAGAGAAATATGCTGATGGACTGACTATATAAATCTTTACTGTATGAGCTAAAATTAGAGCTTAAGACTTTGGCGTTATTACTTCTGTTTTGGTTTCCCATGGCGCTAAAAATTTATGCCCGAGTTCAATGTACAATGAATGACACTCGGTCAGTCTTTGGGAAAATGTTGGCTGCTTTGTGACTTAATTAATGAATCAGTAAAGGGGGTAAATTTGACAAAAACATCTCAATGAAGGGACAGTCGTTACAAGAATGTCTCTTTGCATCTCATCAAAAAATACTCTCTTTTGAGATCTGAAGTAAGACAGACATGAAATATGTTGAACAATTATTTGTCACCAAAAAAAAAAAAACAGTTTTAAATGAAATACATTATTGTAAATGTTCTTTTGACATTTAAGTTTATTATTTACTTCAAGCTGGACACTACTGAAAGAGCAGACTAAACGCATGCATCTGACAGAGCCAGGACTGCGTAATATGAGAGGAATTGCGATACTGTTCATGAAAATTGTGATGACAATATTTATTACAATTAATCAAAATTTTCCAAGCTCTTTTCTTTGTCTTTTCACATATATAATGTTCCTAGCTCTCCACAAGTGTTTGCCTTTTCACCACTATAATTGTACACCCAGTGGGACCAGTAAGGGCAATTTATCACATATTCATACTTGGTATGAAATTTTAAGTAGTATATACTACCAAATATTGTAGTGTATTGCAAAGCACTGCTTGTATTTCAGTGGCAGTTATGACTCAATAAAAGTAAAAATGCAAGTATATTTGGCATAAGTGTAAATTATGTTCTGACAACTGCAGGGGAAACTGTGTACTGCTAATTCTAGCAGGTATCTATTCATGGCAAATTCTTTTATAACATTTAAAGGTTTAAAAAAAATAAAACTAATTGGTGAGACTGTTAAGCTAACCATTCCTAATAAAAGACTGATTTATATATATTAAGGTGTCAGACATAACCTCTTACCATGGTGACCGCTGTCTCTTGCGGCTTTAGATGGTGCTTTTGCATCACTGAACAGAGGGCGTCCTGCAGTGTTTTACTGGACTTCACCATGATTCCCACTGTTTTACCAGTAAAGGCATTCTCCAACCTGGGACATGATTGCATTTTCAAAAATAACCCACACAAATCCGACTGAAAACAATGCTGATAGATAAAATGAATGTCAACACCTAATGACCTCTTCACATGAAGCGGAAATTTGACCTAATTTGGTCATGTGTTTGAGGAAACCCAACTAGAAGGCAGATGATGTGTCCCAACAACATCAGGATTTCCCCCAAATATGGTGAGATGTGACATGTTGTAGTGGTAGTGTAGTGGGTGTGAAAGTCTGCTAATGGTGACTAAAACGGCAGACAAAAAAAGAATAAAAAGGAAGTGACTAAGATGACTCACGCAAACGTCACCCTGAGCTCAAGAGAGACCTGTTGATCTCTGAGCACGGAGCAGTCCTGGTCCAGCGACAAGGGCTACCAAAGAGAGAGAACAGTACACGAGACAGGGAGAAATGCCGGTGATTTTTTTTTTTTTAAACAACAGCATCAGTTTCAACAAAAGGTTTCGGAAACTGAAAGGCCGAGATGAGACTGAGAGGATGTTGGAACAGGAAGAGGTTAATCGTCTCATGTTACCAAACATGGTTAAAGATTGGCACTGCAGCTGGTAGCTTTATCTGAAACAGCAAGTGCTGCGGCACAGAGGAGAAGCTCTCACCTTGTCCTTGCCATGAAGGTAAATCATCACGTCTTTTAATGGGAAGCCCCTTTTCTCACACAGGCTGGCCAGCATGTCCTTGATGGGCTGCCCATTACGTGTAGGGGCCAGGGAGGCGCTGCCGTCGGGCAGGTAGACACAGCAGTAACCCCCCTCCACCCCCATACGGCTCCCGATGCCAGCAGCCTGATCGCGGGAGGTGGGACCCGGCCGACCGTTCTACATAACAGATGGAGAGCAAAAAGAGAATATTTAGACGGATTTCCCAGCTTCAGGTCTACATTTTATTATTGTGTTCGTTTAACCATAATCTTACATAATTAATCATTTATATGATCTGCAACATTCCCAGAATGTTTGTCACAAATGTACTGACCTCCATCTGTCTGCAGAGGGAGCCAAGCTCCACACTGCTGGTTGATTTGATCGACATATTTGACTGCTTCAGAGGACCTGAGCCGTTTGATGCATCTATAGTCAAGACAAAAAGAGAAAAACTCAAAATATGGAATTTAAAAAACAAAAAAAAGAAACGATTTGACATATGACCACTACTACCTCCCCAGGATCCTCTTTTCTGTCGCTGTTTCTCTGAGACACTAGTACCACTTGGTAGACTATTGGAGTCGGACTTCCTGTTCTGTTTGACAGATTTATAAAGATAAATCAAGGTTTAAAAGGAATAATGGGTTGTTGCCTTGATCTTTATGATATTCACCTTCTTGTCACTTGTGGGGCTCTTGTTGGCCATGTCGTCCCATGACCCCATGCGGACGGGCTCTGTCGAGAGCTGAGGTAGATGTTTACCTTCTACACTTGCCAAGCTGCAACGCTGATAGAGAGGAGAGCGCACAAAGCGCCGGTAGCTGTCCATCTTCATCAATTTAAAAATCTGATACGAGAGAAGCAGTAGAGCTGAACTCAGAGTTAAGCAATAAATACATGTACCAGTGATTATATGGGAGAGTAAACGTTCTGCTAACCTGAGCCTGAGCTTTGTTAAACATGTCAGGAGTGGGTTTCTCCAGATCTTTCTCCTCTGTCTTGGCAGTGTCATCGATGTTCACACTGTAGGGAGCGCTGTCAGACAGGTAAGTGCCATAGATGGAGCGAGCTGCTGCTTTCAACTATAAAGAACAGATAAACCACAATGAATCAATGGAGATTACACACACCATTTCTCACTTACTGTATTCAAGCTGTTGAATATGAAAATAAATGTCTATGTCACATGCTTTCTACTTTGTCAAATACAGTAAAACCAAAACATTTTCAGTGGTTTTACCTGGTAGAGAAACAGTAGAGCTTAATCAACTGCAAAGAAAATGTCATTTTCAAAGTTTTCACAAATAAAAATCTGAAAACAACCATGACGTGCATTTGTAGGATGCTTTCTTTACTTTAATATCCCAAAGGATCTGTCAGTCTAACCAGTTACCTTCAGAAGTAATTAGTGATTAATATACAGTGCAGCTGTGCATAATGTAACCTGTGTATAAACAGAGGTGTTCGGTGAAGGCCTCAGAGGTTTGTTTATGTATTATGAATGTTAGGGCACACACCAGTTCAGGGAGACGTTGTGGAGAAGTATTAAGAATATTAATTGCAGAAACAAACCCATGATAAGGTCCGTTTGTCATTTCTCACAAACTATATATAGGACACAATAAACATGAGGAGGAAGGTTGGATGGTCAAATGAGATCAAAAGCTCAATTTTGGTCTCATCCTCTGGTCATGGCACCATCTTACTGTGGGGATGCTTGTCTTTAGCAGTGGCAGAAACTGGAAGGGTGGATGAGGAGGTGGGCGGAGCTAAATGAAGGACTGGTGGAGGTTCAACTTCCAGCAGGATATCAACCCTCAACATTTAGCCGTGTGTACACCTGAGTCCAGTCCTCGAGAACTACCATTTTGCAATGCATCACTTATCCCTGAATCAAATGAATGACGTACTACCAGGCCTCTGTGGTATCCAGCTATTTGACATTTGATTCAGGTGAGTTGGAGAAGAGATTCATCTAAAAATTGCAGAGTTGTAGATCTAGAGAACTGGATTTGTGCATTCCTGACCAAAAGGATGTAGCAAATTTCTAAAAAAGATGTTTACCATCTATCTTTGCTATATTTGACAAATCATGACCATTGTTTTGTGAGACGAATGGATGAATAGATTGCTCTCTGGATGTGAAAAGTTGGTCAAAACATACTTTAAAATTGCATGTAGCTGTAAGTAAAGTGAAATATAATCATGTAAAGTATTTACCTGATCACAGGGGCACTGAATACAACAAACACACACTTCAGATTTTTTGGTATATATTTTTTTAACCCAATCGTTTTTTTGCCACATGGCAGTAATTATAGATTACTTGAAAACAGTCAATCACACAAAAACTGAATAAAAATCATTAGTTTGTGGTTGTCAATTGACAAGGTTAGAAAAAATACTTAAGGGTTATAACTACTTTTGCAAGACACTGCAATGGCCAAAGGCCATTTCCCCGTGTTAATTTTAAAATTAACCACAAAAACTTTAAAGGTGAAAGACGAGGCTTCTATAAATAAGATGTGTTTTACTAAGAGGCTTAAGCTTCCACAAAAGCAAAAACTTGTGATTTTGCATACCAATTCATTAAATGCATTTCTCCTTGTGAGTTGGTTTTATCTGATTAATCCCTCTTAAACCTGAACAATTCTTTTCCAACATTGAAATACACACTCAGCGTTATCTATGTGATTTTCTTTATTGCTGTGGAGGCTCTGCTTTAATCAAGCCGTTTTATTAAAGTGAAAGTAAAACATACATATTAGAAAACAAAGCAGTACACACTAAAAGAAATGAGTCAAATAAGTACAGGAGTTAAAGAGTGGCACCATACCTGATCCAAAGATGTGGCTGGAATCTTCCTGAACTTTTCACATTCTTGCCAGAATAAAATGTTCTCTGCACTCACTTCGGACTTTAAAAAGGCCTGTAGAGAAGCGAGCAAGAAACATGAACAAACATGCCTAGCTTAGCAGGAACACCTTCAGCAAAACACCAGTGAACAGCCCAAGCTTTAATATCCAAATAGTCTGTCTCACCGTAAAGTAACAGACCCCATGGGGGTCTTCCAACAGCTTCTCAAAAGAGACGGC
This sequence comes from Xiphophorus hellerii, assembly GCF_003331165.1. Classification (NCBI taxonomy): domain Eukaryota; kingdom Metazoa; phylum Chordata; class Actinopteri; order Cyprinodontiformes; family Poeciliidae; genus Xiphophorus; species Xiphophorus hellerii. The sequence continues at coordinate 18,191,050 of NC_045694.1, read as the reverse complement.
CCAGCTCAGCACACTGTTGGCGGAGTTGACATCCCCTCCTGGGGTCCCTGGAAGGCTGGAGCTGCTGCCTCCGCAGCCCCGCGCAGTCATGTTCAGCTCTAAAAGCACAAGCACACCTACTTTATGAGAGCTAAACAGAAAGCTGGAGCTTGACGCTTAATCAGATCTTCTCATGCTCAAACATGTTGAGATATGTAAAAGGTTGGTCATGTGCATGCTTACCTCCATCTGACACTGCCTGACTCTGGGAACAAATAGAGAAGTAAGTCAGGAGACTTCATAAAGCAAACAAAATGTAGGAAAGAATATGTTACTGCAAATCAACCCGTCTTAGACTTACAGTCTGTCCAAAAACAATTTCTGAAACAAGCCTTTAAAAAATGTGGCTCCAATTACAATTATACGTATTGTCTAGCTTAGGACAAAAATTAACATTTCTGCAACACCTAGAAAGTGAATTCAACCACATACAATAGACACATTTACAAAAGGAAATGTGAACAACAGCTGCATGTTTTTCTGCATGTTCTGTCAGGGTAGCGCAATCAGCCAGGACAGTTTTCACAGGAAGTGGTTGCAACACTGATGACAACAGCTCTCATTCAGCTTTCAGAGCACACAAAAAATTCATATCTTGCAAAAGTTCTCCCACAGTAGCTGACAGACAAGAGTTTTGTGAAACTAGAATCAAGAAAACAAAGATTTGGCTAAGAAATTACTTTTCAATTTTATAAAACGGTATTTCTACTTAAAAAAAAAGAGAGATGAGGTGAATTTGTGAGAGGCATTTATGTTTTCCTGTCTGGGTTTCCTAATGTGGGGGCTCTGTTTCCTCCCACAATCTACACATTTAGAGGCTGGTAAATTAAAATTACTCAGAGGTGTGAATGTAGCCGTGTCTACTCGTCTGTACATGATATCACTCTAACAAAATTAAAAAAAAAAACCAACTTCCTCACCAACTAGAAAGGTTGATGTTCTAATTTATAAATACACTGATATAATTACCATATATTATATCTCACTCTCAGTTCCCCATCATCGTTTGCTAGTAGTCTAAGCTAAAAATCTTAAACTGTACAATCAAGAAAAAAAAAATTCTGTTTGTAGTTTTTTAACATTTGCTTCAGTTTCTTATATGTTCCATTCACTTTAATTTTTAGTCTTAGATTTACACCGAGCAGCCACTTTTGTAAAAAACACCTTGGTAGTTACAAACTAGACCCCCTTTTAGACATTTAAAAGTGCCTTAATTCTTCCAAGAAAATAATTCACCATGACTCTCAGATGAGATGTCATGGTGGTGAATAGATTTCAAATTACTCCTCTGAGAATTTGCTTAATCTTGAAATTATAGCATCATGCAAATGCTGGAGATTCCACACCAGCTTGAGATCATTTTTGTGTCATTTTGCATTTCATGAAAGTAGACATCATAAGACACCTACACTGTGGTAATGAAGGGATGTACTTCCCCAGCAAAATGATGCTAATGCTGTGCTATTAGCATCAATGACACTTGTCCTAAAACATTCAAAACTCTGACCCCATCATCTGAATGTTGCAACCAAAACAGACCCTTGCTGAACCAGGTTTTTCAATATACTATTCTTTAGTTTTGATGAGCTTGTGTATGTTGCCGCCTGAGTTATCTGTCTTTAGCTGCCAGGAGTGTCTGCTGCTGTACATCGCAATATTCTTGTCATCCAAAAAATAATTACATAGTAGACATTTTCTCCTTTTTCTGACCAGTGTGTGTGTGTGTGTGTGTGTGTGTGAAAAATTCTCATAGATCAGCAGTTTATAAAATTCTAGAAATTCATTACCACCTAAATCCATCCATTAACCAACAGGCTCATCCTTGTGGGATTGCGAGATGTGCTGGTCCCTATTTCCAGCAGTCGACGAGCGAGAAGCGAGGCACACCATAGTCAGGTCGCCAGTCCATTGAAGGGCAACACAGAGTCAAACAACCATGCACACACACACTTTCACATCTAAGGAAAATTCAGAGAGACCACAGTCATGCTTTTGGACTGTGGGAGCAAGCTGGAGTACCTGGAGCGATGCAGAAAGAACTGTTGTAAATGTTTCATTTATACAGTGGTCACATAAAATGACCACAAGTGTATTTTTTCCTTAAAAAGACATTTTTAACCATTAGTGTAACTGTAGTTTTGCAGCCTTAGTTCATGATGAATGAAGCTGGTTGAACACGGTTGTGTTTAATTTGAATCATTATCAATCATTGTCCTGATAGTAAAAGATTAAGCTAGGTGTGGGAGGATTTCCTTAAATTACAGCCTTGTGTATTTTGTCTGTATCCGCTGTTGTTTTTATTTCAGTAAAACAAAAAGCAGCTTTTTATATTAGTCTAGATTAAGTCTCTTGTCAATAAATAAAAGGCTAGGAAAAGCAGAAGGGTTGAAACCAGTTTCAATCCAATGAATTTAACAGGACATATTGCATGCAAGATGTGATCTAAATCACTTTTTGTGTCAAAGGATCAAATTACCAATAGAACTAATCACAATGTGTCTGAGCTACTTAACTGCTTTTAAGAGCATTTTTCAACAGTAATATGCTGACTTTTGCTACAACTGCACTCCTCATTGACTTCCCCATTTAAATTGTTGTCCTTTTTTGTCTGTTTGATCTGAAAAGCCATCAGTCATGGCAGAAGGAAGTCAAAAAGAAAAGTCAAACAAACGTCAATAAATTAAATCAAATAAAGTGACATTATCTGGCTTGCACACCTCGTGTTTTCTGTACTCAAGCAGAAAAGGGAATGCAAACATAGAAGGTAGTTGCCAAGTTATAAAGGAAATTCTTACATTTAATGCTAAGCAGTAATTTGTGCTAAACATCCAAGACATTCGAGGGCATCTACAAAAAGACATTTAAGAGCTGAGCCATTTCAGGAAATGGAGAGTGAATTCAAGCCAACTCAGCCTACACAGGACAGATTGGACCACATGCATGACTCGCTTTATGCTTCTGGCTCATAAACACCGGCCTGTCTTCAGCGGCAACCAACTGTGGCCACACAGCCTGACTGGTGCTGGCTTTGCAGGGAAGGGTAGTCAGGCAACACAAGCCAACATGGGACAACTGTTCATCAACCCGCTAAATGTCGACTGACACTGGTATCAGGAAGTACTAAAATGAAGGCTAGCACTTAAACCGATAAAACCTACAAACACAAAAAGAACTAGGCACAGATCAAATCTACAGAAACCTGTTCAAACCTAAAAAGAGAGTTGTACACGCTTACCATGTGGGCAAGAGGAATCCCTAGAGAATTGCAGTTCTTCGCCATTATAGCCTGGATACCAGATTAAAAAAAACACCAAAAACCTCTGTCCTCTCCGTCAAAGGGATACAGCGAAGTGCTCCACCCAAACTTGATGAGCACTCTTCACAACAAACACTCAGACATCACTTGGGTCTTCCTGTCACTTCCTGCCTGGAAGGGAAGTCTCGCCATAGCAACAAGCCGCAGAAGAGGAAGTATGGTTACTATGATCAAACTGTTCTCAACCTACATCTTGAGAAACTCTGTGATGTGGGCTCATACGCAGACTCACTATGCTTTTAGTGCAGTTCAGCTGCTGTGCACTTTGAGATGCATGCAGCTGAGTTTTAGTTTTGACGCACGTCACAGTTATAGTTCCCCGCAAGGCTGTTGTGTGTTTTTGGGAAATATTTCACTTCGAAAAGTCTGCATACATGCATAAATACAAACAACTGTATACAAGCAAATGATCCCAGTTAAAATGAAAATATGTATTTTAAATTATCCAGGTATATTTTTATCCAAATATCAAATTCGTTTTAGAATAAGAGACCCTAGAACATTGAAGTGGTCAAATTTCACCTGTTTTCTGGGTTCTTCTAATAAAGTTAAACGCATGTAAGGAAAGTTCATAATGACTACAAATAATGCTGAGGCAATTTGATCAATATATATGGGGATACCTGTAATTAACTCACCTTTCTCCCCTCTCTGTTACAACAAACTAAAATACGCAATTTCTTGTACGTCCTGTGTTGCTTCAGAGAATCGCTTTTTGCCAGGCGAGAAAACTTGTGAAAAAGTCCACTGAGAGCCACCATGTTTAGTGAGAGAGGAAAGAGGAAAATGTTTAACGAAACCACAAAGATGACAACGTCCAACACCTATTCTCAAGAGCGCAACAAAACCACGCAGGTGGCACTTAATTAATGGCGGCCAATTTAGTCTGGCACTCAGAGAACAGTTTATTTATTTTTCTTTCTACAACATTAGAGTCGATGCTGTAAATATGTGGCACTAGAAGATAACTCATGTTCAATTATGCTTAAATTTCAGCAGTATCTGTTCTTATAATCTGAAACCTGGAAAATGAATGTGACTCATTTGGTCCCACATTTGGGATCATGCAAATCTGCCAAAACAACTAAGGAAAGAACTGGAATGAAACTTCAAAATATAACTGGACACAACACAATTACTCTCAAAGATTCTCAGTGACACAAAATGAAATGCTTACACAATAAACCCAAAAACAACATGCGTAGTAAGAAAGGTTCTGGCTGCTAACCTTTTCCCTATGCAGTGTGTCAGAACTAACTCCCAAATGGGGCACTTAGATCACTGTAATGAGTGAAATGAGCAGGATTAAAGGTCCCTCATAAGCAGCTAAAATGATTGTAATTAACAGAAAGCTATTTCATAGCTTGTTGAGGCCTGTGCTGTCTCAATTTACTTCGTAAAGACTGACAGCAGCTCTTGATGTAGTTATTCCTTAACCCCACTCATTATTTCAGCACTTCATTGTTCCCTGTTGCAGTATGGAAGATGATCACAAAATCTGACATAGAAAAGTTTCTTTTTAACCAGCTTAGATGTAGAAAGAACAGAAGTAAAGCTTCACACTTTCGCAAAAACATGTTCCCTCTTTTCTGTGCTTCCTTATATTGTGGGCTTTTTGCTGGTGAAAAGACATGAATTGTGCTGGTGTCTGACACGAGTTGTCACTTGAGTAGATTTTTGCTTTCATTTTAAAATGTCAGAGCACATAAAACTAAAGAGGAAATGGCAGCAGAGTGCAGTATGTATTCAACATGATTTTCATCAGATGGACCAAAGTGTGGCGATGTGGCTCGCATGCAAATTGCAACACACAAAGAAATGTCTGTTAGTTTCTGTGTGGTCACCTTCTCTGTGTGTTGTTTCTTTAAAACAATCTGGTGCTTAAATTGTATTCCAGTGAACTTTTGCTTCATTTCCACTCTTTTGAAGCTGTCTCTGTCTCTATTGTGCATTCTTAAAAGAGCTCCTTAAAAGAACCCATCCACTCAAAGAAGTAACAAGGAAACAAAAGATAATCTACAGCACTCTCTAGTGGCCACTTTATGAATAGATATCTCACTATGAAGACCAAGTATGTCTTTATTGAATGTGTGTACTTAAAATTAAGTTATCTTTTGTCAATGCTTTTATTTCTAAGTAGGAGTATCCTTGATGTGAGTCTCTTTGTATGCTATGTGCTCAAGGGAACAGGCTTTTGCATAAAAAACTTTTTTTTCTTCTGATAACTGGCTGTGCTTAAGTACTCCTTTGTGAGTGCATGTCTCACTTGACCTCACATTTGTCAATTTTTTTTTTTTGTGAAAAAAATATACCATATGAAACGCGAAATATTTGAACAAATTTGCATTAATCTGCACCCATCCTGCGATGGCTGGCTGTCATCTCCACCTTCGAAACAGATAAACAGTGGCAGTGTTTGTGATGCCAAGTTCCAGGGACGAAATAATTTGCATCCCTATCTGTGTTTATAATACGTTCTTCCAAGCTTTTTCTATTGCAGAGACCTTTAGGCTAAGCAAAGCAGAGCCGGTCAATGCATGGGTCTGTGCCTTGAGCGAAAAAGCAGGTAAAATCAAGACATTTAAGCCTTATAATAATGTAATCTTGGGCAATATTTAATTGTTTATGTCAATGTATCATAAGTATAACATTTATTAGATGTTCTTTGCACTTAAGTCTTAAATTGATCACTTTTGGTTGACAGAGAATGATCAGAACAGGGAGAGAGCTTTTGTTTGGACTTTTTCTGGGTAAAAACTTATAATATTTGGTTATTCACTATGTTGGCAGTCTGGGTACCAAGTATTTCTATTTGATTCTGCTTAATCTCCTTTGTATTCTATTTTTTTGTAGTTTGTGTCTTCTCTTCCTCTCTTGCTGGGCAATGTAATATCACAAAAGGTAAAAATAAAAGTTACTTATGGCCATGATTTCATCAAAATGTGACAGAAGTGTTCTAAATGAGTGTTTTTCATTTGTTATTTCTCTGTAGATTGCTGTGAGGAGAAATTTAACATCGCTGAGTGTTCTAATGGTATATCCACTCTTTCTTATTTGTTTATTTTAAGATAAGAGCTGGAAATTTTACATATGATTAGAAATGCTGTAGTTTTAACGTCACAAGTTCAGTAAAGTCAGAGGTCAGCACAAACGTGCTAAACACAGGAGGCTCAAAATATTAACTAAAAATGTGTAACTGTTGATATTCCTTATAAATATTGACCACATAGACAAAGAATGAGCTGAATACGATCTAGTAACTTTCTAGATCTTACTATAAACTGCTAATCAGAAGGAATATCAGTAACATCCAGAAGTAAGCCAAACAGTATAATATCTCTTACAGATCACTGCAAGTTATAAACTTTTCAGATCCTCCAAGACTATCACTACTAAACTCTGTTTCTTCCCAACAGCCTTCTGTGCAAAGGTCAATAGTTCTTTAACCTCCATAAAAGAGGGTGATGACGTAACTCTAGATTGCACCCACAACATCCCTGCTCTGAACCTGAGCTATGAATGGTTCCAGGACAACAAACATATTGATGGCATTAACAAAACGAATCTTTTGAAAAGAGTCCTTTCAAGCAAAACTGGCAAATACAAATGCTGTGTGAAGACCTCATGTGGCAACTGTGAATCCGATGAATTTGATTTCAAAGTACAAAGTAAGTAAATGTCATGATTCCACAATGGCTCTCAATTTTATTTATTTTTTAGAAAAACAAGGTCAAAGTTTTAACTTTTGATATTTTTCTTGTTTTTGTTCCCTGTGACTCTCCATGTGCTGTCATTCAGGCGACTCAATCTTGATCATAATTGTCTGTGGGGTTTCAGCTTTGGCTCTTGTCTTAGTAATGGGGGTGGCTATGAAGATTAAGCTGGAAATGGACAAGGGTAAGAGCTTTATTTGGATTGTTTAAGTATTTAAATCTCTTTTTTCTTTTTAAAATGTTAGACTGACTGAAGGAGCTGTAGTCTTATTTAAAGAAACATGGCTGTAGTCAGCAGTTGCTTAGCATAACTGCACAAAGACTAAAACATGGGTAAACACCTACACTCCCTCCATGCAAACATAGTAAAATTCCCAGAGGCTTGCTAACAAAGATGTTTTAATAAATTTCCCATGAATGGTGTGTCTTGGATTTACAGAGCAGTGTGGATTCATATGACTACAGCCATGCAAATCTGAAAACAACCCCGTACACTCTGAAATTATTTAAAACTTTATCTAAAATAAATTTATTGTGCTGGCCAGCAGAGACTAAATTAGGTGGACTTTGAATATTGCACAAAAATTGATACAAATTTAGATGTTAACCAATTAGCAACATCAGTGGTTAAATAATGAATAATGCTTTTAAAAACAGACATGAATAATGTTACTGATGATGCTGTTATTGCTACACAGACCTTTTAAACTGATCTACAACATGTTCCTCTTTTTTTTTTACAATTCATTCTGGTCCATAACAGAATTTCAAATATAGTTTTAGAATAGAAAACCACAGCTGAGAGTTGTTCAGACTGACCACTACAGGAGTGGCAAGAGTTTCTATTATGATCCAGTGTTGACCCGGTTCATCGTTAGCAAGAACTAGTTCTTAACGTAGTTCATCCAGGTTAAATACACACATCGTAAAAATCACAAACTAGCTCTAGTTTATTTGTCATATTTTGTCTGATGTGTTGAAAAAATGTAGCTAGATTATGACATCATTAAGAAATAAGCAAATGGATTATCCCACTGCCTCACACCTATTTTATTCTGTCTTATTTTCTTTGCTCACCTCAACATTATTTTATAATTGTTAAATGTTCAAAATGGCTGACATCACGCCCAAAAATAGAGATATAGCCATATTCCACCAATTTAAAATAATACCGATGCTGCTTTGGAAAGCTAAGGTAAACAAGCAAAGTTGATGTTTTTTTTTTCATGACCTGGAACATTTGACCAAAGATTTTCTTTTTATGCTTCAGATTATTTATTTTACTGTTAATGTTGCCTTTATATTACATTTTGATTGCATTTAAATAAAATACCTGATAGTTATTTTAAGCCATACCTCAGACTCCTTAAAACATTCCCTGTAAACGTTATTTCTCGATGCACAGTGTTTCATCTGTGTTATTTTTCATCATTATCAGTTGGTGAGCAAACATGTTTTTATCAAAAGCAGCGTGAGAAGATTTATGACATTTTGAAGTTAACACTCATTTGTCTTTTCGCCTAGAGCTTCATTGCAAGATAAGGGTTTCAATCAGATTTGCACATGTTTTAAACATTAAACTGGAACAAGACCAAACAAACTAGATATGATGTGACAGTCTGATGCTTTTGAAGGTCTGGCTGATTAATTCCTTTAGTTTTGGTCTCACTTAGCTTTGCTGTTTCCTCCCTTTGTGAGTGTTTGTATTTATTTAGAAGAGATGGCTATTATAATGATGTTTGCAGATCTTGAATCTACATATTATGAACTTACTCAGTGCTTATTAATCAGTGTTACCCTATGCCTATTGGCAGCTCAACACAAGGAAAGGATGAAGCAGAGGGCAGAGCAGAGGGCACAAGATGCACAGAATGCTGGTCCAATCCCATTTCCCCGAGGATACTGAAGAAAATGGCCTATTGCGCATAACTGTGATGGATTCTAAGCTTCCTGTCATAATGTACTTCTACTATTTCCTTATGTAAATAAAAAGTCTAATGTTTCAGTTTGTGTCACTGTTGGCGGCTAAGAAATTCAAAGTTGAAGAACACATCAGTTTTTTGTTTTTTTTTTAGGTTTTTTTTCTCAGATTATATATTTCTGAAGAGGTTACTGTCAACATTCCCACTAAATGTTTGCAAAAATCCCAGTAATGAACTAAAATTTGGTTTACAATGTTAATGTGAATTAAAATAGCATAGAGTTCAAATATTAAATGCAAGAGTTGCAAATATAAACAAAAAGCTAAAAATCTAACTGAAATCTGTCAAAAATTAATTTTGATCTGTGTAACGTAATATCAACTGGTTTAGTCCATAAAAAGGTGTCTCAATATCATGGTATGCCCCACAGGGAACCATGTCACTGAGAGTAATAACAGGCTCTCAATACCTTCACAATGTCATAGTTGCAAAACATTCTGATGTCTTTTGTTAGACACACTTCTGAACTTCTGATAGTTTCAGTCAGTACTGCCATGGTCATAATCTAGAAGTGGGAATATCTTTTCACCATAACCTGGCCCCAACCAGTTGATCTTGCAACGTTTCTCTTCAGACAAGAGAATCACAATAATGTTTTCAAAGTTGTTGTGTTTTTTTCTCAAAGCATACAATTAGTTCACTCAACCACAGTGATGTGGATGTAGACTAACTGCAAAAATCCACTGCTGAAGAAAATGTATCTTGTTTAAATCTTGTTTAAAGTTATCAGTAGAAGATTTGGACAAACCAGTAAACTACAGAAAAAATAACACATCAAAAATGTTATACCATCAGTGATGTTTGGAGGTGAAAGCATCATGTTGTGGGGTTATTTATTTTTCAGTAAATGGTACTGTCAGACTTCTAACTGAAGGGAGGACAACTGGAGAAACGTAATCAAACATTTATGACAAAAATTCGTTGCCATATACAAAGTGATGAAGACAATAATCCCAAATACTCTGCAAAGGAAACAGCGTATTGGCAAGTTGTCCGCAAAATGTTCAAGATTTGAGTACAGCTTGTGTGGAAAAAATGGACAAAATAAATCCTGACTAATACATCCCAACTAGTCTCTTTTTTTAGTACAGTTTACATCTTGAAACCATCATTGCTAAAAAAGTAAAAATGATGGATAATAATTGTGTTTAACTAGGATAGTTCAATATTTCTAACATCATTCCACTGTTCCAATATATATTTTGATCTCTGCGGGTTACATGTTTTTTTTTATCATACTTCTGTGGGCCCATTTGAAACACATAAAAAGTGATGTGTTAAATACTTATTTTCCCCCACTGTATGAATATTTTTCATGATGTAACGCTGCTTCCACATTGCCCTGTTTGGTTGAGGAAAACGAGTCTAGAAATGTTTTAATCCAAATACAGGATAGAGATTCCCACTAATCCTCCTGGATGCTCTATTCACAGAAGCACACTCTACACAGAGCAGCTTAACAGTGGCTAGCCTGTAATGGATATATTGAACAATAAATCCATCCAGTCCCCCTCTAAAAGGCAACCATATGAGGAATCAGACTAATGACAGCAAAAACAGTCTCCTGGTTCAACGCTCCGATTTAACCCTTCAATATTTACATGTTAACCTTGTCCGCACTAAGACCACAGAGTGTCTTGCATTAACAGCAGTCATATGGGTGATATTTTTTTTCCTAATCTGTGTATGTGAATGGGTTGGGAAGATCTGTTCATTTAGCTGCCTCCTACAGCAGGTGGCAAACGGATAATCCAGGTAAAGCCACTGCAAAGTGGAGAGGGAGGGATGGACCAAGGTGCGGGGGGAAGGGAGGACGATGGAGCGGCCTTTGCTTGGACGGCTAGGGCTAATTCTGGCCTCCTAATCCTAGTCCCCATCCACCCTCCCCCTCTTCCTGCTCACAGTGGCACTAAGGAGCTGTTGACGCCCAGGTAGACATTATCACTTAAACACATAACACTTAACCTAGACAAGTTTTCAGAGAAGGGGAGAGGGTAAAAAAAGCAGTATTTGCAGGTTAATTATCTGGATAGATACTCTGCGTGATCTGGATTGCTTACACACCTGTGTGAGTGTCACTGGAGAATGTAGCTGCAGCCTGTTAGCCAGGCCACAGGACACACACCAACATGGGAGAAGCTCAGAAGGTAGGTGATCTGGTCTGCCAGAGCAGGACATAGAAAGTCAAATGTGAGCTTATATGTATTTGCTTCTTTAGGTTGGTTATAACTCGTAGAAGATGAATCATTCAGGATATTAAATTTTTTCTCACTCTGTTATTCTCAGTCAGAATGGATTATCCAAATTTCTCAGGTTGTGTCAGTTCAACACCAATTATACCGTTACATTTGTCTCTTTTGTGTGGAGTAAATCCCACAAGAGTCATTATACGCATCACTTACAATCAAATGTTGAATTCTTGGTGCAAATTTTCAGCAATGTGGTGGTCCTGCTACACCACATAAACTGTTGTGCAACCTTTCAGACTGATCACATTAAACAAGGTTCTATTATATGAATGGAGCGTCTGACGCCAGCACTTTTCTAAATGTAGCATCAGATTAATTTTTCTCAGAATGGGAGTTGGGGAGAGTGGTAGTCACAACGAAACCATGAACATGAGATGGAAGAAAAGCTTTAACCACAAATCAGAGAGAGGTCAGAGAGGGTTTATCAGTTTACTGATAGAAGTCATGTTTGTTTTCTCATTAGCTGTTCAAGCAGTTTCTGCTCCTTGACTCCCATTACAAGCAGAAAAAAGATGCGTTGTTGTGTTTCAGGTGTAAACACAGTTCACTCCTTGTCATATTTTTTCTGTTTGACCTCCTGCCCCTGACACTCACCACCTTGCAGGGCTTACTCTCTGTCATAGAGAAACTGAAAGGATCCACAGAGCAGGAGGTCAGGATAGTGCTGCTGGGTTTGGACAACGCAGGCAAGACAACACTGTTGAAAAGCCTTGCCTCAGAAGACGTGAACACCATCACACCAACGCAGGTACGAGGAAATGATTCTGAGCTAATAACATGCAGACTGCATGGCCTGCTTTCTTAAAATAGTCAGACTTTTTTGTGTATGTAGCAAAAGTATGACATGGATGTCATCTTCCCATCCTTTAAATAACCTTTCATAAGAACATAAACCATGTTCTGATTTGTATCTCCCCAGCACGCTTTCTTGCAAGATATACAAGACCAAAGCAGAGTTCTCTTTTTTTTTTTCCTATCGTCTCGCTCTGATGCAATTATCTAATCTCTAATGTCATTATCTGATGCCCTTATCTGACTCTTCCAAGAAAATATTTGATGTACTGCCAGGTCTTCGACCAGTGTGACAGCTCTTCAGGCAGGGAGGATGTCATCCAGTAAGATGTGGAGACAGTGGCCGTAGAAGTAAATCAGACTTGACACATCAGCCCATACTCCTGGTTTGATCCTTCTGGTCTTATCCTCAGATTTTCTCCTCGGCTGCCCCTCGGGATAACGTTGTTATACAACTTTGCCAAGTGAAACTCGGGCGAGATGTTATGAAAATCAGCTGCGGATTAACACGCTGGCTGTGTCTTTCTAAAGCACACGTCACTCTCTCACCGATGCATAACATGTTTGCAGCTAAGAACGACAAAGCAAAGAATACTTTATTTGTGATGTATTTTAGGAGGCTTCCGCTCCGCTTTGCATATATTTTGAGTTATAGGTTGTGACAGATTGCTCCCTGTGGTTTCTTCCAGGGCTTCAACATAAAGAGCGTGGCCTCTCATGGCATGAAACTCAATGTTTGGGACATTGGAGGACAGAGGAAGATCAGACCGTTTTGGAAGAAGTATCTGGAAAACACAGACCTCTTGGTGAGCAATGTTGATTTAACTCAACCCATTCTTATGTTTCCAACACCAAACAGTTTGTACATAATTACTTACAAAGGATCATGATGTCCAAATGAAAAAGAGTGTGTGCTTTGTTCCTGTGTGATATTATGATATTATGGTAAAAGCTGGCAGTTTTGTAGATATTTAGCATGAAAGGGAAATCCACCAGCAGTTGCAGATTGAAATATTTCAACAATGAATGCCGCATATAACACATTCTAGTTTCTTAGAGACTGCATATTTTTGACAATAAAATTCATGGTGATACTATTAAGAGAAAAGATAACTTTTTATGTTTTCTTTTTGTAGATTTATGTTATTGACAGCGCAGACAAGAAGAGGTTTGAGGAGACGGGATTGGTGAGCTTGGAAATTCATTTTGATTCCCACCCCTCAAAAAAGAAGCATCACGGTGTTTTAAGATATCATGTTTGACTTTTTATGTGTATTTAAAATTCCTTGTTGATCTTCAAGCAGTTTCTGCAAAACCCGAGTAAGATAATCATTTCAGTTTGCTTAGTGAGTTGCCCACTTTTTAATTGAAATCTTGAGAAACCTGAAATACAGGAAAGAATATCAACACAACAATAATACATGTATAAGGATGATAAGGAATTAAAATAAAAATAAAAAATCTAAGGTTTACTGTTAGAAAACTGCAGCAAAATTGTTCATTGTGAGAAGTTGCTACTACACTGAATGGCGAAAGGTGGAAGATGCTGCTATCGTAATTACACTGACTTGAAAGAATCTTTTGGGTTGTTTTGAACTCTTAAAACTTACAATGACAGAACGATTTCAGAAAGCAATATTTCAGTCATTCTCTGACTACAATACTATGTCATGTCTGATTATATAAAATTAACTTGTCATTTTCATGCATACCTTGTTTTGTTTGCTGTCTTATAATACAAATCCTGACTAATCCATCATTGAAAACTATATATTTGTTCTGGCAATTATTTACCAGGATGAAAGCTAGCATAGCTCTCATCCCTAACCAAGGAACTGAAGATCGTTATCTGTGTTTAATTTACCACTTTGGGATTGGTGATATACTTTAAGTATTCTACCTCATACATTTTATTTAGACAGTCTGCATGACTCACAAAAGCTGTTTGTGCAGGAGCTGTCTGAGCTGATCGATGAAGAAAATTTAAAGGGCGTTCCAGTGCTCGTCTTCGCTAATAAGCAAGATCTGGAGACAGCGTCACCAGCTAGTGAGATTGCTGAGGGGCTCAACCTGCACACATACCGGGACCGCGAGTGGCAAATTCAGGCATGCTCGGCTGTTTCTGGGGAGGGAGTTCAGGTAAGGATGAACAGTTGCTTATTTAGTTATTTTGATCACATTACAACCACAAACGTCTCTTATCTCATCAGGATTTTATGGGACATAAAGTCCAAAACATAAAGAAGTGAATATTTGTGAAGTGGAATTAAAATAGTACATAGTTTTCATGATTGCTCACAAATTCAAATCAGGGTTAGGTTACAAATCAATATCAATAGCACTGAACATACTACTGAGTTCTTTTCAACTTATCATGTGAAAAAGTGAGGAATATCTGCGAAAGCACAAACTCATGAAATATCACCTAAACCCACAGACTGGGCAGGAAGGACATTAATTAGAGAAACATTTAGGGAAGAGTGGCAAGAACACTCAATTGACTGTAAGTCATGTACAGTATAGAAGAATAAAGTGTTGTGCTCAGATGAGACCAAAGCAGAACTTTTTGACGTGGAACACGGAGGAGGGTGCATCATAATGCGGGGATACTTCTGCAGAGATTTTTAGAGGATAACAGGGCAACTCTAGAAAAAACCCTGATACTGGAAAATGAGATGAAGCTTTCCCTTCTAGTAACAGCAATTTTAAACTGTTAGGATTAAAGCATACCCATTACATCAAACTTTAGACTTCAGTAATATTAGAAGTTTGTGATTAGACACGAACCTCTATGTTGACAGCAGCTTTCTGTCACATCTGACAGCAAATCTTAATTTGCAAAGCATAATGAGCAAAAATATATATATCTGTAGATGTGAAAAGCTGGTTAACACATTCCTAAAAAGATGTTTAGCTGATCGCAGCAATAGATGGTTCTGCAAAGTATTGACTAAAACAAGAATGAAATCAAATATATGCCACAGTTTTCATATATCTTTTTGTAAAACAATTTTGTTTAGAAAAATGTTTTATTTTCCTTCTACATCCCAATTTTGAACTACTTTCTATTGGGCAGTTATATAATATCCATGCAAGATATATCAAAGTTTGCGGTTGAGATGTTGCAAAATGTATGAAAGTTTTACTGGTATGACTACTTTTGCGAATAATTTTAGAATAAGTATCTACTGAAAAATCAGGACAACTCTGTTTAGACACTTGCATAAAAATAATTTGCACACACAATTACTGTCTTAATTTTACCAACAGGACGGCATGAACTGGATTTGCAACAACATTGTGAACAAGAAGAAGTGAAGACCAATCCCAAAATAACACTGACCAGTATGAATCAGAGCATCAGCATCACAGAATGTGATTTATATCTTTCACTTCATTTAATTATGATGCATTCGGCTGACTTCATAGATTGGAATAACTCTGTTTTTATGAATTTTTATTGTTATGAATGTTTTACAAAGGTAGTCAATATAAAGAAGTACCTAGTTCTCATTAGTATCAGTATTTTAAGAATTAACATTGTTTTGAAATGAAACATTTTGGCTTTATCCCAAAAGATTCTGTTGAATCTGTCTGCGTTCCTTAATGCTGCAATTACCAAGGAAAGTGTGTAGCATTGCAGTAGCAGTTTTTGTGTGGATGTGTGTAATGTGCACATTTTGACAATAAAATTAATCATTTCTGTTGTGTTGTTACTTGTTTTCAGATAAAATCTGTCCCTATATAATCAAAGTGTCTTTACATTTCACATAGCACAATACGGAGACAGGAGGTACAATCCCAGTTAAAAAACAACACTGTCACTGATGGACAGAAACTGCATTGATGTCAATGTACATACTTCATTGTGAGACAATTACAAGCTAATCTGACAAGTGCTAACATTTTGCTGTGAGATGGAGACAATCTGAGCAACAAGACTTGCAGAAAAGACAGTTTAAAATTACACACTTACATGGCATAGCAAACAAGATATCAAATCTTAATGGCATAGCAGAGCAAACAGTGCAGGAAATTACACACAGAGCGAGACTGGGTAATTTCGGCATAGGCTCTTTTCCATGAAACGTTTTATATGTTAATTTTGAAACTATTATGTCGCAGCACCATTTCTGTCTGTCATCATCTGTTTTCACCGAGAGTTTGCCACATGACACCTCTCACTTCTAGCTGTGAATGCCGTTTGTTCCTCAAGCGTAAATGCAAATCCTCGAACAAAATCTGAGCAACTGGGAGGGAGAAAACCTGTTTTTACGTTCTTTGTAAGATGGGGTCAGACCATTGATTTTTTTTTTTTCAGAGCTCTGTCTTTGTCAGCTGTCTCTTCTGGGAGGATAGCTGTCAGAGACCCTCCAGGCATTAGGGCCAACACACTCCTGTGATTATTCCTCATGTTGTGTTTTGTTTGACTGACCTTGGTGTGTGCTAAATCCTTCATTCATGCTCCCTTTTTTGGTTCTTCCTAACTGCATTTGGATGTAATGGATCCTTTGTTTCTATTGTGTAAAGCTGCAATTAACCACCTGAAACCACTCTGAAATTAACAGCTAGTGGGGTCCATTCTGTGCTTTTACACATTAAATTGTGCTAATGAATACTTCTATAATTTTTTGTTGTTGTTATTGCTTGAATCTTTTGATGTAGAGCTTTAGGTTTCTCAATAGATGTTCACGAATTTAATGATTTTCTTCTTGCAGATTTTAATCTGAGGCAAGACTGAACATTTTCAGTCCTCAGTTGCCTTTGAGCACCCCCTGGTACTTCACCGGGGGGTTCCGCACCAATTACAAGTTGTGAAAAATGGATCATTATGGTAGTTTGAAGGAGGCAGACAGCGAAGGCACTGGGGGAGGGGAGGTAAGCTGGTATTTTGCAATGTGCATTGAGAATTTTTTTTAAACTAACAGGTGGCTGCACCAAAGGGTCTGAATAATCTCTTAGCCACCAAGGAATCTGTTTGCTCTTATCCTGGACCTTCTGGTTAGGCAAAGCTTTAATTCCTGACAGTGTCAATAAATTATAGGCTTCACTGAAGGCCACATTGTTTTAGCTTCCACTTTGTTTGTGCTTTAACTACAGTATACTCTTCTTTCTTTTGTTAAAAGTTATATATATATCACGAAAAACAGCATGTTGAAGGGATGTGATGTCACTGTAATACAGGCGGCCCCTAAGTCTGCGTTGCCATGGCAGCCCTCCCTATTATTCATGGTCCTCCAGCCACCTCTCATCTCTCCATTGCTCTCCAGCCCTCCCTCTTGTTTTTTCCTTCATTTATGATACTTCCCGACCTGTGCTCACCAAAAGAAAACCTCCAATCCTGTAACGGAAAGATTGAGTACGGCAGTACGGCTTCTGAACGCAACAGGTAAGCCCAAGAGACAAAGTCAGTGCAGTGTTTTATGCAATGAATAGAAAATGTTCTAAAATGAATAGTGTCACGTGTTAAGCGTAACTTAGTAAAATATGTCAAAGAGCTAAGTGGGTATAAAATTACTTTATGCAGATTATCAGCACTTTAACATGCTTCACTTAATACCAAATTTAATGTTAATGTTGTTTTGCTTGAAGCTGCATATTCAAGCAAATATGCTTGAATATTTGCTTGAATATTCAAGCAAATACCTTTACTCTTCACACACCTTTTCTCTGGTGTGTGAAGGATCGAGCAACTGAGCAAAAGCTACACAAGTGGCGAAAGAAATTACTGTCCACTTAGCTACCAGCTAAGCAATATAGCAATAAAGCTCAGCTAGCTTTAACCAGAAGTTAGAAAAGTGTCAGCTCAAAAGTGTTGAGTCATTTCTTCATACATAAAGTAACTCCAATTCTGTACAACCATCTAAAGACTGTGTGCAGGGCTATATCATTGTTCATAATTTGGTGTTCAAAGTGGCCTTTATTATTCCAAATTAAACCAATACCCTTCTGTAGCAACCAGACTCTTCGCTGCTCTGTCCACTTTATTTAAAAGACCAGATTTTATTATTTAAAGTAGATAAAAGAGACTCTTAATTCATCCAATCTTTCTCGATGTTTGTCTCTGAAAATATTGAAAGTTTTTCTTACGTTTCAGACTGCGTTATTTTGTTTGTACAAAAACGATATGCAGCTGCGCTGGACTAAAGCACTACATAAAGAATGATAATCATTGGGTTTCTGTTTGATTAACACTGTCCATAATTAAGTTTGGTACAATAGTGAATTAAATGCCTTTTTCCCAATAAATAATCTTCTTTTCCTCCTTTGTGAATGCAGTTTTTTAACTTCCTTAAGAGGTCAATAATTAATCTTCAGCTGAATTAACCTTATTGATAATCAATGTGATTGACTGGGTTTTGGACAGACAGTGAGACTGGTTGGTGTCTGGATATTAAAGAACCTGGTAGTTGCTACAGTCCACACTCCACTGAGTTACTTTCTAATGTGCCTGTTTGAAAGTGACTTCATGTAATCGAGCCTTGATTCTGCACATGTGGTAAACTGAATTATGTGTGTTTTCCTCCTTAAGGTATCATCTACAGTAAGCCTGCCGAGCCTACAAAGGAAGCACCCCTTCTCATCATGTCATCTGTGAAGTCGTGGTTTCCCAGTTTCAATGCTACCCCAACAGCGTTGAGCCTCATGACCCCAACCACACTCCTCCCTGAGGAAAGGCACCACATGGAAATACAGACCATTGTGATTATTGTCATTTTCTGTGTTGTCTGCTTCCTTCTCCTGCTGGCCTTCTTTTATGCCTCCTGCTTCCACTTTTCCATCGGTTCATCTCGGAAGGAGTCACGGTCGGCTAACGGATGCAGCCTAGAGCCAGAGGACACCACATATAGGCACAGCTCATTTGAAATCCAGTCAGTACAAAACGTAGTCTGACTGATAAGAACAGTAAAAGTAATAACTATAAGCTTTCTTGTCATTTTGACTATAAGCTACACCAAAGAAAAACTTTGAGATAACTGAAAGGCACTGGTTTGATGTATTATAGAGCTGAAAGAAAATTACACACAAAAAATTGTGAAAATTTTCAATTAAATTAACGTCACTTTGTCCCTGTGTACATACTGTATACAACATTTATCTAATATTAATCTATAGCTGAATATAAAAATGCAAAATAAAAGATATAAATCATATGAAAATGTAAACATGAGTGAATTATGTTGTCGTTGAGGATCAAGAAAAATAAATGCATCTATACAGAGATTCATTTCAGCCTCCAATATCCTCAGTGAAGTGACAAATGATTTCCTCTTATGAGTGGATGAGCTTTTGAATACATATGAAAGATAAGCAACAGAGATGGAGAGGAGAAATTCATAATGATGAAATGATAGCATCCACAAGGTGCAACAGAGCAAACAATAACATATTATTTGTGCTGTGCAGCTACATTACAGGGACATATAAGGAAAATGTAATAAATATTACCTAAAGGAAGAAATGTGTAAAAAAAAAATGATTCCTGTATCTAGATACAACCCTTTAAGAAAATAAATTATATAGGAATAAGTCCAAGTATCATAAAGCCCAGTGTTGCAGCAAAAAAGGTCAACGATTCTTTAAAAAGTTCACGTTGCTTTCATCACGATTCTGCAAATTGCCTTCATACTGTCTGACAGTTTTCAGGGTAAATTGTTTTTTCCCATATAAATTGAAGCCAATCACACAACAGCTGCTCATAAATGGTTTGACCCATTTGACCAAACAATTTCCGAGGGTTGAGGCTGGGATACAGAGTTGGCCGTGACAAAGCTGAGGGCACACCATCACTCTCTTTCATTGCTGAGTGGGTTTCTCCTGTCCTTGGTGATTGTTGAGCTCCATTTTAATCAAGCAATACATGTTTAAAAATTACTTCCTAAAGTTTTTTTGTGACACTGCAGGATGTGAAACTTCATCAATTTTGCTTGAAGTGATTCACCTACAACTACATTCACTGTTTAATCCACACACTATAGCTCACAGATTATAAAGTAATTATTTATCTGTTGAGTTGAGTCTGATGTTAAACATCACCAACCTTTTCTGTGAGGAGGTCGTTTGATGTTCGGTTCAAAAAGTTGCTTTTTTTTTTTTTTACCCATGAAGCTGTAGTCGAATGCCCTGAAGCCCTGTTCTAGTTTTCAGCTGAGTTTCTCCAGGTCCCCTTGAGTGGACTTTCATCCAGGCCTCCTCTAGGCATATCTGCACTGCTTTTACAGAAACTATGTTAAGTCATAGGTGTTTTATTAATATAAACAGTCTGGAGAGGAAAAATTTACCATCTATTACCCAGGCTAGATGAGGAAGTTTACCCTTTCTAGGAGGTTTCTCTGGGCTTCACATCATACAACATCTTAAACTTTTGTATAAGGTGATCTAAATGAAAGACAAAGTGCTGTGAAAAGGTATATGCCCTCTTACATATTTAACACTTTTTTTGATGGGTGTGCATAAGACTGACATGATTGTCATAAACATGACAACATCTGTCATGAACATGAAAGAGTCTTTATGAATGTCTATGAATGTTGTCATGAAGTGTCATTCGGTAAATAATGACACTTTTAATGCAAAGTTGCTTTAAAAGTTGCATTAAAATTCCATAGAAAGTGCCAACTTTGCATGATTTTGTAAATAATGACAATTTAATGCAATGTTGGCACTTTTAGTAGACTTTTTGTTTCTTTTTTCACGTAGATATTCACAAACATCTACGTGAAGCCAGCTGTTGTGAGTTAAAGCATAATAAGCTCGTGATGAAATTGGTACTCAAAGCAGCAATCACCAGATCCTGTCATGGAGACTGTCCAAATTTTGGTGGGATTTGTGGAAGCAAAAGACTGCAAAGATGTGTCATCTTGCCACATTAATTTGTCAAGAGTAACAATAAAAGTTAACTGTAATTCTAGCAATGTGGACATGCTACAAGACTATTTTTCTACCCCTATGAAAAAAGATTTCTGCTTCAAGGTTTCTTCAAAAAATGGAATAAATTCTCCATTTTTGATACGATATGTTTCTCTTTACTGGTGTCTTTCTCAGACAGAGGGAACCTCAAGCAATCAGAGATTTTTAAAAGTTGGTATTAGGTCAAATGAGATTGCTTGCAGCTCAGGGATATCTCACTTGTAGCAATCATGTGGTGGTAGGACCTTGGAAAAAGATATTATTGATGATCAAGGTTTAGAGACTGAAAATAATTTGGACAATATTTTTACTTCTGTTCCAAACCACATAACATGCAGTGCATATAAATAAATACACAAACTTACATGCAAAATGCGGTGTTCGCTTTTCTATTCCCTGATGACAGATGGATCACTCAAGTGTTTTCTAAGATTGGCACCTGCAATCAGCTACCTCCAACACCTTCGGGAGTCGCTTTGCTGTTATCGCTGAATGTACAGTCACAGGCAGAGTCAGGCCTGCTGATAAAATGTCACATTGACAACCAAGCTACTCACACAAGCAAAGAATTTTAAGTGTACAGGGCCAAAAGATATCTAAATATTGATTATAAAGATTAGGTTAGATTCTGTCTGCAGATATGAAAAAAACAACATAAAGTCTGAGTCATGGAATCATCCTGAAAATGTTGTGTGATGCAAAAATGTTACTAGTAAGGAGAAATATGCACTAATGTCCATGTTTTAAATGTGTCCAAGTACACTTAGGATTTAATGTGTGTTGTCCCACAAAATGCTCTGTGTTTAATTAATTAATTAGGTTCCTTGATAGAAACTGAAAATGGTTGTGTCATGAAGTGTGGTAGAGAGATGGTGAGGCAGACGCAGAGGACACAGGTTGGTGTGAAGGAGAATGATGATTTTAATGATGAAGTCACAGATACAATGTCCAAAGTCCAGGCAGCACAGAACGAGCAGAAGGTCAATAACTTACGACTGGTAGCAACTGGTAGAGCCAAAAGACAACAACAGCAGACAAGACAACTAGACTGGGCTAGATGGCAAGACAGATTAGACACGACAAGGAACAAGAAACACAGGTGGGATTAAATACACAGGGAGACAATCAGGAGAAACAAGGGACAATTGGGGTGGACAGGACAACATGGAGACTCAATTAACTGAAAATGACACAAAAACCTAAATTAACACAGAGAAAAAAACTGAACCTTACAGGTTGTACTTTTAACAGAACTCATTAGTATTCCAGCAGCAAAGCAAAAAATATCTGTAAAAATGAAAGAATCTGCATACAAAATAAAGCAAATATATAAAAATATCACTCATGTTAAACTAATAACACAAAATCTTGAGTCAGATCATTGATTGTAGTCATAAAGGCATGAATCAATATCTTCAATGATGGTGATTAATCATGGGTCTTTTTCAAGGATGTACTGCCTTCCTTGTGAGTGCTGCTGAGCAAAATGTTCATCGGAATAAGATGAGGTCTGTCACAACTATTCACATTAAAAACACATCTCACTAAATTAGAATTTCATCAAAAAGTCAAATTATTTCATCAATATAGTTAAAAAAGACAAACGTAAATTCACTAAACAGGGAGACATTCAAAGCTTTTATCTTAGCAAATGTTGATGCTTGTGGCTATGCTCATAAAAATGCAAACATTCCACTTCTCACAAAGTTAGAATATAGCCTCAAACCAATAAAAAATAATTTTAATACATAAATTGTATGTTATGGCCTTACACAGTCATGGGGAAGACTGCTGACTTCTCAGTTGTCTTGCAGACAGTCACTGACTCCCCCCACAAAGAGAGCATTTCATTTCATTTTTAAAACTTGCTCAACTCACGGTTTGTTTATTTATTTATTTATTTTTCTTATGCTCATCTCTCTGTTTCTTTTTAATAAGGACAAAGATACAACGCAAAACATTTAGATGATCAGATGATTTATATACCTTTGGCACTGTATGCAAAATTAGCAGATACAAACAACAAAAGTGTCATCACGGGAACTACACTCCTGTCTTCACAACAGACATGCCTTGTCTATGATCTGGCTTCCTGTTAGAATAAATTTGGGCCAATTAAAGTCAACCATAAGGGGGGGAGGGACGATGTGCCTTTAATATTTTAGGCAAGAAAACTTGAGTCCAATGAAGACGAAATGAGAAGAATGTTAGAAATTGTAACTTTGATCCAGATTATCTAGTTATTAATGACTGTAGACTTTTGAAAAAGAATCTTCAAGAACACAATAGATATACTTAAAAAAAGGAAAGGAACTTGGTTTGGAAAAAATTGCAGCAAGAGTATGAAAAAAGCACAGAATGCAATTCAGCATTGCGTTGACAGAGAGTCCTCCTTTGCATGACTTTTTATCCAATTTCACAGAAATCATCCTGGACTGGACTTTAACCAGATCTTTACATCTTTCATTTCAACAGTTATGTTATTTACCCAGAATGAATGGTGAAACAACAAATCATTAACTTGGATCTACAGGATTTTGGACTGCAAACAACCACAGACACACATGGCATAAAACGCTAATCTAGACTGCCAAATGGGCTGATCAGACATCAGAAACTGCACACAGCGTGTGGACACGCAGTTTACCCACTTTTCTTTTTACGTCTCTCCTGAAGCCATGTATGAGCAGGTTATTGATGTTCAGGCTGGTCTTTAACACATCAGAGAGCTTAGACCCTACTGTCTCACATGAGAGAGCACAAGATAAATCGATCACAAATAACTCAATTTTATAAAAAAGAATAAGGCAAGTAGAAATCTAATATAACAACAGAAGCTCTGCCCACAGCATGTAATGTATAAAAAGACAGATATGACTGGCTGCATCCCGTTTGGTGAGCTGCAGCATCGATAATGTAAAAAAAAAATGCATGTCGCTGTTAACATTTCTGTAGCCTGGTCCATAACAACCTTCAGAGCTGCAGAGATTTTTGCTTGCATGAGAAAATGTTTTCAAAGAGGAAGGAGATGTTTTGGTAATGTACTCTGAGGAAAACACTCTCACTTGCAAATGGGCTCCCATTAGGCTCACAAGAGCTGCACTGTTTGATTACAAGCTAATTAGCAGCTCATTTCATGCATGGTAAGTGCTGCTAGAATGGGCCCCTGATTTGATTCACTGCCCGGGCTTTTATTTCCCTGCTCCTAATTCACTTTAGCTCTTGCTGCATTTTTAGAATGTTTTACTTTTCAGCCATAGCCTTTTTAATAAAGATCTGTATCACTATAGTGTTTCTGTGTGTGCGCGCAGGGGTGTATGCGTGTGTGTTCATGTGGACCGCTCATACACAGTTGTTTCCAAGAAGATGATGGGTTCCCACTCTGGTATGTTTCTCATTTGTCCTTTTCGTTTGAAGCCGTGGCTCCACTCGTTCCAGCTCTTCTAGATTAGGAGCTTTAATTTTATTAGGACCAAGCGAATGGAAACAGGACAATACTTTATGAAGCGTGCTTTTTAGATTTTAGCAGGTCATAATAATTGGATTGTGTTAATAGAACTTTCGTAGAGGATCTAGCTTTTTAAAATGAATGAACTGTGCTCAGTAGCTGGGAGCAGCTGCTCATTGGGATAGTTTAGTATAAAAAAATATTTAAAAAGCTGGACAGGCTAAATCAAACTGTAATAAATATCTTACTGCATCTGAAACTTCCCAAGCAAATGTATTCAATGAATTTAAAAAAAGAGTTTGATCAATTTTCGGGATGAGGTTGATTCTCATAATGAATATGAAGCATGTAAAACGAGGATCAAGTGTTTAAGATGGGTTAAGTAGATACTGAGTATACAGAACACAGATATGTGATCAGTTTTGCTGAAATTGATTTCTACACATTGCTGGAAAAAGAGATCCAGCTACCTTTTATAGCCCCACACAAGCACACCCAAAATTATCAAGCGCACCCAGTGGAATACTATCCTTCTATTGGCTGGAACGGTTGCTAGGCGAATGGTACTCCTTGATCCGGGAAGGGAGCAGAAAATGCTTTGCAACCGATGCAGTGAGGTTTGCGAGCGCAGATTTAATCCGTGCAGAGAGAAAGTTTGCGCACAAGGAGAAAATCTGAGGGAGAACAGGAGAATATTTGAAAGAAAGCAGATGCTTGTAGTCCAACAACCATTACAAGTTTTGAGAGCAGAGATGAAATCCTATGTTCAAACTGAAAAGGTAAGTAAAATTTCCACCATAAATATGGGGTCGAATTGCGTCGAATCTGTCATTAAGAATTAAATTAACTCTAAATGCAAAAGAGAATCAAAACCCAACAACAGCAGAAACACTGCAGATAAGTTAATCTTAAGGCTTTCATAGACATCTTTACCAGGGATGCCAATAGTCATATGCTGCAGATCCTTTGACCATCTAATCTCCAGGGGTCAAGGTTAGAGAAATCATAACAATTTTCACTTAGTGAGAATTTTCCCCGGCAGATAAAAGTAGAATCAACTGGATCCTTCAACCCAGGAGGGTAACCAGTTTGAATGGTCGGTCAAAATAAAAATCTGGAGGGAAACAAAACTGAACTGTCTCCTCCTATGACAGCAACTCCATATCATTTTGTTTGGAAGAAAAAATCTTTTAGCTCCTCATCAAATATTTTTTAAAATGCATTTATATGCATACTTTCTTTATGGTTTCTTCACTTCCTGCACACTTCTCATGTTAAATTAATTCTCAAAAGAGTAGAAACAAGGAGCCCTTTTGCAGAATCACCTGCTGTACAACCATTCGACGTTTTTATTCATATTGACTTCTTTTAAATGTATGTAGCACACGTTTAGAAAGCACTGAATATTTTCAACCTTATGGATCATTTTATAAGCAAACTTTCCTTTTAACCTGAGGAATCCGATTCAGCAGGAGTTCATTAGCTCATTGCAGAGTCTCTCTCGCGGCTGTCTTCGTGTTGCTGGAAATCAAACAGTTTTTGTACACCTGCAGAGGAAAACACTTTGAAAACCAGGTTCTTTCATTGAAAGAGTAAAATGAAAGTTAAGACGTTGCCGTGCCATACCGGGTTGTAGACACACATCAAAGAGATTCATATTCCATGCATGTACATTATATAATTTCTCATTGTGAACGTTTTACCTGGTAGGTACCTACTCTCTCTGACAAGCATGCAGACATCATCTCTGTGTGACTCCTTGATGAGACTCTCACACAGCAGTTCGCACATCATTCGGCTCTAAATTGAAGCTCAAACTGAGCACCGTCAAGCCGACTCCCCATCTGATTGACTTCCAGCCGTTCTCCCAAAGGCAGTGAAGAAAAGTTCAGAGTATGATCACTTCTTCAGTGCTGCAAATAAATTTTAATGAGTTTAGCTCTCAATGCGAAGAGATAAAAGGCCCACTTAATTTTTCAGCTTTTGCTCTCTCCTGCTCTCAAAGCAGCCAATAAGGTCTTATCTCATGGCCAGCAGGGCAAATCCTTTTAAAGGTGGTCTTATTGCAGACGCTTCAGTCTCATTGTTCTTGTGTCAGATGTCGGTGCCCGGTGGCTTTTCACTGCTCTCTGTGGGACATGAACACAGAGTCCTATTCCTTTTCTATATGCTTATTCTCTGACATCAAACACATTGGCTTTCTCCACTAAATGCTGTATGTGTTTGGGTTTTTCTTTTTCTGGTACAGAGATAAACTGAAAAGCATAAGCTCTTTATTCTTTTTGTGAATAAATGTCATGCTAAATAGATGCAAATTTATTCAGGAACAAACTCCGTTTTATTTATTTTATCCTCTTGTGACAAAACATTGCAAATTCTCATCTCTTACAATTATGGCCATATTTAGATGTCAGCCAAGAAAAGACCGATCCTTCACAGAGCCTTGCTGAAGTATTCTGTGTGAATTTTTTCTCGTTGTCTCATTACAACCTCAACTGTCAGTGGATTTTATTTGCAACTTATGTGATTGAACAAAACAAAAAAAAGTGGAAGGAGAATAATTTTCTTGTTATTTTCTATCCGTTCACCCAACAGCTCCATTGTCTAAACTCACAGGCCCAGGCAGGTTGCAGGGGGGCTGGTGCCTCTCTCCAGAGGGATGGGGAGCCAGACCCAAACCCATAGACACACATAAATATGTTTACCCATAAGGTGATTTTATTTTGAGGTTTTCATATTAAATTTGGGGTTGAATAAAACCCAAGATATAGATTGTATTTGCAAAAAATACCTAAACCTGACTCGTTTACCATCTATTTTACAATGGTGCTGCTTTGTGTTGGTCTATCACATAACATTCCAATAGAAGGCACTATGAAATCCACAATCTCTTCTCAGCCGGTTATTTTTTGGTGCTGTCTCCACAGTTCTTCCAAACATCTACCTTGAGCTTCTGCCAATTACGTTCCAAGAGCTATGTTGGCTCCAGTGTCAACAAGGTGCCTTTTTATAGCATGCAGTGCGTTGGTCAAGCTACATCTGTGTTAGAGGCTGTCAGTAAGCTGCCCCTCATCCGGGGAAATAAGGAGCCTCCTCTGTCATATTTAGCATGACTGGCATGGGAATGTCCATAAAGCCGGCACTCATCGCCGTCAGTAAAGATCATCTTGGTTATTCATGCTTCACTGAGGCCCCATGCAATATCTGCCAAGAATGTGATCATAAATATTTTAGTTTATAAATACAGAAGGAAATATTTTTTGAAGCAACTCGTTCCTATTTTGTTTAATTGTTACTTTGTGTTAGTATTGGCAATTATTAAGCCTTAATAAAATCATAATTGAAGGTTTAAAGAATAGTGGCAAGCCAGACATCAAAGCTAATTTCTTAATAACATGCATTGCTTTGTACAATTTATAATGGAATCAGTGATTTTGTTCAAAACAGCTCTTTTTAGTGCTGATTTATTCCCCTGTTAGTCAAAACTAAAGCCAAACTTTAAAAATAGAAAAACTGTGTGGGATTATATCACTACAATAAAATGTTAATTTATTTTAAGGCTTCACATATTTATCAGGAATGGAAATGAAATTTTTATGTGCCCAATTTATGACGCCTGAGGTTGGTGACACCAATGTTTTCAATTACAATTTTATGAAATACTTAGCTTTGTAGAGCCTTATAAATGCATTGTAACCCACACAGTGGTTGGAAGAATATGTGTTTTATGTTCCTCTGATTATTCCCTCAGTGTCCTTCTCAGAAGTCGTTTTCTCAAACATTGAAAATTCAACAGTGATTTGTCGTGAACACAATAACTCCATGTGTCACAAACTGCTAAACAATGAGTCTGAATAAGCTGAAGAGGAAATGACTGATTCAGTTTGATCACAAAGGCAGAGCTGCACAGAAGCTGGAATGTTCTTTCTCAAAATGCTTTCTCTACTAAACAATTCTCCTTAATAAACCATTAAAGAGCAGCCGCCTCTCGGCCTCACTTGTGCATCAGCAGATGAATATTTGTGACTAAGGATGACTTAACGTTTACTTTCCGAGGCCAGGAGACTTCCCACTGGGAGATAGAGGTAGGCAAGGAAAAAATCAATTTCCAATCTCAGCAGAGATAAAGACAAAGTTGTTTTTTTTTCCCCAGAAGGCTTCTGCTGAGTTCAGGGAATCAATTTGTGAGAAAATACAAAGTGATAAAAAAAAAAAAAACTCACTTGAATTTAAACAAGGCAACCAAATGTAAAAGTCATTACTTAAAAGGTGAAGCTAAAACAAATTTGGAGATAATCTGCATTTGTTACATGGTGGCCTGTTTTGCTGCTTCACACCCACTGAACAACTGAGAGCTTTGTAATCCCAATAACTCAGGGTAGGAAAGGTCAGAAAATGGAGGACCAACCTGCTGCTTAGTTCAACTTCTGGTTCTAAACAAGAAAACACAGCAATGATGATGATAGCTACCTCATCAATTTCAAAGGTCCCTCCACAAAAATACTTGTGTGTTTGTTTGCAGCTATGTTTGCAGTGGGTATGCTAGATGCTTGGCCTTCCTTTGATAGTCTCTGGACAACTGCTGCAAACTCACACAAGCACGCGCGCAGAGGAGATCCAGTTTTTACAATCAAAGCAGCCCGAGGTCAGGATGTAAATCTTTGCACTTGCCCCCACCCTCTAATCACCTTTTTATAACCCCACAAAAAACACCCCCTCATTTTGTCCTTACTGCCTTAGCTCTCTGCTAAAATAAACCCAGTGAGGTAAGTGCCGGAGGCATCCTGAGATGAGTTTTATACAGTCTGTTCCTTCAGGGTTGAGGAGTGTCAGAGTTGAGAGGAGAAGCATCCCAGATCCGTAGTGGGACGAGGAACAAAACCAGAAGAAAACGAGAAGGAAACACAGGTAAGGCTGGAAATAAAGACTTTCTAATCATTTATACGCTTTGACATGAGACACGATTAGACTTAACAGAGTGTACTGTAGCAAAAGACACTATATGTAATTTTTGACGCTATCTGATCAGAGAGATGATAGCTAACAACATGTATAAGTCATTAAATAAAATTAAAACTGATATACAACTTCATACCTGAGGCAAGTTTTTGGCTCCAACAAAAATGTCATTCTTCTTGAAACTGTTAAAACGATTTGCTCTATTACTCAGTATTTATGTAACATAAATCCCATTTTAAAAATTTTAGTTTGCTCAAATTATGTGTCAAGGTATCAAATAAACTGTTACCTGAGCACATACAGAGCATGTTTTTGTAAGAGAAGGAGGACATAACTTAAGGGGTTACTCAAACTTAAGGATTTGTAATATACGCACAACAGGAAGGCGCTTTTGTATTTCAATTCATGGTGTAAAATCATGGAACAAGTTAAATGAGGAGTTAAAACAAAGCCAAAATTTAATGCAATTTAAAAGGAAATATAAGGAAGTTATTTTCACAAGATATAGAAATATGTGTGAGAATTAGTACCAATGTGTATATATGTAAATTGAGGCATATGAGTGTGTGTGGGTATGGATGTACAGCGTATTTAGACATGTAAACCCAGATAAAATGGAAAATTAATTAACCTATGTTTATTTTTTATTTGATTTAATAATGAGGGTCCATCTGAAAATATAGTATGAGTTTATGGAGTAGGAGTTCATAAGTTTCTTACCTCTTCCTTCTCCTTGTCGAGCATTTTAAGATTTTCGTGGTACAAAAATATGTCTTTTGCATTCTTTGTTCATGTGTGTGATTTTATACTTTTATCATGTTCGAAATAAACAAATGAATATTTATTATATAGCTGATCATGATTAAGGGAAAACCATTGGAGATGCATTCCGGAGTGGATGGCTTGACCAGGCAGAGGATGTTGCAAGCCAAAGCTCTGTCTCAGGAGGCCAGAGGAGGTAAGAACTTAAAGGAGCGACACAAGGGGTTTATGTTCACCGTTGGGTTTTGGGACAATATGGCCAGGAGGGCAGCAGAAGCACACAAACACAAAGAAGTCCTCTCTCTGTTGCAGCTCAAACAACTTTTTAAGACCTTATGTCCACATCAGGTCAGTAGGAATATTTTATGTTATGCAGTTTAAAAACTTTCCAAACTGAGGATACATTGCTGTACACCACAGCTGGCTAAGATGATGTTGCTACTGGAGCTTAATTAATGGAAAATTACTTATTTTTTATAGAGACTGAACTGCCTATGGTCATCGTCGATTCAAAAGTTTAAAAAAATTAAAAATACATAAACTCGTCTGTCTCTGTCCTGAAGATTACTTTTTGTAAATCTAAAAAGCCAAAGCTGAACAGGTCAACACTTTCAATGCACATAACGAGGGACTTGAACCACAGCTGCCTGTCAGCACATGTAACAACTTAACACTAAAAAGGCCACTATTTATTTAACTCTTGTTCTGCCAGACATAAAGTGAGATCACAGGTGGGTGTGTCAGGTGTAACTGAACCAAACATCAAAGTGTGTAGCTCGTTTTCTTGGAAACAAGTGGACACTGATACTCTGAAATCCTTGGAGTGGTAATGTGTGGATAGTCAGCTGGAACTATCCCAGCTGGCTGTTTGCTACTCCGGTCCCGTCCACTTGTAAGGCCTTGAAAATTATTCTCCTAAACTCAGCAAAACGTGACTCCCACCGCTGAATTATACACAGGCTGATCAAAGGCAGCTCCTCTAGGGTGGCATGGGCCCAGACTTCTCCCAACACTTATCATGTGCGAGTAAAAAGGACCATCTGCTCTGACACAAGTATTTCATCCAAAGATCCTATTTATATGCCCAGTTTCCCATTTAACTCTGGAGCACAACAAACATTACACACCACTTGACATCATCTCGAGGCTATTTCAGGCCATCCATCATGCCGCAATACAACCTAAGAAGGGACCCCCTGAGCAAAAACTGCATGGATACTTAGTGACGGCACACATGCTTTAGCTTTTAAATATCAGTCCAGCTCAGCTGTTACATGTTGACAGATGCAAGAAGAGCACTTGGGACTTCATGACTTGCCAAGTGTCTTTTTTTTTCCTTTCTGCTTTCCTTCTCTTTGTAAATTGTTGGAGTTAAAGCTGATTCAATTTTTAAACTTAAATTTGGAAGTACTGGTGATATGAGAAAAGTCTGACTTTTTCAAAGCTTTAAATGATTTCAGACAGCAGAAAAATTTAAGATAAGCAACACCCTCCAAGAAAGGATAAGCAAGAAATATACTATTCAAATGGACTTATTGAGTAGTAAAAAATCTGTGTTCTGAGAACAAAATGGAGAGAATCTTCAACATATGAGTGAATAAATAAATAATGATACAAAAACAACATGAATGAAAAGAAATGAACAGGATTTCTACATATCTATTACTGTATAATGACTAGAAGTAAAACACTGAAGGAATCTGGAGGCACAAATAGAGCATGAATGAACTTAAAACCATTAGTTTTCAACCCCATAAGCAAATAATGCATTACAATAATCATATGGACAAAAGATTAATGGGAAAACTCCTTATAAAAGGCAACAATAAAGACATAGATTTACATTAACTACCATAGATTTAATTTTAAAAAGCACATGTTCACCTTAGCCAAAGAATTCATTCTGATGCATGAGAGATGAATGAACCATTAGATGAAGTTTAAAATATACCATGCTTGTTGTCACGAGTTATATGCCCACTTACTGTTTGGGTTAAGTGTTGGTTTAGGGGAAAACACATTACAGATTACTTGTAGATCTTATAAGCTCTTGCAAAAGATTGAACATGACCGTTTCTATTTATTTGTGGTAACCTAAAAGCTACAAATAAATGAATGTATGCATTTCACTCACAGAATGAGTCAGTGAATCACTTACTACTGTGTTCCCTTCTGACAGGTCTGAACCTGGGGAAGAAGATCAGTGTACCAAAAGACGTGATGATGGAAGAGCTGAACCTTTCCTCCAATCGAGGCTCTCGCATGTTTCAGGAGAGACAGAGGAGAGCCGAGAAGTTTACATTAGAGAACGTTGCCAATGGACCTTATAATCCCAATGTAAGAAATAGAAAAGAACAGACACATTGTAAAATGCTAAAGTATTCTTTTTTTCCTGAGGGTTTATGTGATAAACTACACAAAGAGCATTATTATTGTGATTTGAGAGAAAAATAACACATAGTTTTCATTCTTTTTGCTCAAAATAAACAATTTTAAGAGTTTGTTGTTCACTCCATAAATCTGGTCTTTATGCGAGAGAAGACTAAAGAAGACTAAAATAATGGATAAAATATTTATTTCATTTACACAGAAAAAAATCTAATAAATATATAAAATAGGAATAACAGTCAAACATAAAATAAAACTTTCTTATTCAGCTTGAAAAGGAGAGGGGAGAAGCCAATGCTTGCTAAATCCTATCCTTATCTGACTCATCCAGTATAAATGATGTATTTACGGCAAGAATATCTCAGTATTTTCCACATTATTTACACTTACATTCGTCCTTCATTTCACCGTTATCCAGTCTACACTATCCACAAATGAACCTATACTATTAATTCCTTTTTATATAAACTACATCTTCTGCACACTAACAGATTGCCATCTAAAATCTAGCTCTGCCCTTGACTAGTAACCTGCCTCAGTGTAAGGTATAAATAATTGCCTTGCCATTATTTCAAAAATGGTTTTTATATTTTTTGGTAGATTTCTTGTTCTATATGCTATGTGACCAGTTTTGAATTTGACATGAATTTCGAAATTCACCTGTATCCCACCTCATAAACTATCTGTTTGGCTTTTTTGTTCAAAGTGGATGATGTGTTTCTTCCAAATCTCCACACATTTAAAGTTAAGTATGATGAAACCAATGAACAATATAGAATAGAGCTGATGCGTGGCTCAGAAGGAAACCATTATTCCTTTCTCAGCTTGTAGCACGCTATGTCAGGACACAGCAAGCTCCAGTACTCTGGTCAAATTAGCCCAAAATTAAACATTGTGGTCAAAATGCTATTTATGGTAGAAAACTAAGTCTGTCCATCACCCCCACCATGGTGATGGCTACGTCATACTGTGGGTATTTTCTGTCACAGCAGGGACAGTGAAGCTGATCAGAGTTGATGGGAAATGGGTGGAAGCAAGAGGCTGCAAATGATTTAAGGGTAGAGGTTCGCCTGAAAATGATTAGATCAAAGCTTAGTCATGTGTTAGTTTAGTCCAGTCAAGTCCGGACATAAATCCAATAGAGAATCTGTAATGAGACTGCACAAATGAATTCCAAGCTGATCTTTAGAAGTGTGGCATGCACTGGAGTGAAAACCATGTGTCATTTTCCTTTTACTTCACAATTTCAAACTACTTTGTATTGCTTTATCCCACGAGGCTCTAAATGTTGTTTGGTAGCTTATTATTAAAGCTGATTTTTTTAGCTATGTTCCAATCAAATATTCAAATAATAAAAAACATACAAATATACATTACACTCAGTAGACATACTGTGTTCCCGAGATTAAACATTTGATAAGTTTTCCCACAATTGCTGTCTCAACCAGAGTAGCATCACTGTTACAGCCAAAGTATAAAGCCAGTCTTGTATTGCCATTTGAGGATTAGATACATTTACAGGAACCTTAATCAGTGTGTATCCTGTAGGCTCATCTTGAACTCAGTCCCCCCCTGCAGTCAGTCTCCGTGCCGCAGGGAGGAAAAGAGAACCAGGCTTTCTCCATCCCCGGTAAGCACAGCCTGGTCATGAACCTTCAGAAGACTGTAGCAAAGAAGGGCAATCCCAATGTCCTGGCTCCAGGTAAATGGTAATACACTGCAAAGAAAGGGCTACCACAAGCTCAGACTGGCTTTCAGCATTGCCAGCGCTTGAGGAATGCATGGACACAGTTGCACCATGATATGCCAGAACTCACCTTTCCAATCGCACTCCCAGCACATTAATTTGTTTTATTCTAATCAGAGCCAGGGGAGCTGGCAGTTTGTGGAAAGCAATTATCTTGTGAGCATCTTTGCTGAGGGCTGTTGTATATTTGGCCTGGCAGAAAGCACTGCTTCCAGTCTGACTGATGAGCAACTAAGCTCTGTTTATTATCAGGGATTCACACTGAGATCTCATTACTGTCATTCCTATTGCTGACAGGAGTGACATCAGAGAGATTTGTATGTAAATTTTTATCCCTATGCGCTTCGAAACAGCATGTTATTTTTATTCAGAGGGTGGGGGTTGAACTTAATTGAACAGTTTCTCAACTGGAAAGTATTGAAAATTACTCAAACACGTCCTTAACTTTACTTTGGGTTGGATCCTGCTTATTGCTATTACGTTTTTTTCTTGGCCAGGCTACTCTGGGCCCCTAAAGGAAATTCCACATGAGAAGTTCAACACGACGGTAATCCCCAAATCCTACTGCTCCCCATGGAGGGAAGCTTTGGGAGGCAGCGAAGAGCTTCTGAATACGCTCAACACCCAGCTGCCACAACCCCCACAAAGACTACAGCCTGCTAACTACAGGTGCTTCAACAGGTAAATCCTTACCTCCATCACCTGATAGGTCTCTGCAAGTGAATCAAACACATAAGTTTTTAAGCATGGACGCTGAGGCCCGTCTATCTCCAAATAGACCCACAGATGACCTAACCAAAGAGATCCATTATCATTTGTTCCCCCGGCTCTGGTCCATGTTTCCACAAGTTGAAAATGAATCCTAGTGTCTGGCTTTCAGCTCCTTGGACTGTGGCAGCATGATGGTTATTTTCATCTCTGGGCTTTGACAGATGATCCACAGGAAGGAGGGGAGAGGGGTCTGCAAGCTTTCATGACCCAATAAGACATATAGCACACGAAAAGGGAGTCATCTTTCACATGACATACGTGCAAGACAGAGCAAATGTGAAGCCAAGGCAGATGGGGAGATGAGGCCGGCAGGCGAAACAAACTGAAAGAAACGCTGTCAGTCAAACTGATTCAGTCCGCCTGTAAGGAACTGCACCCCCTGTAGAGAGATCCTCTTACATCCTTAAGATTATTATGAAATTACAGCATCTTAAAGCTGAACTCTAATCGTCGGGAAGAGAGGTTGAGTTCAAGGCGCACCCAATTTTAATGGTGTTAAACCCTGGTGGGTTTAAAAAAAAATAAAAACCTTGTTTGAAGCAGTGCATATCATGTGTCATGCAAAAGATTTTCCCTGTTACATCAAGGAGAGTTACTTGATATAACCCTCTTTCTTTCCCCCACTCATTTTACAGAACTCCGATGCCATTTGGCGGCACAATGGCCAGCAAGAGAGTCATCCCAGTTATTGGCTTTGAGGCCGTGGAGCCCCAGAAGCTTCCCGGCGTCGCCCTAGACCGTATGTGTAGACGGCCAAACTTCAACAGAGCGCCAAGAGGATGGGGAATAGACTATAGCCCTGAATCTAATGAGCTATGAGAGAGACTTTATGAGATAAAACCTGAAGCACAAACCCTCTCTCTTTGAAACGGTCCCTCTGTTGATTGCAACAATCGAAAGGAGAAGTTGGAAAAAAAAATAAGACTCCAGCATAATAGTGGTTTGCTACTAATGAGTGTTGTGAGCATACAGAGGCAGGCGATTATGGGCTGAGTCACAGGCTCACAATGCCTTGCAGAAGTATTCACCTCCATTAGTGATAGGTTGAAAACTAAATCCCAAGTTTTTGTACGTCCAACAAACTCTGATCAACCCACCTTCTGAAAATGTAAGAGGTGATCTATCAAGACACGGCCGTCTGCCTAACCCAACAGGCTATAAGAGAGAAGTACGATTCAGGGAAGCAGCAAGGAGTCTCATAGTAACTCTGGAAGTGCTGCAGAGGTGATGGCTCAGGTGAAAGAAACTATTCACAGTTTAGGTCATGAGCTGCACATCTGGCCTTTAAGGAAGACCAGCAGGAAGGGGAGCTAAATTAGCCAAGTAAGAATAAATAAGAAACTTGTGGAAGGACCATGCTCTGGTCAGATCAGGCATGGAATATTTTTTCACCACAGTCAAAAAGCTATTTTTGGTGGAAACCTAACCACCAATCCCATGCTGAGACAAAGCTATTTTTATCTGGGATATAGAAACCGGATAGATCCTAAATATTTAGCTTTAATGGTTTAGATTAATGCGTATTCATGTGTTTATAACAGTCCAGTCAATGCTCAGGACTGAAACTAGTTGACACTCTGTGGTAAAATTTGAATATTGCCATCTGCAGATAGTTTCCAGCTACTGTGACTGTGCTACAAGGAGTAGGCAAAGTATCAATATCAAGATGTGCAAAGCTAGTTTCTGTCATTGCAGTACAAGGTGGTCGATCAGAAACACATGCTCCATTTTTCAGATTTTATTTGTAAAAAGAGTTTAAAACCATTTATCAACTTCCTTCCATCTCACACATATAGTGTTGTGACGGTGTATAAAAATTGCATTACAATAAAGTTCATGGTTGTAACAAAATGTAAACATGTTCAACAGAAATGAATACTTTTGCAAGGTACTGTAAGAAGTGATCCCAACATATTTTAACTCATCAAAACCCATCTGTCCTCTCGTTTTTACTTTGTGAATTTAATTCTGTGAATACAGTCATAAACAACATGTAGTAATAAATGTACGAGAAGATAATTATTGACAAGGGTGTCATTTTAATGAGAAGTGAAAATATATAAAGAAAATTTTACAATAAAATCAATATGATGTTCAAAATTGAGATGGTGTCCAATAAAAAAATAACTCAAACTAAATGAAAATGAACAGGTTTAACAATGCTTCTCAGTATTCAACTCCAGGTGAAAAGAAGCAAAATCAGACAGAAACAAATTTACTCCAAAGACTAAGTTCTTATATGTACAATGGTTCCATGTGGTCCTGGTCATATCGGCCTCATGCCCAGAGGCTGTTTTAACAGTTTGCTATTAGTTATTATTCCCTAGTACGACCAAAGTCATCGAGTTAAACTCTGACTGTCACCTCTGATGGCACAGAATTCATTTGCAACTCTGTAGGTTGTATTAACAGGAGATTACTAATTCCTGGGCAGCGTGTTTTTTCTGGAAGCAGTCCTCTGGCCCATAGAAGCCTTGAACATGCACGCAACCAACCAGGTTTGACATGAGAAAGCCAGAGAAATCTAATCACAGCCTATCGTCACTCTACTCTCGCAGCTATTCGGTGTGGCGTGAGCCGTGTGCCGAGTGGGCACCCATGCGCTGGGGATCCTGGGACGGGTAATGGATTGTACCAGGGGGTCTCATTGTCATGGGAGGGGGGACAGGTGGGGCCATGGGACCCATGGGGTGAAACATCGGAGGGCCATAACCTGAAGAAGAATAAACAATTTACCATCTTAGGCATCTGCATTCACTCTGCATCAGTAACACAATTCATGGACTCTTTCTACCTGGTGGAGGGGGGTTTATGCCTGGAGGTGGCGGTAAAGCAATGTTCATGATGGCAGGTGAGGAGCTTGGGTCTAGGTTGAAGTAGTTTGCTGGAGCCTCTTCATCGAGAGCTGGTGGTGGAGGAAGTGCTGATAGAAAGAGGGGAAACAAAGCCCGTCACGGTCTACATGTATTAGGACTGTATCTAACGATTACTTCAGTAATTGAGTATTAATGATTAACCTGGAAAGAAAATTGCCACATTTTGTACAATATTAGAAATGTATTAAAAGATCCAAATAAACAAACTCTTTATTTAAACAAGATGCCCAGAATGCTGTAATACAGCCTTCCACAAGTGTATGATGGATCATTTGTAGCAAAGGATGCATCTGAAGCTAAATAAATACTATTACACCATCAACATGTGAAAATTTCAGCCCTTTCTGCTTGATCTATTAATACAGTGAAGGGCAAATCTAATGATTATTTTTGGATTAACTTAATCTCAAAGGAAAAAATGATTAAGATTTTTTTTTTTTTTTTTTTGCAGAATTTGAACCAGATAAAGCAAAACCTGTGCCACTTGAGTTCTGGGTAGAACATATTTACAGACAAGTTTTTTTTTTAATTTTTTATCTTAATTACAAAATGTGCATATTTTTGTAGTTTTGACTTAATTACTGCTCTGAGTATGTTGCTTTTTCAGCAAATGGCCTTTTTAGAGTTTGTATACTTTAATGATTCATTTATTACTAAATTAGTGGAAGATTACTTAAATAATTGACTCATCACAATTAATCGTTTAAATCTTATATATATGTATTCAAATTCTTCCGGTGGCTGCACTCACCTCCGGGCAGGCCAGGTACAGGATCCAGTCTGGTTCCCATTTCACTCACTCCCTCCTTCACGCCATCCTTTCCTCTGGCTGCCTGAGACCTACAGGGTCACACCATCTGCATTAGATGCCCTTTTATTAAACACAGTGTAGCAGCTGAAAGCAGCATTCGCCATAGACAATCTTTGTCTCCAGCCAACTCTCACTGCGTCAGTAATAGTCACCTTTTAACAGCCCTGTAGTTACCAATTTACTGACACTTGTAACAGCAATGCTGGGCTTAGCTCAGGCTGCTATACTCATTCTCCTTGAAAAGCACCTGGCATTTAACAAGCACATTATAGCACATCCCTCAAAGTGGCTCTGCTTGGTGCGGCTGCACGGGAGTTCAGAAGCGACTTACCTTCCCCACTTGACAGTGAGTCTCCGTCCATTAATGATTAGTTTGTTAAAGGACTTTTCTGCAGCCATCTCTGCTGCCTGCCGAGTGGCGAATTGGATGAAGGCGCACTGCTGCCTTTGGACTATAGTAATGGTGCGAATTTCTCCAAATTGGTAGAAGTGACCCCTGTAGTGATAAAGAAACAGTTTGCTTAACAAAAGACAATGTAACCTAAAGACTATGAATATAAAATTCACTATTTGAAGTTGCAACAGCGCTTGCAATAAAATACTCACTTGAGATCTCCGTCTGTTACTGTATCTCCCAGGCCGCCTATGTAAAGAGTGCTAATGGACTTGTCCTCTGGTGGGTCCAGTCGGGGCATAGTTGAAGCCCGCTTCAACAACTTGTCAGCAACTGGGTCATTGATGCCGTAGTAACGATCTTTAATGTTCTGGTCAGCCAGAGGGTCATCAGGATCTGTAGGCTTCTCGTGCCTGCAGGTAAAAAAGAAAAAGAAAAAAGAATGTACCACAAAGATAGAAAATAAATGTCAGACTGAACACTACACACAACAAAAAAACATTTCTATTAAACCTTTTATACAATGCTAACACAACAAAAAAGATTAGAAACAAAACAGGACACACACTGCTCAAATGAGTGATCAAGTTAAAAATAAAACGAAAAAATAAAATTGACAAAAATTACTTAAAAATGATAATGTAGATGATAGAAGTAGTGTACTTATGTATGCTGATAATTTTATAAGTGAACATGGTTGAACATAATCAACTATAAAAAGACCAACAAAAAATGTGAATAGCAATATTATAAAGTGAAAATATAGAAATAAGTTATTTGTATAACAAAATAAATTAAAAAACTAGTTTCAAATTGACTAAGAATTACAGATCTAGAAAAAAAAGTTAAAAAAATAAATGCATGTTATTTTATTCAGAAAAACTACAATGCTTCAATCCATTCTTTTGTCTTCAGGAAGGACATTCAACAAATGGTAAACAGATCTCTCCCTTGTCTGTTTTAGTTTGGACTTTTGAAATATTTAAAAACATGCTACCTGAAGAAAAGATTGCTCTGAAGGGCTCATGCAGTAAAAAAAAAATCTGAAAAACAAGATAAACTAGCTAGGACTACTGAGAGCTTTGTAAACAAGCAAACAGACTTTAAAATCTTCAACTTACCAAGTAGCAAGAGTAGAGACTTTAAAATAGGTTTCATTTATGACAATTCTACCATTCTTTGTGATTGTAGTTAATCACAAAGAAAGCCTAATTGACTACTCAAAATAGTAAAAAAAAAAAAAAAAAAAAAACCCATAAGATTTAGCCATAAAGCCCACCTGTAGGGACACTCTTCTCCTCTCTTACACTCCCCCTTCACCCAGAAGGAGCAAATGTGAGGCCGGTTCCTCTTGTAATACGGCGTAGTTCGGGCCAATTTGAGCAACATATCACTGGAGCTTGGAGCCTTACCAAGCTGGCCTACTGGTCGAGTGCCATCAGAATTGGCTATCTGTAAACACATATTTAAACAGAATCAATCACTGAAAACTGAAAAGTCAGCAAAACAAATGACAAATTGTAAAATAAAGCAATTTTGACAAATTATATTAACAGGAAAATCATTATTGAACTGATACTCCAAAGTGTTTCTGATAGCTTGAAAGGAAATTATGAAAAATTCTGACGCTGATACTACATGGTAAACTATACACAAAAATTAGGAGAAAATAAATATTTCACTTAATTATAGTGCATTTATAAAAACTTGTTTTAAAGAGCAGTTATTTTGCAAGGCTACCTCTCTCTCCATGTTCTGTGTGTAGTACTCTTTGTTCACATCAGACCTGGGAATCTCGTCTTTAACAGTGAGGCCAGTGTCTCTGACCTGGATAGGCAAACCTGCCAGCCACAAGATAAAACAGAAGGGTTAAAACCAACTTATGTTGCGTAAAACATGTCACACTGGTCAAACTTAGAGCAGATAATCAAAGACTCACCATACTCCAGGTCAAGAAGGCATGTCTGACAAACGTTCTTCATTTTACTGCAGGTCTGACAGACCTCCGTCTTCTTAAAACGCATCCGTGTGCCTGGGCACCATCTGAACACGGTGAAGGGCCGAGCACAGATCTGATGGTCGAAGATGAAAACCTCAGGCATGTTCTTACAATCCAAATGTTGGTTTATGAAAATGTCTCATTACATATTGTAACACAAGGTCAGAGTTGCAAAACATACCTTGCATTCTTTTCCATATTTCTCCTTGGTCTGTAAAATGAAGCACGAACATGTTTACACCTCTAGAGCTATAAGCATGAATTAAGTTAGCACAACATCCAGAACATAAAATCTTACCATACGGATGTAAGGATTTTCCCCTAAACATGTCTGGCACAGAATTGGGAAATCCTGTAACAGAAAAATCACAATGGATCTTCTTTGTGCAAGAAAACAACCACATTTTGTATCTTTATCTCGACTATGGACCAGGAATTCCTGTCTTAGCAAAGCTAGAATTAATGTGTACTGTTTCACCCGTTGATTTATTCATATTTTGTAAATACTCTTGAGCTCACTTTTTGCTTCAGTATTGAGGCATATTCAAATGTATGAACAGAACGAGTCCTGATTCAAGCTCTCTCCCACTTGGCCATCTGTTGAAGGATGCAGTTTCAGTCAAAGTGCTTGCAGCTGAACATGACTAGGATTTAATCCATCCATTTCACACCATCAGTCAAACATCTAAATATAAGCGGCTCTAGTGATTTAAAACGTCGACTACATATTCTAAGGTTACACCCTTAATAGTCTGGTGTTTTAAAAAACTAAGATGTCAAACACCTGGTCGCTAAAAACAACGTATTTACTGCTGTATCAAGTACTGCAACAAGCGGGAGAGCAGGGTATTGTTATGTTTTATGCCATAAACTAGCTTTAACAAACTTAAACTCGAGATCTTGCTTAGCTGCTTTATCTGAAAAGTTGGTGCTAATGCCAAACTGTTAGCATAGGTATTTCCCTCTGAGGGCCACGCGGATATTTTATTTACATTTCGAAGTTAAAATTATTAATTCATCTGACTAAATTGTAATACCACTGCAAAGTTGTGAGGTCAGTATTTTAAATACAAATTCTGAATGTAAGATTTTACCGGATTGCGGCTATTTTAGCCCTGTCAGCCTCCTAGTGCTAACCTTTTTAGCTTAAGTAGCTAGCTCTAATACAGCCCGTGTTCATATGAAATCCCGAGATATTTCTTTAGAGATCGATCTGGGAAGTTATTGCTTTGCTTGTTTATCACTGAGACAATGGACTCGTTTTCATCTCTATTCAGTTAACATTCACATAGCAGCCAACCGCGACATACAGATAGATGCTAAACAAGATAGCAGCCACGCTACAATAGCTAGCCGACAATGGCTAACGGAAACTACTACTCAAACCGAGGTGGTTTTAAGAGCTACTAAGTGTTGAGTTTTGGCTGCTACATATTTCATTCATTCCTACTCACTGTTGTAGAAAAACATGACACTGATTGAACATACCGCGTCTTCCCAGTTCTGTCTGTTGTAGGTGTTAGAGCCTAGGGAGGTCGCCATTTTGGAAAGTGTAAGCCAAACTTCCCAGCTAAACAGCTCAAAGCTAAAGAAATCACAGCCGCAGTACCTGACATTGCCTTCAGGTGTCGCTCTGGGTCCAAAATAACTGTACAAATATGGCTATTTGAAACGTTGAATTAAAATCACATTACATGTCAGTTTTTATAAGCACGAATTTATGAACGTAACCTTATCCATTGTTATAAAAATGTAATACAAATAGGAAAAATTACTAATTCTAATAATTTTCCCTATCTGTCTGTCTACATATTTGTATTTTGAAAGAGCGAGAATGAATGAGTGAGAGAAAAACCTCATGGGACATTGTCAGAGCAGTGTGTTCATAGGAGCTTATTTTTTATTAGACTTCTTTTTTTCTGATAGTGTACAACAATGCAGCAGAACTAACAGAGACAAATGAGAAGCTGTCCATTGGTGACAAGTTATATAAGCTACGTTTAGATATTAGAGAGAAATCGGGCTAGTTTTAAATGATTTTCTCAACTTATGGTTTAGCACTCACATATTAACATCTTAATAAACAATTTATTGGTATACTTTGTTGTATTAGTCAAATAAACATTTCAAGACAAACACAAATAAATATATACAATAAAATATAACATGACAGAATGTAATTTACGTTGACACAACAGTTTACTTAGACCAAGAATGTGAAAGATTGTGATTACATTGTTTTTCAGTTGCAATATTACAGGTATATATTTTACGTAATTTTAATGGGTTACTGTTAGGATAAATACAGGAGAAACACATTTAGCAACGTCAAAACTAACATCCTATTGTACAGTTTTACATATCATTTGAGGCTTCTGTTTCCTTTCATTCAGCATGCAACTACTGATTCAACTTTCATGCAAGTGATAGACAAGAGGAAGAGATGGATTCACAGATCCCTCAGAGGTAATGTCATCTATTTTTAATTTATCCATCCACTTGCCATTGATCCGTCCACCTGGCTTAATTCAGGTCAGAGTGTCTTTATTGTGTAAACCTCAGATTAGAGGGGCAAATGATGTCAAAGATTACAGCCGCAGGGCATTAAATCCTGGAAGTTTACTTAAGTTTAGAGGAAGGTTGTCGAGTCAAAGGGCAGCGATTATTAGATACAAACCCAGGGAGCTGTCAAAGTCTTCTGTCGGTCAAAATAGTCTGCAAAAGA
Source organism: Xiphophorus hellerii (assembly GCF_003331165.1). NCBI lineage: Eukaryota > Metazoa > Chordata > Actinopteri > Cyprinodontiformes > Poeciliidae > Xiphophorus > Xiphophorus hellerii. Next base: position 18,147,169 of record NC_045694.1, on the reverse strand, counting down.
GACTTGACAAGTGTCGGTTTTACTGTAATAACACTATAATGACACAGAATAAATAGAAAAACAATTTCGGTCTCATTTTATCATGGCACCAAAATAAAAGTCCTGGGAATCGCCTTGTCCAAAAGTCATGTGATGCTCTCCAAAGTGTCATGTGACATGGATGAGACAGCCAGAGCTGTTTTCAAGGAAGACTTTGTCTGGGACTTAATCTCTTAATAATGAAAAACACACACCTCTTTAGTCACAAGGTTTGTTGTTTAGGTATGTTAGAACCTTGTGTTCATTTTTTAAAGTGAGGTTTATTTGTATAACACATGTCAGCAATAGGGCTTTATCTATAAAAACATTAGACCATGTACAAACAAAAAAAACCCCATTACATTACAGTAGCAAAATAAGGAAGAGCAATAAATAAGTAGATGCTATTTATAGGAACTCAGAGTTCAGCAATTTTGCAGTTTTCTTTAAGTTTGTTCCAGAATATTATAGCAAAAAGGCTAAATGCTGCTTCTTTGTGTATAGATCCGATTCTGGGGATGCAGAGTAGACTTGACTCAGAAGGCCTGAGTGATCTGGAATGTCGATATAATGGCAACAGGTCTTTAATGTATTTTGGTCATAAGCCATTCAGTGAATTTAAAGTCCATTTTCTGAACTACAGGGAGCCAGTGTAAGGACCTTAGAACCGGGGCAGTGTTCTGGATCAGCTGCAGCTGTCCCATCGACTTTTCAGGCAGACTTATGAAGACACAGAGTTTGGGCCTGTTCAGTAGTAGCTGCAATAACTGCAACTATGCACTGACTCTTGCTTGTTCCTCTTTATGTCCCAAAATAATCATGCCAGTTTTGTTTCTGCTCAGCTGAAAGTTGCTATGACTTGAAGAAAAAAAAAATTATATCTTTTTCCTTTTTCGAATCATAATATTTTCCGTCATTGTTTTTAATGATGAATTCATATTCTGCAGTCATGGACATGAACTTTCAGCTGAATAAAAGCACTGTTCATTGTAATTAAATGACATTCTAACTCTATGAAAATGGACCAAAACCCACTTTTTGAAGTGGTCTTGGTCCGCTTCCAAATACACACTGAACCATCTACAGGAAAAATAAAACTATGGTAAAAAGGAGCCCTTCAGTGTTGCTAGCACTACCACTGCATGACCTGGTTGTGCTGAAATCGTACCTCATCCTTGGTTTTCTGCTTAGCGATGCTGCTGCCAGCATGTTGTGGGTCAGGACACGCAGAGCATCTCGTCTCATTCAGCTAGCAGAACACATTTGCTGGCACTGTTCCAACATTAGATATATCACATTGCAAATCCTGCACTCAACGAGCTGCTCTTGACATTCAAAATGCCATTGCAGTTGTAATTACGGCACAAATGTGGACAACAGAAATTCAGACAATAGGACTTTCAGAGTTTGTTTTTTCCAGGAATGTGCTCTCTCCCGCACCCGTCATTTCTGTCCCGAAGAAGCAATGGTCGTCACCCTGGCATGGCTTTGTTTAGGAATTATAGTCTGCTTGCAAAAAAGTACATTGTGAAAACAAAACAAACAAAAACAACAACAACAAAAAAAACAGATATAAAGTTACATCGATAAACTAGCTTTATGAAAATTTTGCTGACTTACAAAGTATTGGTAGCCCCCTTTGAAACTTTCTGGTGGCGCCCCTGACTTAGTCTGTATATTAACGCACTTTCAAGAGAAACACAAATGTAAAAAGAACAAACAAAAAAAAAAAACGTTGGGGGTAATTCCAGCATTCATTTGCGATAAATGCTTTCCCACAATAGTAGGACACACAGCACGTCCAGGCCCCAATAATCTGAGCAGTGACGAGGAGCGGATGCAGATAAGCCAGTGCTCCTGAGGACTTCAGTGTGCTTGCATGCGCGTATGAAAGGAAAAATGTGCCGCGCTGGCGCCTCCTGAAGACAGTTATGGGCTACTGCCGGTGCTCAGAGCTGCAGAAACAGAGGGGCTTTCTCACATTTCCCGATCTCTCCCGGCCGAGACCGCCACTGTGCCGCTTCCACAACACAGCCGACAGCGAACCGAAGCGGACGACCTGCTCCCAGCGTGCTCTAAAGCCGTATTCAACCAAGCCAGCTCCCGCCCGGAGTAAAATCTACTTAAACAAGGTGAGTACATCGACGCACAAGGCGAGCCCGATCGGGGTTGCTCCTGTTTGGCTGCTACAGCACGGAGAAGCTCCGTCGCTCCGTCTCAGAGGCCGGGGCTCGTGTCTGGCGCAGACGGAGATGAGGCCAGCCTTTTTCGGCCCGACTCTCCCGGCTGCAAACACAAAGCCCCGGCGGCACGGTGGAGGCTCGGCGCGGCTTTCCGTTTGCCTCGGCGGGCAGCGTGATCCGGTGGAAGCTAGCGTTATTGTTGACGCTTTCGTCGGGTCGAAGTGTCTGTGCCCCGGGATAGAGCTGCGCGTCCGGCTGCTGTGCTCTGTGATTTATCGTCGGAATTCCTTTATGGAGTCGAGTCCCCGTAGTGCAGCCCGGGCAAAGCAAAAGCGACACCCGAGCAACTTGTTTTTGTAACTTTGTTGCAGCCTGGACGTGTACAGCGTTATCTGCTCGACTCAAGTTAGGGCTAGGAATCCGAGACATAGTGTAACCATATAGGTGGAGAAACTGCTTTGTGTTCATATTAACATCCAGTTAGCCTGCAAATGAAAGAGGTGGACAAAAGATTAGAAAAGGAATGCAATGAGTGCTGTAACTTTCCATAAGGCTCAATTATCAACTATGATAACAGAAGGGATGTTGGCTGCATTTTTAACAGGGTCTTATGTCAGAACACAATATTTAATTCAAAGGATTATCATAACTCCCAAATAATACCAAGATCATACAATCCAGCACTTCAAGATAATCATTAATTTCTAGTATTGCCTTTCAAATCAGTGTTTGCTTGTTTTGAGTTGTAGAACAGCACCGTTTATAAATCAATTGTTTTTCTTCTTCTAAGGATTGTGACATCTACAAGGAGAAAAAAAAAAAAAATCCCGTAGATTATGTGACATATGAGATGGTAGTTTTGGATCCAACCATCAATTGTTGAATTATAATATTGGCACCATTAGAGTATCAATCTTTCTTGTTTTTATCACACACAAAAAATAAATAAATAGACAGACATTGAGGTATTGTTGGTGGTGGATGTGTTTATTGACTAAAAATAGATTAGTCAATAAAGTTTTTAATGGATTTAATGAAAGTGAAAAAGAAACATGATTAGAGCTAAAATGTGCTCACATATCAAATTCGTTTTTTTTTTTTCTTTTTTGTGGAGATGCGTTGATTCGAGTTTCCCGGTCGATACCATATATAGATTTTTTTTTTAACTGTGATAAATAAATGGGAGAAGAATGTGCTGCAGATTTTTTGATTGAGAAAGTATCCGATCCCACAGAAAAGGAAGGAATTACATGCATGAGAGCATGTGTCTCTAATCTTTATCTGGTCTCGGCTGCATCAGGCCACACGGGGTTGATTAATGTTTTCATTAACCGAAAATGCCTCCAGTTGTTAGTTTTGATGCATTTAATAAATAGGAAGCCAAATATCAGATTTTTCAGAACCTGATTTATTGGCCATGATTGTGTGGGGAAAAAAGACAAGGAATTTCTGATTTCAATTTCATGTGCTCACAGTACACAGACATTAGTTATAAATACATACACTAAAAATATAAAAGAAAAAGCAGACTGATTGGTGTATCTCTAATTTCTATTAGTACAAGAATGAACAAACTATCCGATTACTCCTGGAATAACATGTGGATTACAGCGTACCCACCAACTCTGTGCTGCTGAATAATCTTATAGATGAATTATGAACTTTGAGAACTTTTACACATTTATTACTTAGGATTATAATTATTGAGATTGAGTTTCAGTTAAATTCCCTGTATATGAGCAAGGCTAAATCAGACATAAATGCTGTTTATAGAACATGATTCCCCTTCATGAGTTTTTCTTTTTCTTTTTTTTTTTGAAAATAGTGTTGTTTCTCAAAAAACCCAAAAAAACAAATCCAGTTTTAATATGTTTATTGCAATCTCTTTCCGTCTGTGTCTCTACAGGTTGATAAATACCTGCTGTATGGCTTTTTTTGTGGTCTAAAGTAGGAGCAAATGTTTGCCTCCACCTAGAGCTGCATTTGTTAAACACTACAAACACTTGACTCTGCTCTGTAGGAGGAAAAAAAAAGGGCCGTCCAGACCTGCTTGAAATCTTTTGCCTTGGGGGTGTATGCGCATGCAAACGCGCGCACCCAAGTGAGTAAGAGATTACTGAAGAAGAATGACTCGCGCTCAAAATGTATTTGGCGAAGTCACAAGGACTTTTCCCTGCGTTTTCGCCTTCAGCAGCAGAGCAAATTCTTGCAACCACGACGTGCTTGTCCCTCTGGTTTCAAAAGATTTATTATTTGATCAGTGTTTCACATTATTGTTATCCTCCAGCCATGTGTCGTATATCACATGCTCCTCCCTGTATTTGTTAGTGTTGGGGCTGGAGGGGATTGAGCGGGATGGAGACGGGGGGGGGGGCATGTGGGCTTATTCCATTTGGAGATTACTGTCATTCGTTTGTCAAATTTGCAGAGAGCCGAATCTCAAGTTGTGGTCTGTTTATTCGTGCCAACTGTTTGTCTGGTCGTTCTAAACCTCCATCTGACTGCTCCCGCTGGCTGCCAAGCATGCTGTGGTCTGGCGCTATTAGTTGATGAAGGCTGCCACTGCCGCTGCTGCAAGCATTCGATCATATATCGGCATGTTTTTTACTTGGATAGACCCGCGATGTGATGCAATTGAGTTGCACCGTCTTACCTAAACATACAGGCTGTCAGACTTTGTAGGCATGACAAGAAATTGATGTTTTGTTGCTGCTGAAAGGGAAGCAGAATAAAAAAAAAATGTCTGTCATTGTTATCTCCACATCAGGATGTCAGTTTAATCGCGTGCAGGTGCAGTAATTCTACCATCACATTTAATGCTAAGCAGAGTAATTGTTGGGAGCTACAGGGCCCACAACATGCCAGCTCTTGTATTTTTCCATGTCACTGCCCCTTGTAGGCACTCTCGGTGTGTGGGGAGCAGACCTCTCTACAGAGTGTGGCTAAAGCCAGGCATCTATCCAAAACTTGAACCCCCTCCTTCGTCTTCTCTGCTGGGTATAAGTGCAGCTTTGTGCCTCGCTACTCCTCTCCGATGGGTCTTATTCATATACTACTACAACACTTCTTGCTCTGCTAGATAGTAGTATCTACAACTGGAAGCTCTCCCAAAATATCCCGCTGTTTGACAGACAAACTTAGATGTTTCCTCATTAAAAATCAAACTCTTGGATTAATCTACCAGAATGCAAGAGGCAGGCTGTAATATTGTTCCCTGTGAAGCAGCATGTATTTCAGTTCCTGAGCATGGGCTTAACAGTCGTGAGGGGTGCAGAGGAGTAAATACATTTCAAACAGCTCAGCAAAACCCAGTATTAGCCAATGATCCGATAGCATCTGTAATCCTCAGGAAAACCTGGAGAGTTGTCTTTTTTTTTTTTTTTTGAATAGTGCTAGTCTCCACTAGACAGTTGGCAGGCTCTAAGGGGGGTGTCCACATGTGTGACCGGCTGGTCAGGCTAACGGCGAGGCTGAACGCCGCAGTATGCGGGCAGATCAGATTACTGAACGATTAGCTGTGGCCTCCTATCCGTGGCCCAGGGAAATGATTTTCCACTGTCATAATTCCCTAGACTGAATTACGCAGGCCAGTGACTCACAGATACTCCATACTATGGGCCAGAGTACAGCGTGGCATAACTGTTGCTCTCTGGAGAAGGGGAGATATGCTCTGCCATTGTTGCACCAGAGAGCAAAGTAGTTTTCAGTCATTGTGAGCTTCCTTCAGCAGATGAGCAAAGGGTACATTTTAGAGCCGGAGCAACTAATAACAACTTTAAGTAAAAATGCAATTATGATATTATATTGATATTTACACGGAGGTATAAAACAGGAATGTGTTATATTGTGTGATTAAATTTTATTGAAACATGAAGTCTACAATTATTCATATTGTTAATCAGAGATGCACTGTTCAGAATCCTGTTGCCATTTTCTGATGAGCTGGTTTCTCATGAAGCTTTGACCTGCTGTTACAGATCTTAGCCGATTCTGGAGCTGTAAGAACATTTGCATTTAGAATATATTTTTTCCGTAGCCTTCGTGCTGTGAGTGCTCATTAATTATTTGCGTTAGCAGCAAAGGCATTCTCACACTGTGTGTGTGTATTGCTGAAATATGATTTATCATTACAGTGGTTGCTGAGTTGACTTGTTAAACTGGCTTTGGCATCTAATCGTTGTGATTATTTCAGTTTTGATTGCTAGATCAACAATCTCTGTGTGTAGATGCTGGAGGACGCAGCTCCTTAACTGGAAATCCAGCATTCTTCATGACAGTAGTTAAAAAGTCAAAAGAATAAAACAACAAAGCAACTTTGCTGTACTTACGCCTGTCACAATAACTAATTTTGCTGGACAATAAATTGTCCCAGAAGTTATTGTGATAAATAGTAATGTTGTTATTTTGAGATCAATTTCAGGTAACGTAATGGTAATGGCATGTTAATGCATGTACACCCTGTCAAAGGTCAATACAGTTTAATTTCTAATGAAAATTTAACATTGGAACTGGAAGATATTTTAAACATCCAAAATGAATAAACAAAACAACACATAAAATGGATACTGAAATCTCTGTAAATAAACATGGACTAGTTGAGATCAATGCACCAGACTTAAACTTTTTGTCATCCAGTCTTTGATAGAGAGACACTCAAGATAAACAGTCATGCAAATGGAAATTATTGAGCTGGTTTTAATTTATCATTTGATCAGTTGAATTATTGCTTATTGTGACAGACTTAGCGGTACTCTCCTTAGCCTTCCTGTTATGTACTCGAAAGTCATGCTTGCTCTCATTCTCTCAAAGCTTGTATAAACTAAACTTCTCATCATGTCGTAGAAAATGCAGTTTAGTTTCATTTTAAAGAGCTTCTTCTTCCAAACTTGCATTTCTTTTTCTCCCCCTGCCAGCTAACCGGCAGTGCGCAGCAAGATCCGGGAAAGCGACAACAATGTGGTACTTCATGGTGAAAACTCTGGCCACTCCACCAGTTTTTGTGGCATCATATTAAAGGGACTTTTAAATCAAATGAAAGGCATAGTATAATGTTTTAGCAGCTTTGCCATAACGTTAAGGATGGAGATGAAGAACGGGGGAAAAAAAGCATGACAACTGGGTGATGAGGCAGATTAAATCTAGCTGCCCTGTGGTGTCATTTTGGTGAATGGAAGCAAGACAGAAAGAGGTGTGGATTTTGACAGGCTAGCTGTTGGAGATGGGACCATGTTTCCAAGGTGCATATCCCCTCCCTGAGGCAGGAATCTGATACATTCCATGGGCTCCTGTATCCAGACCAATAATGGTGACCGGGGTGTAGCGTTTCATCAGGTGCCACATGACTGGAGCTTAAGTGCTGGGAAAGTAAGCACTATGTCATGGGGCTCACAGTTGGCCAGCTCTGGTTGCTTCAGAGATCAGGAAATGTGCCAGGAGAGGTTATGTGAGATATGGATTAATGTTTGTCAGAAGAGGATCTGGTGAATACAGCAGCTCAGCTTATCACATCCATTCCCCCTCAGCATTGTTAGGTGCATTATGTCACCCATTAAGGTGCGCTATTTTCAATATTTCTTTACCGCATTAGCCTCCATTTTGTTTTAATGAGGCCCTTAGTGGCAGCCACATTGATCAGTATTTCTCCAGCCAGTGATGTCAGGTGAATAACAAAAAGAAGCCACATCACTGCACTTTATAGCTTCACCTGGTTTTATGTCACCATTTCACATATAATTCTGTGCTTCGAGCAGAGTTTTCTTTGCTCTCAAGCTCTTGAGCTAAAGGCTATTTTTACAGCGAGACAGGAAAAAAAAAGAAGAAAAAAACGCCCCATTTTATTTAGCGGTCAAAAAAACAAGCTGTCGGGTGTTAATGGACTTCACCTCAGCCATTCCAACAGACCCTCGGGCTACTGCGCGTTCATGAGCTCGGCTAGGGAGCTCTCGGCTGTGAGCCCTGTTAATGAAGCCATTTTCAGAGATGGAGAGATGCGGTAATGGGAACACACCACTCCACTGCAGGATATTCTAACCCCGTCCTCATCGTAAGTACCATCACTCAATGAATCCGATTAGATTCTTTTTTTTTTTTTCCTTTGTCCTTCTAGCTGTTTGGAAGGGTCCTTCTTTCAGACGCAGAGTCGGAGATGTTTATCTGAGAGATGCTTGAATAAAGAATAAAGATTTCCCTAGCTTTTATTTTGGCGAGCATTATACAAGTCGCATATTGGGTGCAGATTTTCCACTTTGTGGGAAAGGAAGCTTTGATAATGTAGTTGCATCAGTGGATGAGCAAATATTTTCCACCACTGCGTGTTGGACTTGAACCTCATATTATCAGACCTAAAGTTCAGTGAACTGAACATGGGAAGAAGATCGGTGGAGGGGCCTTTGTGTGTTTATGCAGTTGTCTGGTGGCCTCGGCCGAGTGCAAATACCACACATATGTTCTTAACTAGCTTCAAACTGTGTGCAACCTTTCCTGTCCACGCCTCAAGCTGAATGCAGTGTTATTCCAAATAGGATGTTGGAAAAGCTCACACTAAAAAAATGCGATCCTGCACACACGAGAATCAAAGTTTAAAAACAAGTGAGTTTTAACTAAACTAAAGCAATCTAGGTGTAGTTTTTAATCTTATTAATGTTGATCCACCAATCAGCTGGAAAACAGTTGAAGTTGTTGATCATTGTTACAGCTCTTGTTTGATTGCAGAAAATACAAAAATTAGAGATGCACTGAGAAATGGGCTGGTGACTGAAAGCATATAATTTTTCAGGTTCTTTTTTCCAATTGGCGAATAAACCATTTACTTCCTGGTCCTGGCAACACTCTTCATTGTGGAACATATTACTGGGAGGAAAAATACGCATTGTTAGTTGACTCTGTCTTAGGTGTTTCAAAATAAAACCGTATGTAAAAAGAAACTATTTTAGAACATGTCAAGATATTCAGGGCATAGAGAGCAAGACCTTCCACAGATAACATCAAGGCTGATATAGATATAGCAAAGTTGCCTTGTTTGTGACTTTTGAGGGTTTTTCTTTTTAGTTGAGTTTTTAAGCTGTCTGTTGTGAAAACTGCATGGTTTGAAAATGTTGGCAGGTTTTTGAAATCTCAGAAGAATCTACATTCTCTAACGGATACATGTAAAAAGTGCAATTTTAATTATTCTAGCCATGCATGCTACGCAGATTGCTAAGATAAGATGACTAACAGTGTCAAATGTAAATAATTTTGTCTTCTTTGAAAAACATATCTGTAAAACCTGGGAGGCAAGGCGTTTGAAAGTGCAGTAACGTCCTTATAATTTTACATCGGTGCACCCTTTAATGCTTTCAGTGTCCCGGACAATTAGTTCATGAGCCATTCCTCTTCTATTAAAAAAAAAGAGGGTCTCACATGTTCAATGAGCAACTGGCCATAAAAGTGATCAAAGGCACACTGTGGAGTATGTGATAAAATATTTACAATGCTTTTATTTTACATGGTACTTTGAATAAAATCAGTAACGAACAATGTGTTGTGTCCAAGCTTGGACTTCATCAGGTTCTTTATCCGCTGCGGCATACACTCCTGCTCTGTTACACCTTAAGGCTTACTAGAGAATTAACCCTTCAACAAATGTCACATTTGATTACGGTCTGGAGGGGAAAAAAAACAAATAAAAAACCCCCCAGAAAATCAGAAAAGGGAACAAAAATAAAAATGAAAACTTTCCTCACACAGGTTTGGTGAAGTCAGCTCTGTTCTTGATAAAAAAATAAATAACCACTTATGGCAGGAAGGCTTATCTTGAATTTTAGTATAAAAAATATGTATATTGGCCAGGAAGAGCCAGTTTTATGATTGGTGCAGTTTTAATATATTTGTGGTAGTCATTTTTTGCTTTATAATGCTTTTTTTTAGGTTGATCTAAAGATGTGAAATACATGTTTTATTTAAAGGGGAAAAAATCTGGTTCACTGTAACTGGACTGTTCATTGTAGAGTATACCAATGGATTTTTTTAGATGAAATATTTTCTAGTAAAGAGGAAATAAATCTTGTGACATGCTCTATATTTAGAGATTCTCTAATAGAGACATGAAAAAATGGTGTCTCAATATGCCACAAAAAATGAAAGCTGCAAAAAATACAGTTTCTGTGGAAATTCAACTTTTATGACTTAATCAATGAAGAAAATGTATAAAGAACTACCAGCACATCTTATTACGGTATTCATGTTTACATGTCTTTATCAATAAGCAAAATAGATTATTTTCTTAATAACTTGTAATGAGGCAGGTCTTTGAACTAAACTGTTGTATTGTATTCTTGTACACCAAGAAGTGCTTTATTACACTGTTTTAACCTCTGTGATTTTAATGAATTGGGTCAAACATTGTTCTTAGGGATTACACAGCACCACAAAATGCAGCTGCTGAATGTAACTTTTTGTTATAGTCTTCAATAGCCTCAAAGGCACACTGTGGAGTATGTGATAAAAGGATGCATTTCAGTGTTTGTAAAGTTATTGGATTCTAAGAACTGTACCTGGTTTAGTGAGAAGCGAGAGGGTGACCAGTCTTCCTATTTTGCAGTTTTGCATTGTTTAACTCTTTATCCTGAGGCTTTAAAGAGCTCTCCGATATGAACGGATGCTGCTTTGGTGGAAATTGACGCTCAGTGTTTACCTGGCAGTTAGTTCGCAGTGATACTCAGAAGAAAGCCAGGAGCGGACGCCTACGCAAAGGTCAAGCAGGGGTTTCGGATTTCCTTTGTTAGCCTGCGATGACAGAAACTGATTGTCTGCAGGACAACTGCGCTTGTTTAAAAACATGCATGTCTCTGACCTCACTGCGAGTGTTTTTACGGTCCCACCAGGGCTGTAAATATGTAGCTGAATTTCTCTCACTCACCCTTTCTTCCCCTCTCTCTTGCCTCTTTGGGCCAATGCACCAGCTAGCTGGTTGATGTCCAGTCGGCTGTCGTTTCTGAGCGAGGTTGGTTTGTGAACAGTGGGAGTCATCCTGGGATATAAATGGATATTAATACATATGAAGAGCTCAGCCTTCAATCTAACCTAATTGTTGTGTTGCAAAGATAAGTGCTTAGCCAGAGATATGGATCATCTCCATTTTAGATTAGTGTATTTCATGAGCAAATGGACCTAAGCTGATGACTTACCCGCTTTCTAGCTTGAGTTGCTGGGGTGGAAAGAAGTGCAGACCCCAGGATCGAGGTTCTGGCAGCTTGAAGCGCACCCCTCCAGTGATCCGCAACAATGCTGTCTCATCCAGCCTGGGTGGTACTGGTGTGTGTGTGCTAATGTTTGTGCAGTGCTTGCCCCTGTCTCTGCGGGACAGGTGCTGGCAACCTGGAGGTCAGTACAGGGACAGATGGAGCAGAAGAAAGACTGGAGACTTTGAAAGACAACAGCAGAATGAATGAGAGTCGCTTTGCCAGGTTTCGAACACTTTTATTCAGAGGGGCAGCTACAAGTGGGGTCCGTCGTGACAGTCGGGTAGTCCGACGGCTGAAAGAACCCAACAGCAGAACCTTTCTATCCTTACAGAGGAGTTCTTAGGCCGTGCAAAGCTTAACCAGAGGAACTTCAGTGAGCAGTACAAGCCTGCAAACACAAACAGCAGTCTACCCCCTCTGTGAAGTGTTAAGTGGCCAGATATAAGCTGTGAATGGAACACAGGTGTCTGGACCAGGCTGTGTGAGCCCAGCCAAAGGTCTGTGTTTGTTTTCTCTTGGTAATGACCCCCCAACTCTCAGCTGCAGCCCAACCTGGGCTTATTGGATCTCAATGGGCTGAGGTGAAGCTGTGGAAGTGATTCAGAGATCGGATAAACTAATTCATTCTGTAATCCCACAACCTAACTCTGTGGCTATTTGAGGTGGGTAATTATTAGATTGTTTATTGTTACAGGGGGGGAAAATAACTTTTGTGATTACATTTTTACCAGTTTAGATGGTTTTTATTCAAGTTTAAGAACAATGAGAAAGTAGCTACGGGTGAAGCATTTGCAACAAAAAAAGTTGAGTTCTTTCTGCATGGAACTTGCATGTTCTCCCCTGTACATGCGTTGGTTCTCTCCAGATTCCACACACAGTCCAAAAACACTACTGTTGGGCACCGCGCCTCTGACCCAATGACCACTGCAGATAGACACCAGCAGATGTTCAGCTCTGTTCTAAACCCTGACACTGAAATTCATGTTAATATTCCACAACACATTGCTAAAGCGATAGCATTTTTTTTCTTTTAACATTCCTCTTTCTTTTCTTCCTTTATTCTGCTTTGCTGCTCATCTACCACAGTAAAGCAGCCTTTTGAAGTCGGAAAGACTGTGGCTTTACTGTTTTAGTTCTCTGAGTGCTTGTGTGACAGGTAGTGAAAAGCTAGAGGCGAGTAATGGGACTCGAATATAATCCACGACTGTCTCTATAGTCAACGCCCTTGCTTCTTTCTTTTCTCCCCAACAGAGGCCTCTGTGCTGCCGTCCATCCACTAAGCTCCTCTTTGTCAACTAACAGCCTGAAGGTGCGCTGTGGGGTTTGAAGAACCAACAGAGCTCCATCCTGCGCCTCCCCCCCTGGGAGAGCAACAGGGTGAAGTAATGGCTTGTTAACCCCCCAGCTACCTCTCAGTTTGATCGTTGCATTGTGAGGAGCGGCAACTGTCCTCCACGCTGATGTGATTGTTTGAACAACCCCATGGCCTCCCCAGATGGCTGGGCCTCAGAGCCGGTTTATGATAACCACGCAGTTAATATCTGGCCTACATAACTCTCCTCCTACCTACTTACCCCCCACTCCTCTTAAACTCCGCTCTCATTTCTCCCAGCCACCCTCTGCGCCATTGTCTCCAAATGCCCCTGTTTTTATTTCCCTATTTCGCTCAACTTTTTCTTTCTTTTAAATTCCAGAATCTATTTCTTTTCGGGCCCCCAGGCATAGTGGGTGATAGCTAGAGACAGTGTAGCAAATTAAATTTTGTCTCACCCCCCTCCCTATTTTCTTTCACTCCCTATGGACTTTGGCACGATGGATCAGTGGAAGGAGAATGGGAGTGTGCAAAGATAGAGGAAAAAGCCCATTTCCACTGCATTACTGTCTCATTCCTCAGGGTCTAGAGTCGAGCTACACCAACACTTCTATTGCTTTTCTCTCCCTCTTTAATTTTCCTTTACTAGCTCTATCTCACTGCTGCTGTTCTTCACACAGGGCCCTAACCTGAAGGTCTCTGCTCACTCGCTACCAACACACAGTCTGACCCACTTTATTAGTTTGGCTCTAGTGAATCATTAATCGAGGTTATCTAACTGTTCCTGTAATGATTCTGCAGCGACTCCCGTGTCAGCCGCTCTGTGTTCTTAACCAATCAAGCCGTACCCCGGCATGCTTCCCCCTCTACACATTTGTACTCCATCATAATATCTCGCAGGAAAAAGGGGGAAAAAAAGCATTGTTCCTCATGCTAGACTATATGTTTAATAGGTGTGCCATGCACTGTAATATGTCATTGTGTCAGAACACAATACGAGGACTAAGTGCCCTGAATGCAAATTAATCTTGCGGGATGGCAGCGGCTGAATGGAGTGTGGTTTTTGGGGGCGATGAGGAGAGAGAGAAGGGAGGGACAGAAGGAGGGCTAATAGTGGTGACAGGGAAGCGAGAAAGAGAAAAGAGCATGTGAGGAGGAGGAGGAGGTAGGTGGAGGAAGGAGGGTGATGTGTGGGATGTAGTCATGCCAGGCCCATTCATCATGCAGTGCCTGCTGGGATGCGCTGGGGTCAGTCCCGCACAACACAATTACAGCCTGTTCTGGTGTGTTGTGCTCGGCACCGCTGTGTTCTCGCTGTGTTCTGTTGCCTTTGTCAGGGATTTTTCTCTTCTATCTCTCTTGTTTCCCCCATTTGCATGTTTTCTTCTCTGCTCCACTTTGTTTGCGACCATTATTCTACCTTCTCAAGTTTTTCTGAGCTCAAGTTATCGCTGAAGCACGTCTTTGAACTAAACGTCTCAATTAGCTGCACGTTTGTTTTTTCTCTTCAGTGTTCCTCATGCTCCACTTTCTTCTCGAAGAAAGTTAGTTTTTCTTTTGGCTCATGTACTTCCTGCAACTTGCACCATGCAACGCTTGGTCCTCTTTGATCCACAACCACAACCTTGTGATTTATGCATTACACGGGCTCTGGTTATGGAGGTTTGAGATGCTTGAAAGCATGTTGTTTATCCTTCCTCCCTGACAATCCTCCACAAATCCACAGATGTTTCCAGGAGGCTGTACATGTCTGTTGTGCGCTTTAATGTTAGTTGACAGCATATCGCGATCATGAGGATGTCTTTCCTTTCCCCTCCATGTCTGTTATGAGAGCAGTGTGAAAGGGCTTTCTCCTGGTGGTAGCTTTCCGGTGGTCTGGAGGTCTGAATGAAAACATCCCTGAGAGGTCCAAGAGAGAAAATAAAAATCTTGAAGGCTGTTTTACACATCTTTGTTAACGCTGTGTGGAGCAGAACTTTGTTTTACTGCACTGTCAGTCTTCGTTTGCTGAAAACAAAAGCAGAAAAGAGCACAGACTTGGTGTGACAGGTAGATCATCTGGCTGTGTTTTTTTTAAGCATGTCTGTACATAATTGGTTATATAATACAGTAGCATTCATTCAGTTTTTTTTATTATTCATGACTTGTTAGTTTTGAATGCTTGTTGTAGCCTCAGCTTAAAGATTTCAGGTCAATTATTTTTCCACTGATGCTCTTTTAATCCCCAATACTGTTTCCCAATTGTCCTACAGTGACGTTTGCTCCGGCTTAGTATCGCACAAACAAAACAAGTCAATGCTAGAAAATTCTAGACCAATATAAATGTACGCATTTTTTTTAGACTGATTTTCCCATCACACATCCTGTAAAGCTCCGACCCCCTGATAATGATTTTTAACAAATTCAATCATTCAATCTTTCAACTTTCTTGACAATTTGAGAATGTAACTGCTAAAACAACGAGATGTTTTTGCAGATAAAACAAAGTTCCTCCTAACAGCCCAAGGTTACAGAGCTGTCTCTGCATCACTGAAAATCTACTGCTACACTAAAACCCTCCAGGTTGTGGAACAGAGGGATCTGTGCAAATAAAACTCAGCAAAGAGAATTCTAGTAAATCTCCTTTTCTCATAAACATTATTTTTTTTTCCATAAACATAGACCAATTCCTACAAGTGTTGTTCATAGTAACGTGTGTTTAAAACAATATTTGAACGGAGGAAAAGCTCAGATTTTTACAGGAGCCTGAAGAACTCTTTTTGTGATAAATTATTTTTTTTGCTAGAAGCAGAAGTGACATCCTATCTTGTGCGAGAGCAGTCAGTGTTACACATTTCTTCAATTTATCATGATTTCATTTTTATTTCAAAATAAAGATGCAATGATTATAAGACAGATGGTTTAAGCTATCTCTAGCATCTTATAGTACTAGCATTGTGTATTTCATAGAAAATGTGCCCTGTGTCCACCATTACTGGTAGATTTCAGGAAGCCTACTAACATTTCCACATCCAGCATGTCCCATTGGACTCCATCACAGCTGTCTGTATCAGTGTGTAGCATGTGAACTGCATTTCAGGGTGCACGTCCATCACCACACTCTGCTGAGGTTTTGCACAAAACTTCTATGACGTTTGTTGAACAGCTGTAGGGATGAAACTGTTCACAACATACCTTGGATCCTGTTTGGATTCTCAGCCTTATGTGTAATTGAAATGCCATGAAATTACAAAATCCTCACTCTGGAGATGTGTTCACTGTCTTAGAAGAAACAGCCAGGTTTTGCTATAAAGTTGAGCAGTGTGAAGATTGTATTTTGTTTTTGGTGTTTTTTCAGGCATTTGATACAGAGCATAAACTGTGGTTCAGCTGTGCCTTTTTTTTCTTTATTTTTTTTTAAAATAAAAGACAAAAGTACCCAAAGTTTCCAGTGGTGCAGTCAGGCCCAGAAATGCATTGGGTGGTGGCTTGGCAGATGAGAACTAATAGGAAGCCCTAAGATTGAAAGAATGGCAAAATAGGGCCAAAATATGCAAGGCAACTGAGCATCTGGAAGCAATTTGAAACTATGGATTGTTTTCAGCGGGATCCGTATCAAACTACATTATTGCCTCTCATTTCTGACTCTTTTAGGTTTTGTCCTACTCCTTCAAACATCGGAAAGTCTTCAACTCTTTAGACTATTACTTATTTTAATTGGAAAATTAATAAAAAGCCAATCATTGAGTCTTAGTCGTAGTTAAACTTTATTGGGTCATAGACTTGGCTGTACTCAATTTTCTATAAGCTGCTGAATCTTCCTAAAGTACTCCGGCAGTCTAAGGTATTCAATAACTCCCTGGAGAGCCGTTGATTGTTACATTACAGATGCACCACATGCTTCCCCAACCCCCCACTCAAATTCCATCAGAGAACATGTTGATCTAAGCAAACGATAAAAAGGTAAAGGCTTGGTTTTGAGATTCATGATATTGGAGTAAAAGGCTTCCTGTTCGATATTGACCTACCAGTGCATTAGACTCATCAGATGCCAGCTGGGGTCACAGCTGGTGGCAAACTTTCCAGCTACTGATCCAATCCAGAGATGGTTTTGTAGCAGAAGTGGAGAGAAGCTGGTGGTGAAACACAATTCATTATTTTCATTTCTTCTGTGTAATTTGCCACTTTTGCCACATTTTTTATTTTATTTTTTTTACATTTTGCTAACATATTCGGGTTTTTGCTTGCACTGTAATCCTTTAATTTTAGACCTCTGATGGTAAGTTTGTAATGGTGATTAAAAACCCCATTGTGATGAAGAATTAGGCTTGCACAATTTACTGAGGTTCTGTTATTAAAATTACTTTAAAGGGATAGACTAGAAATATTGATGTGAAGCTATGTGAAGTAACCATTGCCCAGTTTCCTCGCCTTTTAGTAAAAATAGGTGAGTTTGTAGAAAAGTAAAGAAATGATCAGAACAGTAGGCTTTTTAGCCAAATGGACTCCCTTTCTAAGCTGTTTTGCCAGCTTATAGCAACTAACCACAAATGCTTTGGAAAAAGACTGTTGGTAAGCTGGAAGCTGTTTCCTGAGCCCCAATCATCTGATTGTTAGTCTGTTTGGATAATTACCAAAGAACTATGAGACTATGCCTCAGCAAGAATGACAGCCTGGCACAAAATTTAAATTTTTACCCTGTTCGACTTGAAAGAATTTGGATATGGAGAATGTATTTTTGACTTTCATATCCTTGATTGAGGCAAGACATGACAGAACATGCTCTCAACCTACAGTTTGTGCTCTTGTATCAAGAAACTGCGTTTTTGTGAAGACAAAACCAGTGAGTGTAAAATCAGTTAAGGTGGACTGATGAGTTGCAGCTGATTATGTAGATTCATACAGCCAGCAGCGTAATATTGTGCAATAGTACCGACCTTGTGTGGTTGAGAAAGTAGACAAACGTAGCTGTAAATGTTTAATATTCAATAATACTGCAGTTTACCCCGCAAATTGGAATAATTTCACATTGAGTAGGTTTAAGTGCCTAAAATTACCTACCTAGGTAGCACCTAGTCTTCCTCTGCTCTGAAGACTTGTTTATTTGACTAATTTAACTATAGCTCAGTGTTACTCAATTTCGGTCCTCACGCCCCCTGCCTGCATGTTTTAGGTGTTTCCCTTTTGCCACACACCTGGATTGTATCTGTGGGTGATTATTAGGCTTCTGCAGTACGTGATGGTCATGCAATCATTTGAATCAGCTGTTCTGGAATAGAGGCACATATAAAACATGCAGAGCAGAGGGGCCTGAGGACTGGAATATGAGAAGCACTGCAGATAGCCTAACTGTGACATGATGTCTTTCTATTACAAGTAAGGGATCTATCTCTGACTAAAGACATCATAGAAACTATTCAAACAATCTGATTGTTTAGATACCAGGAAATAGTCGTGCAATGGCAGTTAAGTAGACTAACTGGGGAGCCAACATGTTGGTGACTATACTTAACCATTACTAACTGGAGTCTCATCTTTCGATGATAGGCTGATACTTGAAAAAGTAACACACCTTCACAGCAGGAATAGGTTCATAGTGAATTTTGACCAGGAAGTTAACACAAATTTATCATAATTATAACTTGCTTGCTTAAGGCTAATAACAAATTTGATGCAATTTTTAAAGACTGTACATAAAGCCACTAATGTTGCATTGTTGTTACACCCTAACTAAACTCTATTATTGTCCAAACCTACTGGATGGAAAAACCTTTCGTTTATGGTGGTAGACATTATGATGCCACTGAGGTCAAATCACTGGTAAACAAAGCCAAACATTGTCTGCGTCTGACATTAACAGGTCATTCTGCTTCTTTTTGTAACCCTTGCAGTCAACAATAAGCCCAGCGATATTGTATTATCTAGGACAAGCTCTGCCTAGGTTCCATAGTAACTGGTTTGCTAAGTACACCTGCTCAGGCTCCTCCCAAATCTGCACACACAGCGTCCCGTCTGTCATTTTCTTGTCTTTTTGCGAGCCCTAATGAAGCTCTTGAGATGCGATGACGTGCCTCACATTTCTCTCCATGCCTAATTGTGTTGATTTGGAAGCTGATTTTTTTGTGCGATGGTGGCTCACCTTCTACATTTGAGGAAACAAGAGTTTGTGATGGATAGAACACAAATAAGAGGTGACTGGGATTGTTGTCTTCGAACGACTGGTTGGGGTGTGGTAATATCTTTGAAAAAATACTGTGAAAGAAATTACTTTTTTTTCTTTATGTACAATTTTTGTAAAGTGGTACAGAAAGTAATTTCAGATTCTAGTCTCGAATGTGCCATGTGCTTAATCAAACCATCCACTTCTGACAGAAAACACAATGGAAAATGCCAGCATTCATTACCACCCTACATGCTCCCTTCTCAGCAAATAATCATTCTGAATAGTCTGAAATTAAACTTCAGCTCATTACTTTATAACTCCTTTTTTATTATTATTTCAACTTCCTCCAAAAGAAAGCTGTTTTTGGGCTTTCACTGATCTCCAGTGCTCTGGTTCACAGTTCAGCTAAAACAAAAGCTCCAACCCTTGCTTCTGGAAATTTCTTGGCAATGAATTAATGATAAAGGTTTTAAAGGCAACACCATTAGAGAAGCTGTTAGCAGTGGGCGGGCTGCTTCTTCATTGCATTTTGCAGAGCAGGTAATTTGATGTGCCAAAAAAGTGAAATGCATTGCACTCACTCTACGTCCTCTCATTTTCTTCTTTCTCCTTCCCTCTGGCTACCAGTAACAGTAATATTAACCTCATCACCGCTTCACTGTCCTCACATGACCTGAATGTCATTTCATATGAGAAGTGGTCAAATGTTTTACTGCTCAGGGTCTTCAGCCTCACTGGAGTTCTTAATGCATTATGGCTCCATTACTCGAGGGCAGGTGGATCAAATAATATATTCATATAGTGTTGCAAGCTGTCACACCCCACTTGGGTTGAAAAGTACTGTGCCAGCAGAATTTTCTGCAGAGTAACACCCTGATGGACTTTTTTTTTTTTTTCAAAGTCAGCCCTAAGGCTTGTTTGATTTTATTTCAGATTCCACTCCATTGCCAGTGACATCCACACCACTCATCCCAAACGCTGACCGCCATCAGCACACACAGTTCCCATGCTCATCCATCTGACAGAGCCATCCTGACGGCCTGCGCTCATCTCTGTCGCTGAGTGGAGCGCAGATTTGTCACCTGAGGGATAAACTGTATGATGGAAACTTGTATCCTCTGCGGTATGCGGGAGATGCTTAGGCCCCACGTTGCCTCGTCTGACGGCTCCTGTGCAGACAATAAACCCGAAGCATGTCTCTGTTACTGGAGGAGTTATGTGGCTGGGAAGGATGCTTACTGTTCGCACAGAGCTTTTTATACCTCTTTAAATCTAAATTTGGTTTCTGGTGGTTCGCTAACAGTGGCAGTTTAATGTCACTGTATGTAAATGTGTTTGCATATACAATTATCCAATTTAAATCCAGAGCTTCTATCTCCTGTGGAAAAAAAGGGGGGGGGGGGAGCTCATCTTCAAACTCTTGCATTTTTTTTAAGACGCTGGTTAGTGGTCATGGTTTTAATGACTATGGCAGCTTGTCTGAGGTCAGCCTCTTTGTAATGTTTATGGCTGGGTGTCAGTTTTTTTCCCCTCACTCCCTGAAACTCTAGGCTTGAATTTCTTCAGCGCAGAATCCAGTCGAGTGCATTGCAGTTGACACAAAACATCATATAAATATACATTCTGTTCGTTGTGCCAGCATTTTCTTTGGCCAGTATCCACAACGGGGGATCTGCCAATAAGTGTCACTTATGATCGCACAGATGTAGATACAATTATGTTAGTCAGATTTACAAACTAACCACAAAGTAGTTACATCATGTGCACAGTCAGACAGGCTGCAGCCTACCAGCCAAAGTCTACTGGCAGCATTAGCCCCCAGACAGAGAAAAGACGGTCAATATATGCTTTTACAGTAGGTTTTATGAGCCAGTAAATTGTTTACCTTCATGCATCTACAGCTCAGATCAGGTATTAAGTATAACCAGGGGCGCCGCCAGGAATCTTGGGCCCCCTGACAAAAAAATTAAATTAGGCCCCCCCACACAGCTGCTGTTACAATTTTTTGAGTCTATCTGACCTATCAAAAGCGTCACAATTTTAAAGGCTTGCAACTGCCTTGCTTTCTTTGGTCCAATACTGATATTAGCACAATATTTACTGCTAGTGAGTTTTACATCAAACAGTCCACATACAGTATGCAAGTAGGTTGCTTAAATTTTTTCTATTTTTAGCCTACTGACATGTCTCTCCCCACGAGTAACAGTCAAAGCAACGTGCAAAGTACACATAAAGAAATCCAGACTTCACAAAAAATGCTATGTAGTTGCATTTTATTCAAGCTGCAGTATATAACTTTAATAAAAATATATTTTCTCCATATTTGTTAAAGCGGTCACCATGTCGTGAAGGTTTGTTATGAGACAGATAATCTGTGAAAACAATCAATCTCCTCCACCTCCTCCCTGAATTACTGTTGCTAGGTAAAGTAATGCAACATTCTGGCCAAAACAACCAATCAGAACCAGGAGGAGGGTCTTAGTACTGTCAATCAACTTCATTCACTCACTGCTAAATGTGCTAATGGTGGAGAAACAACATATCATTTCAGAAAAATGTTTATCTGCCATCAGCTATGCTAACTAGACTAAGCATTTACAACAGGCTATGCAGCATAGCACAGAGCAAGGGGGAGGAAGGATGAGCAGCCACATGAGATTGTGATTGACAGCACTAAAACTCTCTTGCCACTGATAGGTTGTTTCTAGCACTTTGAGAAAGCAGAGGAAATAGATTTTTCACAGATTATCTCTCATACCATACTGTCACAACATAATGACAGTTTTAACAAATATGTGAAAAAAATATATATGTTTTTATAAAAGTTATATACTGCAGCTTTAATTTCACTTAGGAGAGGGCAGGTCAGGAGAGATTAGAGTTGCTGCTGACTGACTCATCTGTTGTTAAGTGGTAAAAGGCACAAGGGACAAGTTAAATATATGAATATCTTGGTAATTTCTTTCCTTAATTCATTAAATGCTAGTGAAATGGAGGCAATCAGTAGCTAAGCTAATTATGCTAAATGGTTGATAATCTCACAGTCTACCCCCCTCTCTTGGAGAAAAACTGGGCTATAAATTGACACTCTTGTCTTTTTCTCTCTCTCCCTCTCTCTATTTTTTTTCTTGAAAACTTGACTTTATTATTTTTCTTAGCAGCATAGTAACAGCCACAGTCGTTTGCGTCTTCCACTGACTGCTGCTGAACACTGTCAAGCGCTCCAAGCAGGAACAAACCATTTCACGAAGATCCAGGGGGGTTAAGTGCAAATATGGATGTGTGTCTTTTGATCTGGTAGTGGGAACATTAATTTTTTACTGCAAAAAAGAATCTTCGAAAATACAATATGATTAATTTTATAATTGACAGGGCCTCAATTTTTTTATTTCTATGAACAATAAATAAATTAATAAATTGTGGAGGTCAGGGGCCCTTAGTATTGTCATAACTTTTCCCCCCTATAGTGCGTCCCTGTAGTATAACCTTTCCTGAAGCATGCAGATTTACTGTCACTGAACAATAATCTGCAACTGCATGTGTGGTTGAAAGCCAAACAATCACTGAAATGCAGCTGGGGGGTCAACTACAAATCCCCATTGTTTTTACTTTATAAATTGATTACCTGTAATTTCTCAAAAATCACAAACTGTGTTTTAAAGAATCTGCTATGAAAAAAATTAATTACAGTTTGAGTTATACATAATTTATTTCTCATAATCTGTTTCTAAGGAGCTGGATCTGGCACATATCTGCCAGAGAAAAAACAAAGAAAATTTCTTAACCTTTTCAATTAGTCCTTAAATGAGCAGATTTATAAGTTGCAAGTCAGAATTTCTATATGCGGTAATAAAGTTGCAAATGTTTTTTTTTTTTTTTTAAAGATTTGTAAGATATGTCCTGGAATTGAGTCTAAAACGTTTTGGTTTTTAGTGGAACGTGTTTGCCTGCCCTTGCATCACAGTCTGACCAGTATGTTGCACTTCTGTCTGTGTAGGTCATGTTGATCTTCAATTTGCAGTTTTATCAAACACTGTAGCAGTGAAAGTCTGGCTCCTCATTTAGAACAAATCCCTGTGACGAGACGTACATACTTATCTTGAACTCTCCGCCCAACTGTTGCTTACTGTTGGAATTACAGGACAGTAAGCACAGTTGACGATAAGGTGACGATTAGGTCCACTGGCACGCATACGGTCCATGCTACTGGTCACACTGCAAAGGCATGTGCTCATTACAAATTAGAGATCTGTTGTTTATATTAAGAGCAAACTCAAAAATTAATAAACGTACAACTTGTCTTGCATAAGTTATTTGCCAGTTAAAATTGGTGTTAAATGGGGTTTTTTTCTTGCTACATTTTGTGTTATTTTGTGTCTTGACAGACTTCAACGTTTAGGTGAATTCAATAAAGCTGATTCTGATTTTGTTAAACTGGTAAAGGTAGTTCTTCTGCAAAACGGCATGTATTACAAATCTGCTCTGATGCATTAAGAATCAAAATAAACTCCACATTTTTATTTTTAGTTTACGTACAATTTAAACTTCCCACTATTTATCTCCAAAAAACGAAGATGACTTTATAACTGACTGGTCTTTTTGTCTTCTTCTCATAATTTATCTGAATTACAGGATTTTATTTTTAATTCCAGCGAAACATCTGCAATCACAAACATCACCAGAAAAGAAAACTTTGCTGTGTCTGACTCAAAGAATCACTACTTCTTTTTTTTATTGTGAAAACTGCTAACTTAAATAAAAGTAGATAGATTTCTTGGTTGTGCTGTTAAAGCTCCGGAAGAGGCTCCGAAATGTTATCAGTTGTACGGAAATTAGCTCATCAACAAGTAGTTGGCATTTCCTGTAAGATGGTCTCATTGTCTTCTGTGTCATCAACCAGAAGAGAGCAATCAGTAAAACCTCAGAGGGAACAGTCTGGTTGTAGATTCTGGCAAAAGTCAGAACTTCCTATCTGATATCTCAGTTCACAAACTTCACAAATAATCAAACGGCCCAATTCTATTTATCGGACAAAGTTTCCTCTAGACAATTTTGTCTGAACACAACATTCTCCTGGTACACCTGAGTTCTAACAGCATTTATTCCGGCCATAGTGCTAAGATATGGAGGCGTAATCACCTCAGCATGTCAAAAGTTAGTCTTCACTTTACATAAATTATGTAAAATAAAGTGTTTTTTTCTGTTGCTTTGAATATATTTGCTATTCAGATTTTAGAACTAAAACGTGTCATTGATGGCTCACAGCTTAATAATAAATCTATAGAGAAAACACAATTTTGGAAAAATAATTGATACAGTATTTTATCTTCCTGCTGTGGTACTAACTTTAGAAGTCTACAAGTAAAACATTTTAACGTTAACATAATTTTACTAATTGTGTCAAGTTATGTTGCTGTTTGGTTTGCACTTCAAACCAAAAATAGGTTTGTAATAAGTTCCTCCTGAACTTCTGCTATAATAATATTACTACTGAAACTGTTGATGACTTGGATGTGAATACTTTGCAGTCTCTTAGAAATTTCAGGCACGCCATTAATTTATTTTAATTACCAATAATGCAATCAACTTACCTGCCCTTCATGACCTTTTAAATAAAAAGATGTTAAAAATAGAAAAATTAATTGGAGAAATGATTCTTAAAATTTATTTTGGAATTTCAGGAGTTAAGATCTAGTCAGTGTAAAATATCATGCGTCATGCAAAGACACTCATTATTCATACATAAAGAAATCCGACATGCTAAACAACAAGCTTTAGGTTTAGGTTTGCAAGCTGGCTTTGAGTGCATGAAAATGGCTTTTTTAAGCTTGATTCCATATTTAAATGCTTCATCTTTCAGAAACAGTGAACATGGCAAGACGTTCTCAGTAAATAAATGAACTCTGACTAATTTGTTGAGTCTCACTGGAGTGCAAAATACAATTAAGATGAGTGAAATGTCAGAGCAAGGCATTCATGGTACAGTTTTTAGAGTACTTATCTTCTTCTGGGAGAAGGAGTGACAGTTAGATAAATGGTGAGACGCAAGATCTCTCCAGCCACTCTGCGCAAGCAAAGTGTCACAGATGGACGGTGAACATCACCCTGTCACTTCTCTCCACCTTTCTGCAGCCTCGGCCTTTCAGCAGATATGACTGTGACATCGCCTCCACCAACCTCCATCTCAGCTCTCCGCTCTCATCAGCTGCTCAGCTTTAATTAGATGAGGATGATTTCAATAAAGTTACTGCCGTCCTCACTCCCATTAGTTATATTAACAGTCGGATTCCAGCTTCTGGAGTCTCCGATCCGCCGCGTTTCACCGGGGGGGCGATCCTGCTCTTTTCATGGATCTGTGTAACCTAGTTACTGAGGCCCAGCAGGGGAGGCCAATCAATTAATGAACAAAAGGAGCCCGCTCAGTGAGCAGCAGCACAAGTCTGGATCTATAAACAGGGCGCTCCCAAAACATGGTTGCTGTCAATTCAGTGCTCATCTGATGGATGTTGTTTTGCTTTGTTATTTTCCCTGTGTGGGTGTGAGGCACTGTTTCACTAGTGTCGAATAAAACTGGAGAATATATGTTACTTGAGTGCAGTGCAAAAATGAGATAAATGTAGCTCTGCTCAGTTATGTAAAGAAATTAGAATCGCAATTATATTGATTAGTATTGAAATTGTTGTCCAGAATGGTTACACATGGAACTTAGAAAAAAACAAAAAACAAAAAAATGAACAGTCAGTTGTCTTATATATTTAAGCATGTTATGCAAAATTATACAAAATAAGGTTATTTTAATACATAAAATTTAAAAAATATATAATAAACAGTAAATCAATTGTGCATGCATATATTAAGTAATTGCTGGAGAAGAACATTATACTTGTTGATCATTATAGAGTAACCTTACAGACCCTTTTTTACTAGTACCGCTACAGCACAGCTCGACTTGACTCAACTTTATCTCTTCATGGTTCGAGTGGTTTTTCATTACAATTGAGTAACAACACTAGCAGGTGGGGTCATGATATAGTGGGCGGCAGCTGACTCCGACAAGTAGCGCAACTTAACCTGTACGCGACACAAGCACAGCACAACAATGGCGACTTGGAAGCTATGTTGAACCATCTGTGGCTTTTTGTCCGACTCAAAACAGAAGAGAGCCAGAAAAGACTCAGAAGTACAGGAAAGTGTGAGAGTGGCACTTATGGCAATACCACCGACTCCACCCCCCAGACAATCGGTGACCAACAGCCTCTGACGTGTTCAGCCCATCTTGACTGAACCCCGAGTGAAATAGGTTCTCAAAAGAGGGTGGTACATTGTAATGGTACCACATAGTATTTTCTAGTGGGAAACCTTTACAACCAAGTGGAGTCAAGTCGAGCCAACGCTGAGTAGGCACTATTTCGTTTCTTTCTTTTTTTCTGCAGACAATCCTTGAGTAGCATAGATTTGGAAAGAATCACTGTGGATAAACCTTCAAGCTTCTTATTTCAAATTGATCCTGAATATAATGCGAGCATATGTTTTACCTCTTATGCTATTTGTATGGAAAGCCAGTCTGCAGTCTGACTCTTTTTGTTGTTTTCCATAATTAGAAAAAATTACAAACAATTGAATTTGTCCATTTCATATTAGTGATAACTGCTGATGGTATTACTGAAAGTACAGGCTCCCTTCCTGCTGTATGCAGAGTCTAAATCTTTTCCAATAATTTTTTAAAAGGATTTTCAAAAGACTCCCAACATCCATATCTCCACGCCTGACTGAGACCTTTCCAAACAGACTCCATGCTGTGAAGCCCAGGGTGCTTCTAATAAAACACTGACTTGAAGAGGTGAATGTTTATGTAATCTTATTTAACATTCACATATTTTATTTTGTAAAAATCAGTAATTACTTTGGTATTAAAACTTTTCATTTTGTCACAAAAGACAAACTTTGTTGATCATGGTTGATTTGTAAAAATAATAAAAATAGTAAAACATCTAAAGTAGTAAATACTTTGCAGAGACACTGTAACTTTCGGTCTTCTTAACTCAGTAACTACATCAAAGGTGTCTTCACAAATATGAAATCAATGGTTATTTGAGTTAAAGCTGAATATCAGGCTGTTCCAAACACCAGCAAATTTCTCTAAGCTACATCTCTACTCTAAACTACAGGAAAAATTAAGTAGAATTTCAGCAGGTTTAATTGTTTTTATTTTTTATTTCTGTTAACATGTTAGCTGTTAGGTTAGAGATAGGGAGTTAAGCTAAAGAAACAGATATGTGTTCACAGGTTAAATGTCTATATTAAGAAATTGCCTGAGGGCACCAAGCTCATTTTGATGGGCACCTCTCTTTTGTGTGTTATCCACCTGTGCTTGCATGTTATCTTTCACCACTTTCTCATCTTTTCTTTTTCTCAATACCTCTTTTCATACCAGTGAGGCACATTTTTTTTCCCTTTGCAGCTCACCTCTCTACCCCCCATCCTTCAGGTCCACTCCATATTCTGTGCTATCCTTTGTCTTTCTAGCCTCCTGGTCTCTTTATCATCTCCTTTCTTAATCCGGCTTTCGTCCCCAGCGTCCCCCCGTCCTTGGAGTTTCCAGCTCTGTCTCCTAGTGTGTGAGATCAGGGAACAAGCTGTTGTAACAAGCTGCTGAATAATGTAAGCTCAGGCTATAGGCCAGAGTTTCAGTTAACCCTTTGATCTCTGATCACACGATGGGTAAGGTAGACGCAGTCATAGACGAAGCCAGACAGCAGAGGAAAGCTGCCCGGAGGACTTTTTGCTTCCTCCTGTTGGTACCAAGAGGCTAAAGTTTCCCCATCCGGTCTCTTTGTCGACGCCTTTGTAAGCAAGAACGCGCCGAGTTTCCCCATCCTTTGTTATTCTAACACTGATGTATAATTAAAGGGTTAGAAAAGGCCAGGCTAAATAATTTATACCACTGCAAAGAGGCTGTGGCTTTCTGAACTTTATTGTACTATGTATTTTTACTTGTAGAGCAGATTTAAAAAATCACTAGTTTGATTTCTTTTTTTGTATGGTCAACACTGATTTAATATGGTGAAAGAATGATAATGTTATTCTTTCATCATCTTTTGTAAAGGAACATATTTCATCATTTTTATAACCTATTCCTTTCCAATTTGGTCAGGTCGCAACAATAAGAAATGGAAAAGTAATAGCTGAAAACTGCCTAAACATGAAGATTGGCATCACTGGCTTAGCCCCGTGGGCTTAATGCGAGGTCTCTAGCTCCAAAATGAGCTCATGTAATGAAGTCTTGGCAATTGGTCCAATGAGTGGGAGGAAGTAGTATCCTGGACATCTAATATTTCTTCTGTTTAGAGGCTCATGGCATGGAAACTACAGGAACATTAGCCATTATTGTTGTTAAAGTAATGTTTTCTCAACAGTACAGTTAGTTTGCTAAGAGGCTAATACAACATGTCTGTCCAGCACCAGATGACAGAGTTGCTATGTAAGTATCCTGGCTAATTAACTAGCTAGTATAAGCAGGCTATCAGTTTTATTCTATAAAGAGCAGAATAACAAAAAAGGACAATATTCTGTGCCAAGAGCTCTAATAAAAACTTACAGTGGAATCACTCTAGTTAGTATTTTCCTTGAATTTTACAAAATACTAAATTGTCGTCATTTATATCATACACACTTCTTGTTTTGTTTGATGACTGGCTATAAAGACATTTTGCAGTTCAAAAAGGTCATTTGAAATTATTCTTCTGCGTTGCAGAACACTAGAATTCAACTTATTATTCATTTGGTCCATTCTCACAATATTTATAGATTCCGTGGCTTTAAAATGTTGACCATTTTATTCTAAGATTTTTGTGTTTTGCAGTAAATCTTTAACTTTATTGGAGCTGTACACTGGTTTGTATCAATGAGCTGATCGAATTATGCCTTTCTAGTCACAAAAGACCCCAGCTAGCACATAAGGCCTCATTAACTCTTTGTAATCAATACAGATCCCCCTCTCCTTAAGTGCTCCTAGTTAGCTTTCAAGCCTCATGTCCCGAGGCTAGGGTGTATTGATCTGTCGCTCTGATTGGAAGTTTCCCCTGAAGAGGTGAAGGATGACATTGGGACAGAAGATGTCTTGGCAAGATTGGAGACTTCAGGACTGGATCGGCTTTCTTCCTCTCACCCCCCACCCCACTTCTGTCACCACACCTGTTACAGCCAGGAGGATGAAAAAAAAGTGTCACAAATCTGTCTGCCTGTGCAAGTCTGTGTGTGTGTGTGACAGAGTGGAAATGGCTGTTTGTGTGCTCACAAGAGCGAACGGCTGAGAGGCGTATCAAATGAGAAATGTGTTACATGGGGTTTATGGTGACGGCTTGCGCCTCGGCGCTTTGACTCAGGAGGCTTCCAGTCCCGTCATGGATGGCTAAGAGGAGACGGATTTCAGATTTTACAAGGCTAACCCGCGAATTAACCGTCTGCTTTAGCTATCAGGTGGTAGGACCCAAAACCATCCGCACGCACATGCTCGCACACATACGTTTGTGGCTCTCCACACATGAGAGCACATATACATACAAGCCATTAAACTGTCAGGGATGATGTGTGTCTGTGCGATGCTGCTCTGCAGCATTTAATCCATAACTCTGACAGGCTGCTTCCCAGCCTTGAATGGGCTGGGAAGTGGATTGCTGTCTCTCCACACTTAAATGCAAGAAGTTTTGCCTCTTTCGTTCCCTGATTTTACCATTTTGGCTCCAAAGCGTATAAGGCCAATACGTATACCAAGCATGCAGCCTGGTGAGAAGTTTGACCATTTGCACAGCCTCCAGCTAACACCCCCCTTCTGTAAACTGATACATGTGTATGGTGTCACAGTTGGATACACAGCAGCTGTAGAGGCAGCAATGAAGAGGGGAAATGGGAATAGCCAGCACAGTAGACAGAGCCCAGATAGACCTGTCAGCTCTGTGACACCCACGCATACCTCACACTCTGGTCCCAGAGCGGCAGCACAGGAAGGGAAAGCAGGGCGGCTGGGCTCAGGTAAAGAGCTTCGGAGAGTGCCGGTGGTAAAGTTTAAAATAAAACTATGAAACAGAAAAAGGTGGGCTGAGGCAAAGCTGTTTATTTCAGGGAAGCTTGAAGGACCTATGGGAGAGGGATTTGGAGACCTGCCATAAACAATCTCTTCAATTATTCAGCATCTTTTAGCTTTTTGTTGTTTATTGTTTCCCGCAGATTTTAAGGAGATGTCCCCTTAAAGTTTCATATTTAGTTCTAGATCTGATGGACTTGAAAGACTGATGTAAAAACAGATTTGTCTGTGAGTCTGGACCTTCATCCTCTTTTACAATCCTCGCCATAAACACCAAAGTTGCTGGTCTCTGCCTCGTTCAGTTCACTGTTGTAGTGTAAACACTGACTAATTATTGTACCTCTTACTGAGCTTGCCTTCTCAAATTTAAAAGTAAGCTAAAGTTAGGGATTCTTTGGTACATTTGAAAATACTTATGCTTGGGAAGGCAAAAAACATTGCCTTCACCGGCAATATCTTTTGACATATATTTTCTTCAAACGCTGACCTTAGTTTAAAAAGGATTACCATGGTAAGATACAGTATATCAACATTTTACCAGAACAGTTATTGTTTTTGTAAGTGGTTGTGGTCTATATATCACGTAAAATGTGCACTGAATGCTGGGGAAAGTATAGCATACTTTAGCTGTGTGTCCCAAGGATTTTTTTTAAGAAATGATTTTTAGTTTTGTTGTGCCTTTAAGAATTGGCATTAAGCTGATGCAGATTCAAAGATTGATAATTAATTCAATTTGCAAATCAGAATAAACTGCGTAACCTTAAAGGACAGAAAAATAACCCACTACATTTCTTAACTATTGGACCTTACTTACTTGGCGCTAATGTTAAAAAGATGATACAAAGTCCGGACAACATTGCACCTAAAATTTAGGTATAATTTGTTTTCACATCTGTAACACATTGCAGAAGTTGTGAGCTAAAATAAGTTCCTTCTGTTTTTCTCTGTTCCCCATTTCAGTTCTATGATTTAAACAATAAATGTACTGTATCTGCTCCTAATGAGGCTATAAAATGATTTAAATCTAATCTGTGTTGCAACTAAGCTGCACACCACAGACCCTAACCTTGTCTTTGTTTAATCACCACAGATTAAATCCAAAATGTCTAAGAAATACTCTCAAAACCGTAGGAAAGTAAAAAAATAAATTGGTAAAACCATAAAATTAACTCTTTTGCTACAGGTAGACTACTTTCTGACTTAATCATTCAATGGTTGTGTGACCAATGATAGCATTTAGTGACACAGCCAGTAAATACAAATTTTGAATCTAGTTCTCATCTCCCAACAGATTGGTGAATCACCCAGGCAGCACTTATTAAATGCTCAGTCCAGAAACCCTGTCGACTTTTGGCCTCTTCATTGCAGAGGTAATCAGGTTTTGATGATGGCCTTCTGTAAGACAGATGCTCCTCTCACTTACTGGAAAAAAGGTATAATTTAGATATTTTCTGTGCCGCTCTTCCATACATGAACAAAAAAGCATCAGATATTGTTTTTCAGTTATTTGTGAGCTTATTTTTAGCATGCAAAATCATTTATGAATACACTTTGTGATGTTGGAAAATTGTTGTGATGACACTCTTGGCCCATGCTGTTATTATTTTTTGTTATGTTTTGCTAGTTTCTGGTTACAGTATTAGCATAGAAAATAACAGATTTAGCGGAAAGTTGAAAAGTGAAGCTGTACGGTTACCTGTAGTTTGTGAGATGGCAGAAAATCTTCTCTTATGGCCAGTCTTCAAAAATACACATGATTATTTGTGGGATTCATTACTGGACCTACGACTGGGATTGTAATGGTGTTACTGCAGTAAGCCGATGATGATACTGGTCCTTCCTCTGCACTTGAATTGTTTTTATGCATGTAGTGTCTTTGCTCTGTTTACCTCAGGCGGGGGGGCTGTGTCAAGTGTGTGCTGTTTATGTAGAGCACACTGTGGATAAATTTGCACTTTCATTCGGTTATCTGTTGTTCTTGATTGTGCTTTGAAAGCGAGCCGATGATTGGGAGGAGTGTGCTTTTTATGCTGGAGGAAAACTCCTTATCTGCTTGATCTTGCAAGCAAAAATATGGGCGGCCCAACAGAATATCATTTCTTGTGTCAGCTTTTCTTCCGCGCTGGGATGTTCTCATGGGAACGTATTTCTGCTGCGCGAATCAGACGGATCAGTGCGGGCCGTTTCTTATCTGGACATGAAAGCGCGGGAGATGGAAGAGGTAGGCGAGAAAGGGAAAAGGAGAGGAAGGGCTCCCCTGGGTATGATGGTACCTGAATTTTGCACAGCAGCCTCTTGAATCTAACTCATCATCATTTCATGAGCACGTATTATACTTATCTATTTTGCAAGGCAGGATTTGCCTGCATCTCTGCTGTTGTCCATCAGACTGATTGAACAGATTAGACAGTTATATTGTTTATATCGCCCCAGCAGCCTTTGTTGCAGCTTGCCTGAGGGTTTTTATAATTAGTTTAATCGTTTTCAGCTATTTCTCTTGCTTCTAACAGCTGCATTTCTGGTTCAAATGAGGGCTGCAAATTGGCTACTGAAGCAAATGTAAGAGTTGCTCTCAAACTGTGCAGAGCTCTGGTTAATCCTTGCAGGGATGCACCCATCTTAACTTTCTTCGCCAATTTCCATTACCTGGTCATTGCCAAGCTTTGATCTGCCAATACAGATTCTGATTTTCCTTAAAGCTCCCTTCAGATTTTATTTGTATGGGATATCAGATGTCATCTCATGGCATCTTACAAGACAAACTGATGCAATTTTATATACAGAAATATACAACCAATCATATATACTGTATTTAATTAAATACATTCCAGTTTGATCCTAGTTATAATACAATTCAGTCAAGTCAAGTTTAGTTTGTTATGGCAAAAGTGTTTGATTTTGCAGCAATACTTTCTCCTTAGGGAGCATGTGGCGACAGTGAAAAGAAATAACTTCTTTTTAGCAGGAAAAAACCTCCAGCAGAACCTGGCTCAGTGTGAGAGGCCACCTGCTGCCAACAACTGGGGGTCGCAGAAGCACTGATCTATGTCGAAGAAAAGGTACACAGGGTTAAAAGTGGCAGTAGCTGCTTTAGTGGCTTCCTTTAGAAAAGAAACACAGCTAGCAGATGAGATCTGAGCCAGTAGTACAATCTATAGGGTGAAAATGAGTCATTTAGTTGCAGCAGTAGCTCCTACAGTGACTTTATTAAGGAGAGAGAACTACTGCAAGAAGATGCAACGTTGTTGTACAATTTGGTTTATATTCTTTAGAAAGTGATTTAACCCCCCCACAGTCCTATGAGGGGTTGAGTGGATCCCACGTGAGCGTTTTACCCTGTGTGCGGTCCTCTTGAGCTCACATTTACCCTGCATGTGCTTTTATGGGTTTTTTGGTTGTAGAGGCTTTTGGGAACTGACAGGCTGACAGGGGAAGCCCCCATTACTTCCCCGTTGTTTGACCGTGATATCTGCCGCTCTCTTCCTGAATGTCGCGTTAATACTGCAGGAGAGTAAACCAGTCTTTAGCATCACATATTATTTATTAGTTCAGCTAGTCTTACATTTCTGTATGTATTCCTCAGAAAAAATAGATCCTTATTTTAATTTAGAGATTTCCAAAAGACTGCCAGCCTTTTCAAATCACAAAAGTTTCATACCAGATGGTTAAGGCTCAAAAAGATCACACAGCAACTTTGCTGCAGTACGCAAAGCCTTGCTGTTATCTCCTACAAATCCTGCTCTCTCTCATAGCCTGGACAAACAGCAAAATGACTTAACATGTTAAAGATCATAGTTTCATTTCTTTATCTTTTGTACATCTCTGTGCTTCATCTGACTTCATTTTAAATATCACACCGGAACTAAAATTAACAACTTGGGCTCTCCTTCAGTAACAGCCTCCACATAGAAGAGTGTTGTTACCATTACCCATTAACTCTTAATGCATTCCCTGATTAGGATAAAATAAATTTTTGGAGTTCCTTCCCAGCATGTCACTGGTTTGTGCCGATTCTGGTCTTTTTCCAATGTCTCTGTATATCTTTACACAATCCAACTAAACTGCCATTTGGTTTGAGTGACTGCATAAAACTACTCTAACAAGTACTGTTCTTTGCCATTGGCCCCTCCACCCAGATCCCAAAACCCCTCCAAACGCCTACGCCAGCGCTCTCATTCACAGACAGACTACGCCATATCCGCGACCAGTTTGACTTTCACCTCTGAGTGATGTTTATTATCTACATGAGGAGGGGACCCATTATGATTTCTCTGTCCCAGTGGAGTCATTGTACTGCCCGCCATGCTCTCTTGTCCTTCAGTAGTGTCCTGAGATGACAGTGGATAAACAATGGGAGCAAACAGTCACTCCCTCCAGCATTGATCTGGTTCTCCCCCCCCCCTTGTCCCTGCTTTCACCAGCAACGCCACATTGATTCCACCTACGCTCAATTTATATGAAAGCAACCCCCTACTTCCACGCACACACTTGGACTTCTTTTTTTTCCCCTTTTTACCAAGACTGACAAAAATGATAAATGACTAGCCCATTCAGTCCTGCTGCCACCACCTCCCTCTGCCTGATGCCGGCTGTCCGAGTCACTACATACCTATTCGAGTCTCATAGAAATCCAGTCGAGTGAGCAGCATTTTCTTTCCTCTCAGGGAAGAGTCTGAGGGGCCGCCCTGTAATTCTCAACACAAATAATGTTCGCTGCCATAATTTCATCCCTGCAGGACATCCATATTCATGATGTCTAACACTTTAAAGAAAAAGACAAATGAAGGAAATGATAATGTATTTCACTGTAGGGGTCACTCATTCTGTGGCTGCTGCCTAATGGTGCGCAGTGTCACTCAAAGATGAAGTCATGTGCACCGTCTCCAAAGCGAGGTCAATTATTTCCGTCCATTTGGCTGAATCGGTTCGCTCTTTTGTTGCGCCGTCATTATCTGCATGATTTGTCCGCTATGTAATCAAATGAATTAAACTGTTGTTAATTTAGACATCACCCTGCATAAAACAATGGTGTGACTGTCCATCTCCCGATGATTTTTACTGCACACATGCAGTGTCCCCATGTCTGTAAATGGGCCACAGAGGGCCTATAAATAGAGAGACTGTTGCTGCTAGCAGACAGCATGAGAATACGCAAATGTTAAATGCAGCCATCGGCCATTTTCTGATGTCGAGGTTTACAAGAGTTAAGAAAAAAAAAATCTTTTAGTCATCCTGCTCTTACTGCTTTGTTCTTTTTTAGTTGAAGATTGACCAAAATCAGAATGAGCAGATCAAACCTCAAAGAAAAGCAATCAGTAGGGATCGGTCAAGAAACGATTGATTGTTGCAGCTTTGCTTCTAATGCCACAGGAAACATTGGATTAACTGGTGTTTTCCCCAGCTGTTTATTACGTAGAGTAGTGCTGTAGTCCTCCACCTGCTGCTGTGAAAGACCTCTACATGTCTCCCTCCGCTAGAAGAAAGACAAACTTAACTGTTTGGCACAATTTCTAAACCTGCTTATTATATTTCTTAAAAGGCAGAACAGCAATCTGCAAAGTTTAGTGTTATTAAGTCGTTCTTGTTAAAATTAGAATGAATATGAAATATTCAGCAAATAATTGGCTGAAGATCAGTGACTGGCAGGGTAAATGCCACAAAATCATGAGTGCTTTTTTTTTTTTGGCAATGTCTTGTTTTTTTTTGTTGTTGTTTTCTGCTGGATTCAGAAATCCTACCTCTACCAGTATCATCCAGGATGTTGTACTTTGTTTCTCCGCTCAAAAATCCCACTATCAGCCACCAGTATATACTTTGATGCACTTTTTTGAGTTTAAAATATCAAATAAAGTTTATGTACATATGAGTTCATGATGGGATGATCCTGTAATTTTTAAATTGGTTGCTGCACACTGCTGGTGAACTGGCTAAAAAAAAGACTCCTTTACTTTTTCTTGTATAGGGAATGTATAATTTTGTTGCTGAAGAAAAAAAAAACACTTGAAATTATTGGTTGAGTTTTGAAACATCCTTGCAACAAATTTAGATTTAAGCATTAGGTTTGTAGCAAACAAGGATTATGTTTTTTATGTTTTGAATAAAAGTAATTGGATTCAGCTGTATATTTTTGTTTTAGATTTCTGTCCTTATACGACACAGGCCATAATGGACAAAATATACAAAACTTTTAAGATGCTAGAACTCAAAAATGTTTCATCACATCACTACTAAGGTTTAAAATAATTTTAATGAGATACTAGAAGAAGAGCCAGAGTCACTGGTGTTTTTGTCCTTTACTCAAAGTTATCGTACTGTGAGAATTTCACACTGACCATTTAATGGAACTGCATGTTTCTGCATGTGGAACAGGGTATTGATGAAGTTGCTGCTTCTGCTCTGCTCTCCAGTCTTTCTCCCTCCCATGTTCTCCTGTGGCTCCTAATACTCATCCGTGCTGCTTTTCCCACTCTGAAATAATCCGTTCTCCACTTCCCAATGCCCTCTGATCCTTCTGTTCGGATACCACCTGCTTGAGATTTAAAGAAGACTGCAGGTTAGGGAGCCTATTCGGGATTAAAATAGCTCAGCAGCGCCATGTATATTTTATGTCCTGCCCTCCCTGTTTTTATTCATCTTGGCCCTAATCAGCCTCACATGATATGAATGTGTAGTCAAACCATTACGCCTGAGCCTGCTCTAGCTATCTTTCCTGAGGACGATATCTATGTTGATGGATTGTGGCATGAACCCTTTAATGAAAGTCTAAAGCTAGGATCTTGCTCTGCCCTTTGCAGAAATTACAGAACAGTTGCAGTGCAAAGAAATGTCTCTAATTGCCATTGGACGCAGTTCTGCTGTCTTCCCATTCTCTTCATTATTGCTATTAGGAGAAGATTGCTCTCCGTTGTCTGTGTTTGAAGATGATTCTTTCACTCTTTGTCCCATTATTGTGTCAAAGAATAACATTGCAATCATTTCAATTACGACAGTGCTGGGATCGCGCTCTTCAAGTAGGGCCTTGAGATGTAATTGGAGGGGCTTTGGCGAATAGAAAGGCATTTTCCCCCCCTCCTCCTCATGTGAAATTGCCTCTGTCCTGGGGACAGTAAATTGAGTTGCTGAAAAATGATGTGATAATTCTGCCACATGGCTCAGTTGGGCAAATTGTCTGAAAGTCACTTTCTCGAGAATTAGAAGGCAAAACAACATTTCCCTCCCGAGTCTCCTGTCCTTCACGCAGCAGCATGAAATGAATTGATGAGACAGAGAGAGAGGGAAGTGTCGCTGTAAATGTTTGGAGCTGAAATGAAGCCGCCTGCTTGTGCATTCAGATCGGGTGGGAGGCAGAAGCCGGAGTGAAGACACGGTGCCTCTTTTCCTCACTATTTCACAGCCTAAGCCTTTAATCACGGCAACCACAATGGGTGCATAAAATGGAATTCAAATTTCAGATTGATTGATTTTATATTGGTGATTGCCAAGGCTGGCTTAAGAGGGGAGGAAAAGAATAAAAAAGGGAACACGACGGTGGCTTTTAAATGTACCCTCTTTAAGAAGACTAACTCTTGCTCCCTTCATGCGCTTGTTTGTCGTCTTAGATGTGCTTCAAAAGAAAAAATGAAAATTCGTGCTTTTTGAAGTTTAATCTCCCGCAAGACAGGGTAAGAGTCTGAATGCAAATGAAAAATGTACTTCGGCTTTGCTTTTTTTGCTGCTTTTGATGGAAGCTCAGCGGTTTTAGGAGTTGTGGACTGTCGGCATCACAAAAATATAAGTTTGTCGTCTCACGTCTCATGAATGAGCAGAGCGCAGAAAGAATTTAAAACAATCGAGAGAATTAAAAACTTGTTTTCAGGAAAGGTCTGGTAGGAGATTGAGGAGTAAAAAAATATTTTAATTTCATAGTATTGAAATAAAAAATGGAAGATGTCCACCAATATTTAATGACTTTTTTATTCGCAGAAAAATACTTTTTTTTTTTTTTTATTGTTGTGTAGCAATAAGCCTGTTACTGCTAATAATTTAAAGTCAGACTGGTTTTTGCACCCAGAGAAATTTTTTTGTGCAACTTTAATTAATTTGATTGTTATAATTTAAGGTTTTCTGCCCCAATGAGTAACAGGCTACTTTTTATAAGAAGACATGCCAGCTCTTGTAGCTTGTTGCTAATGTCTTTTTTTCTTTTCCAGTCTGTCATGAAAAGATAACCTGTGGGGCTCTTTTGATAGTCAAGCCATGCCAGTCTGCATTTTTTGTTGCTGCTGCTGTTGTTCTTTGCTGTAGAAATAATTATTTTTTCTTCTTCTTTCTTAATGAGAGAAAACGTTCAGTCGTTATAGATAGCTGATTGACGAGTCACTGCAAGAGATGAGGAAAAGGGACGCGCTATGTCTTGACTGACTGGAGAAAACCATGCTCTGCCTCTGTTATCACGTTAAAATACATCAAAACTGGTGTGACTTAATAGTTTTGTATTTTCAATATTTATAAATTAAACTATGATTTCTCAGGACTTTGAAAATAAACACCAGCCCATGCCTAGTTTTGTTCAATCTGCGCCCTTCAAGTCATCTTCCACACTAGCAGAGCTAGCATAAGAACATTTAGCACTGTTTGCAGTGTCAACATTAACAGGATTACAGATTAGGGATTACATCTGCTTCTTTCTTTTCCATTTAACCTTGTCCTTTGCCCCGTTGAAACATTTCAATGGTCAAACTAAACTCATTACCATCTTTTTTTTTTTTTTAAAGCCCTAAGCATTTGAACAAATTCTCAGGAATAAACAAACAAGCAGACCTTCAACTAATGAGTCTCCCAGGTCTGTCTCTTTTGCAGTCGAGCCACTTTGGTACATCCACATCAATACACAGAGACAGAAAAGTGATAACGGCAGCAGCAGCCTTTTGATGAGTGTCCTATGGATTACTGCCCCCTTTCTGTGCCGTTTCCATCCGTCTGATCACGACGCATCTCCAGAGTTTCCATGGAGAACGTGTGGTTGCCAAGGCCTGTGGTGGCTGATCACAGAGGGTCATCGTTTATTTCTGTCAGTCAGCAGCAAGGGGAACAGATTGGCAAGGAGAGATGACAGAAAAGAGGGGCTGGGGGAGGGGCGAAGGCACTGCCGGATCCTGAGGGGGCAGTGAGGGTCCGGCTCTCCTTTAGAAGTTTATTTGTCCAGGGGATCACCAACATGTAGTCTGATGGTGTTAATGTACTGACTCTCCTCGCAAATCCCCGTGCCACTTAGTCTTATTCACACTTTAAACAAAGTGCAGCAGCAGTGCAGAGGTGGGAGGGAGGTGAAGTAGGGAGCAGGACGCACGAGGAGGCTACATATGGCCAACTGCTGCGTTGTTTATTCCAAGAGTTGTTACAGCTGAGGAGCAGCCTCAGTCTCCCTGCTCCTCTTCATCTCTCATTAATCTAACAGTATGGTTCTGGCCCGCTGCCCGTGCTGTTGAGCGAGCAGGTTTGAAGTGACCACCCACTTCGAAGAAAAGCATTATTCCGTCTTCTCGTCCGTCACCTGCTATTGTTTATTCTCTCTGCATTTCTCAGCTGCCATAAAATAATGAGGGGAACATTTGAATTTTTCAGATTGATGGTCACCCTCAGGGGTCATTCTTCTTCTTTATTTCTTCCCCTAAATTAGATTTTCCGTCTTTTAGCTCGCTGTTTTTCATTCTCTGTCCTTTACTGTTTTCCTTCCTGTCAGCTCGTGGTTCTCCCCCGCCCTCTCTCTCTCGCCAGTCCTCCTGCCAGACTTCTAGTCCACGTGTGCAATTACATAGCTCACATTCAGTCAGGGCTCTTTCCATCACAGAGAATGAAAAGGTTTGTTAACACGCGCGTTCCTCTTCCTCTTCTTCTTTATGCATGAGTTAAGACTGAGTTTCTTTGGCAGTCTGAAACACTCCGTTGTGTTGAAACCTTTTGGCTGGTTCTTGCCTCCCCAATATGTCTGCCGGCTATACCTCTCATTGGCTTCTGCAAAAAAAAAAACATGAAATATTCATGCTCCTC
Organism: Xiphophorus hellerii; assembly: GCF_003331165.1. Taxonomy (NCBI): domain Eukaryota; kingdom Metazoa; phylum Chordata; class Actinopteri; order Cyprinodontiformes; family Poeciliidae; genus Xiphophorus; species Xiphophorus hellerii. The sequence goes on along the minus strand of NC_045694.1, from coordinate 18,107,181 downwards.
TTTTCTCCTCTCTCTCCGTTCGTGAATCAATTATTTTGTAGAACGGGGATCTCAGACTTTCACGTGGCTTCTCCGAAGGTACCTGCGGAGGGTAAAGTGGAAGACGCATTAGGTGAGATGGGCATGCAGACATTTGAGACCCATTAGCCATTATTTTGTGCAGTTGATCCAATATTCTCATCATGTCCTAAAGTATCCTGCTCTCTATTTAGCCTTCCTAATATCACTGCCTCGCACTCTGGGCCTTGAGGTTTCCATTAATTTATCCCCGCGGCTCTCACCCTCCCGTCTCATGCCATCACCCTCCATCTCTCACACCGTCTTCGTCCTTTTCTTTCAGCTGCACATCTCTTTCTGAAGGTCAACATCGGGAGGCAGTCATGTCTGCTGTGAACTGGGCAAGAAGCGAGGCATCGGCTCTCTGCGTGTGTTTTGTCACCATTAAGTCTGCTCCCAAGTCATGTCAGCAGGGTCATTAGAGTCGCAGTGGAGCTTATTGGGTCCCTGCGGACATCGGCCAAAGATAGCACATCTTGAGCCTGATTACTCATGATCAAAATATAAATAAATTAGAGACTTTTTCCTAATCAACCTAGACAGGAAATGAAGAAACTACTTTTAAAAAAAAAGAAGAAAAAATATATGTGCTTTCCTGTTTCATTAAATAATTAGACATAATATGTTTATAAATGTCTTTGTGTACAAATAATTGATTTTTAAAGAAAGAGTTTCAGGTTACTGTTAAAGCTTGTGCATTTGCTGTAGCTTATCCTCTATCATAGACATTGATCTCCAGCTTGTTGCAAAAAGCAATATGACCCTCACTTCCATACTATAAATTTGTAAAACAAACACAAAACTACTAATTGATATACAAACATCAGATGTCAGAGGAAGGGTTTCTGAACTGTCCTCAGAATAGACAATGTTAAATAGGATTTTTTGTGTATTCTGTTTTAATGGGCGATGTAAAAAGAGTTTTTTTTAAATTATTATTATTCTGTGGTGTACTTTTAAAAATGTTAGTTTGCTGAAAGCTGATGATGGTCTTTAACAAGTCAAGGGCTGATTGCCAGTATCAGACAATGACAAGGTTTCAAACAGTTATGATTTTGAAATGTGTAATATCTTTTATCATATATTTTCTAAAGTTTAAAGTCCTTAAATTGTAATACCAGTGGAAGTGACCAGAGTTTTCCCTCTAAGGAGCATGAAGCAGGACAGCTTTCCGCGATAGTTGTTGAGCACTGCTTTTCAGCAGGCTGAAAGGAGGCTGGTGCGTTTCCTTGTACTCAAAAGAATACAAGGAAATGTGGGTTGCACCTCCCTCTCTTCCATAACTTAATTATTATGACTTGCAACATAAAAGAGTTCCATTATCGGTAATATTATGACAAAAGTTGATTTTAAAGTAACACTTGCAAAGCTGTGAGTTCTCAGTCTGTCCAGTAGCTGACTGGCGAAGTAATCAGAACAACTAAATTACTAAAGCCATCTGTTGTCACTTTGTAAAATGCAAACATCTGAAAAACATAGGCTATGTTGCCATTTTTGTAAAGCTTTGAGCTCCTGATATCAATTGCTTCTTGAAAATATAGTACAAGATTCGAGAAGACTAATCTTTCTCTATATATTCCAGAAAATGCAGATCCTGACGTTGACTGTGATTTCCCATAAAGGTGCCAACATTTCCAAAGCCAACATGTTCCATGACAGACAGATTTAGAGCATCAGATGATGAAATAGAGCCGCATTGCTTTACTCTTTTCTGTTATCTACTGAAATCGTGTATCTATCACAACATGATTGGTCCACAGACATGCGTTGATATATTGAACATATGGCTTTCTTTAAAATTTTCATTTATTCTACAACATCATTTTAGACCATTGCTAAAAGTGGTTAGTCTAGTAGTAGTCGTTTTCTCAAAGTGCCCACACCACACCAAAGAGTGTTGTCAATGTTGTTTTATTGTCATACCACCTTGATAACCTTGATATAGTTCCTCAAACATGTTATACATTTTCTGTTTTAAAATTTTCATGTAAATACTGTGAAACTGGTATTTTTACCTAAGGTTAAATCTGAAAGCAACCCGTGCTTGTTTGCTACTTTCTCTCATTTTTGCAGCTGTGTGAGTTTGGTTTCCTTTAAGTAGATTCAAGCCCTCTTGCCGCAGAGGTCTGAAGAAACCCCTCCTCGGCTTCTGTGTCATGTGAAGTTGTCACTCTCGCGTGGCCGTCTGCTTCGCTGTTTCCAGCAGGAGTCACTTCCTGCGGCTAATCATACTTTGATATGCTGTGGCACGAACCTCGACTGCCTTAGAAATGAACAAACAAGGCGCCCTGGGAGATCTCTAGGCGACCGGAGCTGTTGGTTTTTGTCTGTTGCACCATGATACGTCCTCTGTACACCCACCTATTTTTTTTTTCTTTTCACGGTCTTTCTCTTTACATTAGTCTCTGTATCTCTGTGAAGAGGAAAGTTGGACACCAGTCAGAGAAACAGAAGTGTGATTTCTGCCTTTCCACTCGCAGCGAGATTTAATGCGTCTTGTTAATCTTAGCTGGAAGCATGGAGGCTGTAGAGAAATGCCAGAATGAGTCTCAACTGCATTAGACGTATACAACCGTTTTCTCTTCGCATGTCCTGCTGCGTCTGCTTGAATTATTATTTTGGTAATCAATAGAATATCCTTAAAGAGTTGTGCAAACTTATATGCTTAATGTTATTCACCTTTAATTAAACCAGAATGCCATTATTGCATCCTTTTTATGTCCATTTGTGTCGGTCGAGATGAGTTTTGGTGGTCAGTGTTTATTGCCTTGGAGTTAAGAAGGATGCGACTCTAATGTGGTGTTGAGGGTTTTATAAAGAGGAAGCGTTGCACCACAATAGCTCTCCAACTTAATGGTCAGAGGATTTTCTATGCAAAGGTAATGATGCTCCGTCTCGTTTCTCCCACCAGCACTCTAAATGGACAAAAGATGTTTTTCTAAGTGCCGAGCTTTACACTGTTCTCACGCCGCATCCTGGGTCTTTCACACTTGGCTTGATAGAGATAGTCTAAAAAGGCTGAGGTATTATGTTCGGTCTGCAGAGAGTATGGAAATGTATATCGAGTGTGCTGAAGGATTTTGCTACAAAGGAGAGGGTCTGATTGTTGCCAAGTCTGTCTGTCACTGTTTTCCACGCCTCTGCGCTCGGATTGCTACCCCTCCTTCGGCTTGTTTTTTTGTGGTGCTGGTTCTGTGTGGGGTTTTTAGGGCTTGATGGCTTCACTCGTGTGCTGTCGCACGTTTTCACTGGATTGAACTGTGAACAAGCTCGTGCTGGATCTCTCTTTCTCTACTTCCTCCTATGAATTGTGTTGTGTCTGTAAGACCTGGAATATTTGCTTTATTTGTGTGTTTAGGGTTGGAGGCACACAGGCTGCATCGCCTTGCAGGATTCTGTAGTAAAAGTGGAGGAGCTGCAGAGAACCACAGCTCAGGTGGAAATAAATGGCAACAGGACAACTATTAATGGTGAACTCCACAAATCTGTCTTTTATGGAGGAGTGGCTAGAAGAAAAAATAGTCATGTTTGTAATTGGTCACACACCATCTGCCACTGAAACATGGTGGTGGCAGCATCATGCTGTGAAGATGCTTTTCTCCACTTGTGTACCTCATTCTTCAGTAACTTTTCTTTCTTTTATCCTTCCCTGTGTTTACTGCCTTTCTTCATTCTGTCCCACATTCTCTATCTCGTCTTTAATGCCTTCATTCGTTCTTTTTCTCCGTTTCTAGCTTCATTTTTACTTTCTATCCTTTTTTGTGTCTTGTCTTCCTTCATTCACATTTTGCTTTGTCCTTAAGGTCTTGTCCTTCCCTCCGCCCTGCCTTCCATCCTCACTAGTGTCAATTCTTCTTTTCGATTTGTCCTTCATTCTCTCCTACATTATGTCCCTCCACCCATTCATCCCTGTGTCCTTCCTTTTTGTTTCTTCTTTCTTTGCTTTCTCCATTTCTTCCTCATAACTTTCTGTCACTATGTCTCTGTTTTTTTTTCTTTTGTAGGTGTCATATGTAAAGTGAAACCCTTACATAGAATTTCACAACAAACTTTAGTGTTTATACTATAAAAGTAGTTAAATTGACTGAAGAAGGATCAGATTTCTTTTAAAAACAAATGTGTAGGAACCGTGATTGAAGTACATTGGTTGTTGTCGTGACGAGACAAAAAGAGAGAAGCTGTAGGGGTGTAAATACTTTAGGTGTGTGTGTGTAGGGTGAATCTGGCAGCTGTTTCTTTGAGTAGGATTACTTCGGAGTGAACTTTCTGATAATACACACGCATCTCCCACACGCCATCGAACCCACACAGCAGCCAAATGCAGCCTGCTGTTTGTTCTATAGGAGCTGGTATCGTGCTGCTGGATTTCAACTGAACTTTTTTCTCTTTTTCTTTTGTTTTTTTCCTAGGAGTGGAGTGTACCCTGAGGGAACGATGCTGCTCTGATGACCTGCTCGGCCTCGGCTTCCTCTAGAGATTATTCTCCAGTCAGAAGAGCGGGGCAAATTGTCGGCAGGATATGGTTGGAGGATTCACGTGATGGATAGGTGATGGACTCCTCCACCACCATGTCTCCCCCGGTGACTCGCCCTCTTCTGCAGCTCGCGCTCCGGCACGAGTGTGTACCGGCGGCCCACGAACCCTCCACTTCTTTGCCATGGTGACATAAGCGGCACTGCAACATGAGGGAGCGCCAACGTGACCGTCTTGTTTCCTTTCCCAGTAGCTGCTCTCGCTGCTACCTCCATGCTTAGCTCTGTAACAATCCGGACTCTGCTGTGAGAAATTTCTGCCTGTCTCTTTGTTTCTCTTTTTTTTGTTTTCTTTGCCTGCCGCTGAGTGGAACTGTCCCCTTGGCGGGTTGCTGGGCCGGTGGGGCGGAGCAGTGCGGCGAGAGACGATGCTGGGATGCGTGACACGCCTCCGTCGGCTGGTCCGCCTCCTTCCCCTGCAGACCTCCCTGCTCATCCTCTTCCTATTCTGCACCGTCAGCGTCTTCATCTTCTCCTACTTCCTCTATGGCGTCAAGCGAGAACCAGAGCCTTCGGCGGTGGGCTTGTCCGGCCCCGACGGAGCCTCCGCAGACTCGGACTACCCAAGGGTGGTTCCGTCCCGGCTGCTGCCCGTGCGGAGCGTCCCTGGAGGGTCTGGGGTGGACCTCGGAGGGACCAGGACAGATCCTGTGGTTCTGGTGTTTGTGGAAAGCCAATATTCTCAACTGGGGCAGGAGATCGTGGCCATCCTGGAGTCCGGCCGGTTCAAGTACCGGACTGAGATCTCTCCTGGGAAGGGGGACATGCCCACCCTGACGGACAAGGAGAGGGGGCGTTTCACGCTGGTGATTTATGAAAACATTCTCAAGTATGTGAACTTGGACGCTTGGAACCGAGAGCTGCTGGATAAATACTGTGTGGAGTACGGAGTGGGCATCATCGGCTTCTTCAAGGTTAGGACAACACCACACTCCCTGTGCCTCTCTCACCTCCCTTCCCCCTCTCCCTTACACCTTCTGCCCTGTCCATCTGGCTCCCACCATCTCTAAGGAGATGGGATTTACAGAGTTGGAAAGACCTGCCTTGTTCAATATCACTCAGTTGCTTTGCTCCTATCTTGTGTTTCTCTTCTGGTTTCTTTATATCTGTTTCTTTCTCTTTTTGCAATCTGGCCTCCTTTGCTCCTCTCCAGCAGTCTGTTAATTCTTGTTTTCTGCACTTTGTCTTTGTAGTGTCTCTTGCCTTTCTCTCCTCTATTTATGTCTCAGTCTATAACTCTTATTCCCGCGTTCTTGCTCTCTGAGTTATCCCCAGAGGCCTCTGTTTGCCTGAGGCCATCTTTCAGGTCTTATGGTTTTAATCACCCTATCTGAGCCATGGAGAGAATATAGAAGTGTGGAGGCATGGATGGAGATGTTTGGGGGGCGGCAGATGAAAGTTAGCCTGGTGGGATTTTACTGCCTGTTGAGAAAGAACAAGGATGTGCATCTTAATGTATCTGTCACATAAAAGACGTGCTTGCTGAATTGTTTGCACAGAAACATTTCCTGTCACATTTCTAAATATATATATATATATACAATACAGACCAAAAGTTTGGATACACCTTCTAATTCAATGGGTTTTCTTTATTTTCATGACTATTTATAAGGCAAGAAATCCCACTTATTAACCTGACAGGGCACACCTATGAAGTGAAAACCATTTCAGGTGACTACCTCTTGAAGCTCATCAATAAAATGCAGAATGCAGTCTTATTCACAACCCGTCAAATAAAGTGTTACCAAAATTTTTTTATTTATGTATGCTGAAACCATTAAATCAAATTTAGCAGCATTGATCATCTCAATAAACAAGTGTTACATTTATGTATCTGTGGTCTGTGTTAAAATATTAGCATTTATGGCCCCGGAAGCCCTGGGGGCCTGATGGCGCCGCTGACTTAATTTGGATTAAAATAATTCATTTTAATTGGATTTTTTGATTTGTTGTTTTTAAGACTAGTAGACAGTTTAACCCACATTTGACAGAAATGCCAACTATGCCCATTAGATTGCATGTGGCTTGTTTTAAACAAGCCCTCTTGTCTTCACGCTTTCTTCTAGCCGCCAGACTTTCTTCTAATCTTTTGAAGTTCGTTTTGATCAATATTTCTCCAGGCTTTCTGAAAGTCTGTCTTTTCTCTCATTTCTACTTTTTTTTTTAGACACTTCCCTCTGACCTATGAGTCATTCATGCATAAAAAGTCTTCTAAACTGAAAAGGGTGTCATCAGCACAGAACAGACAACTTGACAACCAGCAGTCTATCACACAGACAAAAACCGATCTCAATTCTTTAGATTAATCCATGAAAAGTACCACAGTTTGGCAGACAAAGATGTGTGGAGCCCCTTCTCCGGTTTTTGATCTGAATTCTTGTATTTTAGTGGGATTTTCTACGTGATAGACCATCCACAACGTAGTGGATGATTGTGAAGTAGAAGGGAAATAACACAGTTTTAAAAAGTTTGACAGCTCTGACCATTCTTGGCCAAAGCTTGGTAAGATTAGATGCAGAGCGTCCGTAAACATCTATAAATAAGAAGACTAGTGTTGAAAATATTTTCCTCTGCTCTTTCCGCTGCCATTAGTTATTTATGTTAGGAGCAGAGGTGACGTCAAGCTGCATGGGAAGGAGAGAAGTTATTGTCAAATAGGGTTTCACAAAAATAAAAAGCTTAAATAATTAGAAATATGACAAATTTCAACTCTCGAACTGTATTCAGTTTTTTTATATTATTCCTATGTTTAATCTATCTGTCATTGGATTTCACTGGTCAGTTTCACATGGAGGTTGTACATCTTTAATTCTGTGACTCACAAAATGCAGTAAGCATTTTCAAATCCAATTTCATAGAAAGATTGAGAGCCGACCAAGCTGACAGTTGTCAGATACCGTCAACCGATTTCTCTGTGCATCTCTAGATATAATATTTCAGAAATGCTGAGCTGAAAATGTGGCTTACAATAGATGGTCATCTGAAACACTGGGTCCTGTTTCAGGTCTCTGCTGGATTGTTTTTCTGTTTATTAAATACAGGGCTACCAGATGTTGATATCAGACATATTTTCTGATACCAATCTGAAACCTATTAGATTAGACACCTAATCCTATTTGAATACTAAATTAAAGTTAATAAAATTGGAATGTTTATTATTTTTTAAAAGTGTTTCAAAGTTTTGCACAGGGTTATTTTTACATTCCTTCTTGGATCAGGTTCCCCTCTGCCTGCTCACAGTTATGCTGAACATTTCTGTTGTTAAGTTTTGGCTTTCATTTATCTTTCATAGGAATCTGCTATGCTTCAGGAGCCTCCTGTTGAGGCACAGGCATCGTCTCTGTTCAAGGTGTCAGACTTGAGCTGTAAAACTAAGTGAAGGCTCATTGCCTTTGTTGCTTTACTTCAGTTGTGCAAAACACCTCTACTCTTTTTGTTGTTTCAAAGTCATTTGTTAAAGTTGTTACTTTTCAACCGTTTCAATCTGCAAATATATATGAATTGAAAAGACACTGTTTGAAAGAGAATCACTTTTGGTCAAATGTTAACATCAAGATTAAGGCAGTGATTTCAGCACTGATTTTCATATTTAGTGTCACTTCAACCTATGAGGGTCTAATCTACACATCTTGGTAGGTAAACAACAGTAACTTTTAGCTTCATCCTACACACCATGTAGGGTGTGGAGGTTCTGGCTGTGCCTTGCTAACGTAGTAATAATACTTAAATCTTTACACATTTGGTCACTTTACAACTGAATGCAAAGCAGTGTGACCAACGCACAGCAGTGTGATTGTGAAATAGAAATTTGGACAGCTTTTTATTATTACTAAGCTTCAGCTAGTCAAATAGCTGAAGCTTAGTAATATTGTTTGTTTGGGACAATCAACTTTCTAGTCCTTTTAGAAATTCTCAAATTGATTTACATCTGGACTTTAACTGAACCATTCTAACAGATGAATTTGTTTAAAGCTAAACATATTCAGGTTGTGCGTTTTGTTGTTATCCTGCTGGAAGACGAACCTTCGGCCCGGTTGTAGGTGTTTTGCAGCCCCATCAGAGATCATCCAGCATTGCCTGATAGTTGGCTCCATCCATCTTCCTATTAACTCTGACTTGCCTCTCTGTCTCTGTCACCACCACCATGTTTCATCATGACAATGGTATATTCAGGGTAATGTGCAGGGTTGGTTTCCATCGCCTTCATGGCTTCTTCTCTGATTATTGCTCTTCTTGCCCATCCTGTCGACAAACCCCCAAGACCTCCACAGAACAGCTGTATTCATACTGAGGTTAAATCACACACAATTGAACTCAGTTTATTGGGTGACTTTCTGAAAGCTTTGACAGGTTTCACTGGATTTTATTCAGAATTATCAGAGCAAACGAGGATGAAAACAAACGCATCACCAAGTATGTTTGCATATCAACTCTGTCATGATAGCAAATTTTGCTGTTTGCTAAATTGTTCCAGAAATTATTGAGGTAAATAACAACATTGTTGTTTTGAGACTATTTCCAAGTAATATATTGATGATTGCATAATGTTGCAAGTTTGCCCTCTCAAAGACAAATAAACGTTTAATTTAGTGAAGAACACTGGATATTTACAATATCCAAATGAACGCACAACTAAAAACAATAGATTAAACAGAAATAAAAACACTAAATAAAATGGATTGTGATGTCGGCAATCATGATAGCTCTTAAAGACGTTAACTATCAGAACAGAAATGTTCGAGCTCGTTTAAATTTATCATGATGTAAAGACTTGATATGAAGTCTTTAAAAACCATCTATCACTTTCCTTATGTACGACTTTGTTTTGAGTTATCAAATGAAATCCAAATAAAATGTATTTTTTAGTTATGTGATGAAATATTGACACATTGAAGGACTGAGAGTCTTTACATGATGCACTGCAAGTAGCACAAAGGGCGAACGTAAAGAAAAGACAACAATCAGAGAATGATTTGTTTGTTACTAATGTGTCACTCTGAGAGCAGTGGGAGCTTTTTCATTGTAACACAGCAGATTGAGTGTTAGCAGGTTGGAGCGGCTTAATGCCTTCACCGTTGAGTAGGCCTGACACGCCTTATTTCACACACGCAACTAAAGAAAATAGGGAGTTATTTGCAATATGTAATTAATTGTTGTCATTTCTGTCTTGTCTCTCTGTGTCAATCAGGCCAATGAAAACAGTCTGCTGAGTGCGCAACTCAAAGGCTTCCCCCTCTTTCTTCACTCCAACTTGGGTTTGAAGGACTGCACGGTCAACCCCAAGTCGCCGCTCCTCTTAATCACCCGGGCGGGCCAGACGCTGCCCGGTCCCCTGCCGGGGGACGACTGGACCGTGTTCCAGTCCAACCACTCCACCTACGAGCCCGTGCTGATGGCGAAGACCCAGTCGGCCGAGAGCGTGGCGTCACTGGGACAGAACGCAGCCTTGCTGCCCTCGGTGGTGCAGGACCTGGGGCTTCACGATGGCATCCAGAGGGTCCTGTTTGGCAATAATTTGAATTTTTGGCTGCACAAGCTGGTGTTTGTGGACGCCGTGGCTTTTTTAACTGGGAAGAGGCTCTCGCTGTCCCTGGAACGCTACATTCCTGGTGGATATAGATGACATTTTTGTGGGCAAGGAAGGCACCCGCATGAAGGTGCCTGATGTAAAGGTGAGTTGCAAAACAAGCATCGCTTATCTTCTCATCTGGCTGTGTTTTCAACAGCACTTTGCTATGATTCAAAAATAAAATGGCCTCACACAAAGCATGTCCTATCCTCTGCCAGTCACACAGAAACCCCTTCTTCTCTCTCCTCTTTTCGTTTTTGAATGGATCCATCCCAGCAGGCTGCTCAAAGCTGACAGGCCCCGCCGCTCGCGCTGTCACAAAACCTCTGCGACGATGAATATTTCAGGGGCTCGGAGGCATACAAAGAATGTCGAAAAGCTTCTTGCTTTCGTCCCCTCAGAGCAGAAAAGCCTCCCCTCGCATGCAGAGACGGCGGGTGGAAGGGGAAAAAAAAAAGTTACGGTGGAGGCTTCAAGGCCTGCACCTCCGCAAGGTTTTAGGAACGAATCCCACTCCCCGACAAGATTGAGAAGTTTGAAAGCAGGGTGGCGGAGGGGGTCGTGTTGCGTGCGGGGAGCCTCATCCAGCATTTAGATCAAATGAAACAAATACCCGAATCAGAGGGAAGCGAAATATCAAACAGAATGGGGGAGCGGAGAGGCGGCAGCTGGGAGTGGATGTTGGATGTTTACCGAGAGAAACTCGCAGAATTAAAGATATATGTGGGCACGCGTTGCTCATTAACTCATGCGCCAGTTTGAGCTCATCATCTGTTGACTCATTCTTCTTCCCCTCCCACCGTTTCAGGCCCTGCTGGAGACGCAGAGGGAGCTGCGCACCCATGTGCCCAACTTCACCTTCAATCTGGGCTTCTCAGGGAAATTCTTCCATGCTGGTAAGATGCTAGTTAGCTCATTCAGAGCCAGAAAACGTCCTAAACTGAAACACTTTTTAAGGCTTTTTCTGCTGTTACTCTTTGCTGTCCTTTAACCTTTGATTTCTTTTCTTGCTGTTGCTCATCCTTCACTCTAATACGTGAACGTCTCTTCCTTTTGCTTCACTGACTTTCATTTCCTCCCTTTTTCCATCGCTGCTCCCACTTTACCTTTGTCTCAACTCGTCTTGCTTTATTTTTATCTCTTCAATTTCCTCCTAAATCCCCTTTTCCTGCCGACCCCTTTGGCTTGTTTCAATCTCTTGTCTTCCTCCCCCGCCCCCCGACTCTCTGACCCACTCAGGATCGGATGAGGAGGACCTGGGAGATGACCTGCTGCTGTCCCATGTGAAGGATTTCTGGTGGTTTCCTCACATGTGGAGCCACATGCAGCCCCATTTATTCCACAACCAGTCGGTGCTGGCCGAGCAGATGCTGCTCAACAAGAAATTTGCCATGGTGAGTCATAATGGGGGAGGGGGGGGGGGGGGGGGGCAAAGGTCACAGCTTTGACTGAAGGCTGTGAATCAGAGGCATCCTTGTTTATCCCTTTGTGCTGGATGTTTCTTTGATTTTTGTTTAAATGAAAAGCAAATCTGTTCCAGTTGAGTTTTAGCTATATCAGTCACTGTGAGAGGAAGTATGATTTTAATTGTAACTATTATCCTACTAGTTTGTCCATCAAACAAACCAAAAAACATGTACAAAACTTCTGATTTATCTAATTCTTTAGTAACATTCTTGTGTGGTCTTAAAAAGTACTTACATTTATGCATCTCAGTTTTATCACATTAAAGGTCTTAAATACAGCAAGATTTTCAATAATAGGTTGTAGAATTATATTTATTATCATTTTAAATTTGTACAATCATTCCTTCAAACTTTTGCTTTATCTATACTTCATTTTTGTTATTTGAGAATTGCACTGAAAACTTTAATTTAGTTAGTTTCAAGTAGTTTTGGCTGAATAATTCAGCCGTTTCATGTTGCAACAAAACTCCAGAACTAATTCAGCCTTTGAAATTGTAGTTTTTATGTTTGTTTAGGGAACTAATATAAAATTAACAATTCTGTTTTTGTTTCCTAATGTTACATAGTATTTATTTATTAATTCTTATATTATAATAATACATTTTTAAGTTAACACAAGTTTTTGTTGTTTGTAAATTCTTGTAGATCTTAAGTTGAAATCATGAGGAACAAAGTTTATAATTACAAAAATATCTGAGTCTCAAATTTAACTAAGTGAAATTTGCTCCCACAGTGTCTTTTTTCTGTGTATGCTCACTCTTAGAACCTTAATATTTTCAACAAAGAACAAGTGTGGATTATTCTCTCATTAATGGACTGTGAATAATAGTAGCTTTGGATAATTTAGTCCTTCAACTGGCTGTAAAGATCCAACCTCAAAGTTTAAGAGTTCATTACCAAAGGACAAATCTTTGAAAATACCAGGGGGGGAACATGCAAGATGCAGTTAAGAAAGTTACTAATCATTTAGACATGCAGTTGTAAAACAAAATATAAATAAAACCATATAAATGTTTTTACTCACCTCTTATTATTTTAGTGGTTTTCAAGAGATATGGCTCTCATTTCCTGTCAAAAACAATTTGTCTGTTGATCAAAAATGCCACGGGCATGACCTTAACTGTAGGTTTACCTAAGATTAAATGGTCAAAGCTTATGTTTTTACTGTCTGAGGCAAATAAACAACAAATGTTGGTTTCATTTTCTGCAGCTGAAACATTTCCTTATTCAACTTGATTTTTGCAGCACTGTTTTTCGTAGTTAGGCACAACCTAATTAAAAACAGATGCAGAATCGAGAAGGAAAATGCAACATTTTGTGGTGGAGAACATCAGCTTCTAATATAACAAACATCTATTATTATGTACATGGTCTTCTTTTTTTGACATCCATGGCAATTAAGAAATACTACACCCTCTTTTATTTGCAGAGCTTATGCACTCAAATTTTTTCCAAGGTCTACATGTATTCAAATTTAACCTCATTGCTGCAAAAATACTCACCAGATTCCACACTGTTGTTATTTATTAACCTGAAATGAAGAGAAATTGGAAAAAGTGGTGTGTGAAAACTGAATACAATGTTGCTACTTTCATTGGATTTAAAGGGGAAAGTAGCTGCCTGGTGCTGCTATTCAGATGTAGAAGATTAGGTGATCATCGGTAGCTTGTGGCCGTCTCTTTACAACCAGGAAGTTTGGCTGTTTGTTGCTGTGAAGCATGAATGTTTGCCCCGCATAACGTCAAGCAGGAAATATACTAACCGTGACTTTAAGCTGAGTTCACATTGTCCAAACATTGACCTTGAGAAAGGAAATCTTTTGTTGGAAAATATCTAAGACTGCGCAAAGGAAAAGTATTAAACTGGATATGATGAATTCAGTTTTCGTAGACACTTATTTGTTAATTGTCATTATAAAATTTTTCCACCTTTATGAGCTTCTCATCTGCTAAAGATTCACACTTTTTTTTTTTGAAGAGTCCAGCCCTAATAATAATAATGGTAGATTTAACATCCGCGACTTGACGTTCTAGAAAGTTCCCGAGTCAATTCCACTGCTCATATTCTCTTGCATTTTCCATGTTGAGAAACACTTGTTGCCTATTTACAGGGAAATGACAGAAACGGTTTCAACTGAAAACAATTTCAAGTCAGTCTTTTCAGTAGAAACATTATTCATAAATGAAAAACATCCAAGGTAGCTGCTAAGTCTTAGCAAATTCACCCAAAGGTCACACTGTACAATGCTCAGAAAAATTGCAACACACTTAGGAGCACTTCCGCAGACTCAGTAGGCCTCAGTTAACGAGTTAAACGTTGCAGCTTCTTCACCGGGGTGTTAGTAAAAGACCAAACAAGTTTGACTTGTTGGCTTGAGTGCTGCCAGGAAAAAGTCTCTTGTCTCTCAAAACAAAATGGCAGCATGACTTGTGTTTATGAAGCTGCATCTGAATAAACCACACGACTTCCAGATATAAACAGGAACATGAAAGGTAGCTTGGCATGGGTAGAGAACTGAACACGGATCTTTAGCACAAACTTCCAGCCATCTGTCCAGCTTGGTGGTGGAGGGTTGATGATTTGGGTTTGTTTTGCAGCCACAGGAGCTGGGACACATGGATCTCATCATGCGTGAACTTCTCTGTATGCTGTAGCCCTAACCCTCTGGCCAAGCTTTTGAGATTTCTTGATTGACTGATCAGTCTTCCACTCCTCCTTGTTCTCATTGTCACTCGCATCTTTGAGTTGAGGTCTGGGAAGGCAGTGGTTCCGTGATTTACAGTTTTCTCCTTATCAAATAACTTTAAACAGTTAAATATGCATGTATTTTTCTATGTAAGCCTAAAGTCATAATTTTAAAGTCATGTTTCCACACTCCAGTATAAGTGTGGGTAACTTTATTAAACAATTGGGGATTTATCTGATTAAAACTCAGAAATGCTGTTACTTGTCTTCTTAATCCTCAGCAGAAAAAAGAAAATCCCAGAACAAACTTCCAAGTTCATTTGTTCTGAATAAATTCTGTCTGCACACGCAGCAGTTTCAACCCGCGATTCACTTTACTGCTTTTCTGTGATAGCTTTCAAACATGAAAAAGTAAAGAAGGAAATGTGGGTGTGAGCATTAAATATAAAGCTTAAGCTAAAGCCTTAAATATCACAATATTCCTAATACTTGATGTTAAATTATATTTAGGTAATTCTTAAATCTGTATAGTTTTTTTTCTTTGCTGACATTGTTCTAGTTTTTTTATATGGTGGTGGGGCTCATCTGTTGTATCATTTGAAGCTCTTTGTGAGGAATACAGCATTTATAAAACTGATACTGGGAAACAATGAAGAATTTATCTTTCAATGAAAACACTTTGAACTGACCTGTTATATGTTTTAACTGTCTATTTACTCAAGCCTGACTTGAAGATAAAGATTTTATTACCAAGCTGGTTGGCTGTTTAATGAAATATATTGGTGTCAAATTTAGCTGTAAAAACTCTTAAGTCTCATGTTGAAAAACCCCCAATGTGTGATGAGACTGAAATTGAGCATATTAAGTAAATAACTGAATTTTTAGTCATAAACTTGCTGCATTTAAAGTTTTGCTGCATTTCTGAAATTGTTCTTGCCTGTTTCTTAATAAAGATGACAAACTCATTCCCCTCTTCTTAACAAGCTCCTGATTTGGTTAAAAGTAGAAATTCAAGGCAGCTGTGTTTTACTAAAGTAGCCAGTTTACACGAGTTTCTCTTGTATAGTTATTTTTTAATGTCTTGGGAAAGCTCTTAAATTCCTTCATTCTTGGACGGCAACACACAAGTACAACTAAAGTGAAAAGCACGAAAATTGTAAACACTCCACATTCCAGCTGAATCTTTTTCTTTACTCTTCTTTCAGACAGGGTCGTGTCATCTCACATCACTCATTTTCTAATGATTAGTATTAGTATTACCAACTCTTTGTTGAAGGCAACATGAAGTGAATGAATACTTGATTTTCTTACATTACCTCTCTTTCTTACTGACGATGTCCAAATAAGCGTTTTGGTTATCTTCACTCAGACGACGTTCTCTGAATTACACGCCTCAATGTGTTTCTTTGAACGTCTCATGCATGTTTAGGTGGCGCATATCCAGCTGATGATTAAATGTCTGCCGTTTTCTTCAGAGAGAAATACGAGTTTCTAATTTTAACTCGGACATGGATGTTCAGGGTTCTTACACAGTCTGGAAAAGTCTGGAAATAGATGAAAATGGTTTTCAGATCTAAATAAGCTTAAAAAGAGAACGTGGCGAGAGAAAAAAATATGCGTATCTCTACAGTTTGTTCCTCATCTATGTCTATTTGTTTTATCCATTTCTCTATTCATCCATCTGTCTGCCAGTTATCTAACCATCGATCCTCAGTCCTTCTGTTTCTGTCCCTTCTGTCTATACAACCATCACTACCTGCCAATTTATCCCATGGGTTTGTCTGGGTATCTATCCGTACCTCAGCCAGTTTTGTATTTAAAGCCTGCCCACAATCAAAATATCTGCAGGGAATTCAAATATAACTTTTGCATTCCTGTTTTTAAAATGTATTATCTGTGAAAATCTAAGTCTATGTACGACTCTAGGTGCATCATGTACCCTATCACCTGCCCTCACCTACTCATGCAATTTCTTCCTTCAGGAGCATGGGATTCCCACGAACATGGGCTACGCAGTGGCCCCTCACCACTCTGGGGTCTATCCTGTACACATGCAGCTGTATGATGCCTGGAAGAAAGTTTGGGGCATCAAAGTGACCAGCACCGAGGAGTACCCTCACCTAAAACCCGCTCGCTTCCGACGGGGATTCATCCACAGCGGCATCAGCGTAAGACCACTTTAACGCTAGTAGCCATCTTTGAAACACCATTATGTTTGCGAGCATCTATATTTTCAAGAGCACCTCCTATTATATTTATTTTTTGTTGCAATATGGTGATATTACACTCCGTTACAGTGACCTACTCAGTGTGTCCCCAATATCAACAAGTTTTAAGCCAAATAAAAGCTGTAGTGTTTTGCTTTTCTCTGGCATTTCTCTATCATCTGTGTCTCTATTTTAACCATCGTTTAATACACTAATAGAGGAATAAGAAAACATCTCAACTGGATTGTTTTCTGTTTCAGACCTCCCCATTTGAACTTTTTGTTCCTCATTTTCTTGAAAATCTCAAGTTGATTGGCAGAATTGTGTTTTATTTTACCTAAAAGCAACAAACGTCCCCTAAAGAGGCAGTCCATCCATCTGTGTTGTTGGGTTTTGCCTCCTTCCACGGAGAGGGAGATAATAACGTGGTCGAAAGATCCAGCACTGCATGAGACACCGGCAGGCAGGCCTCGGCAGCAGAAAGAAGACTGACATCAGAAAGCAAGTGTCTGGAAAAAGTGAAATGTCAACAGCCGACTAAAAATATCAGGCTTAGTTGGTTTTTGAATAATTTGGTAAATAAGGTAAAATGGATTTGAATGTATTCAAGAGGTTCAGAAGAAAAGATATCTATTTCTTCCCAAGTTGACCTTCAGTGCTGATAAGCCTCAGTCCACTCTCTTTGTTGCGCCTGTGTTCGGTCGGCCCGGGTGGTCTCAGAACTCCCTTCCCGTCCTTGAGATATAACAGCCTGAATGGACAGCGTTCACCACGGACTGATGATTGATATTCGGCTCCCCAGACACCCCTCACTGTACATGCATTTCCATGAATTACCATATAGACTCAGAGCGAACCGGAGGTTTGCTTTGGCTTGATGAACTGAATAATAACAACATTATTGTGAACAAACAATGTGTGTGGGGGTAAACCGCCCGGAGGAGCGGCGGCTCGGTGGAGAGCCGGTGTCGCGTTTGCGTCAGTGCTTCCAACTTTTGTTGTGATCCTCTCCGTGTGCTCTCATCGCAGGTGTTGCCCCGGCAGACTTGTGGTCTTTTCACACACACCATCTTCTACAAAGACTACCCAGGCAGCCCAAACGAACTGGACAAGCTCATCAATGGGGGGGAACTCTTCCTCACTGTTCTGCTGAACCCTGTGAGTCAGCCGCTCTCCCACACAGAGCATTTGCCTTTGTCTTGCGCACTTTGAAGCCCATTTAGATGCTGGTGCAAATTGAAATTTAAACAGGGTGCGGGAAAATGACTCAGATATATTTTCATTTCACTCCAACAAAGAATGCTTTTAAAAGAGCCGGGACACAATGGTGCAAATACCTCCTATTCTTCACATACTTTTGTTTGAGATTGCAGAAAAAGGTCACAGATGTGGCCATCTCTGCATAGACTTCAGACAATTTTATTCACATTACCGTGACTTTCCCCAAACAAAAACGGCACGGGTTGTTTTTGCAGTGGTTTTATTATTGTTTGATCCTAATTACTCTGAGTCGGCTCATCTCTTAATAGGTTGCACAAAACTGCTGCGCTTTTATCTTTTAGCAAAAGGACAGCGCTTTAATGTTGTTTATTCATTATTGATTGATGTGCTTGGTTTTACTTGATTTAATGAATCTAGGCCTAAGCTTACTGTAATATGAATAAAAGCACAAATTCTCTTTTAAGAAAGTAAACTCCTGAAATCTTGGGCATTTTCAACAGATGATTCGAACAGTTTAATCAGCTAGTTGCACATTTTAATCAAGGCAAGTTTGTGGCGAAAAGCAGCCACTGTTTCTCTCATTTCCTTGTCCTTTCTTCTGTTTCAGTAAACTTCTCTCTGCTTGGTATTTCCATTCGCAGATCAGTATTTTCATGACCCATCTATCCAACTATGGGAACGACCGTCTTGGTCTGTACACCTTCAAAAGCTTGGTGATGTTTGTGAAGACGTGGACCAACCTGAAGATGCAGACTCTGCCGCCTATCCAGTTGGCTCAGAAATACTTCAGCCTGTTTCCATCTGAGAGAGATCCCCTCTGGCAGGTGAGGTCCTGGTTTTTACACCACCTTTATTTTTTTTTCCATCACCTATTAGCCTGGAACCGTCTCCACTCATTCCTTGAATATTCTCAACAAATTATGTACTTAAAGTCAGGTCTTTGTAGAAATCTGTGCAGTTGATTGATTATATATGTTTTACATTTTAAAACAAAGAGAGAGAGAGAATTAAAGTGTGAAAAAGTAAAGAATCTGGGTATAGGAATATGTAGAAGCCCTGTACATTGTTATTCTGTGGGTGCAGATGAATGTCATCATCATCATTTAACTCATCTGCATTTTCCTTTGATTTCTACACATTAAAGTGAAGTTTAATTAATCCCACTTACAGCATTGTATGTGTGTTTTTGTGTGACTAAAGGATCCTTGTGAGGATAAAAGACACAAGGACATCTGGTCCAAAGAGAAAACATGTGACCGCTTCCCAAAGCTGCTTGTCATTGGGCCTCAGAAGACAGGTGAGTCACAGCTCTACAGCGCCCTCTGCAGGCCAAGTTAGAAATGATAATACTAAGAGTTTGTCGCTCAGAGCAGACCTCTTACTCTGAATTATAGCTCTATTTTTATCCTTTAGTTACTACATTTTGGATTATAAATGATGCTGTTTGGTGGAGTATATTTATTAGGACATTGCCATAAAAGTTTTTTTTGGTTTTTTATCTCTTCCCTTCCTCCAGGGACAACAGCACTTTACCTATTTCTTGGCATGCATCCTGACTTGACCAGCAACTATCCCAGCAAGGAGACGTTTGAGGAGATCCAGTTCTTCAATGGACACAACTATCACAGAGGCATTGACTGGTGAGACATGTGTTCAGATGTTTCGTCTCCGACCTCCACCTGTTGCCTCCACTCACTTCCTGTAGCTAATGCCTGAGTTGGTTAAAATTATGCTCGCTTTAGAAGGTGTCTGGTTTGTCTGCTTAACTTGTTTAACAGACAAGTTAGATTGATTTATTTAAGTATCATGAACGATTGAAGTGTTTCATTTTGGTCGATGTCGATCATTATTTATTAGCTTTTTGTTTTAAGTGTCTCAAATAGTGCCAAACTGGTGGCATAACTGCAACTCTTGTTTTCACAGTTTTCACTCTATGCCGTTGTTTTTTCTTTTTAAGCAGTTATAAGGCATGCTGGTGAAACCTTAAACTGCTGCTGTGCAAGTTACTCAACAAGTTGTTGCTAGGTAACCAAAGAGTGACTGGGTTAGTTTAACCTTTCTTAGCTGGCAATGAGAAGTTGAGTGGCTAAAATATCCCCCAGAATGCTTTGTGGTTCTGGATCGGAGTTCAATGAAATTATTGAAAATTCTATCAAATGTATTATCTATTAATACTGATCACGTGTCTGTATGTACAGTATGTATACATTGTTATTGGTTTATTGTCCAGCCCTGCTACAGGCAGATTATCATAATGGCACCAATTGTCTTGAAATATTGTTTTGGTCTTTGACTTGGTCTGTAGAAAGTCTCAGTCTTCTCTTGGTATGATCTAGTCTTTATTTCTACTACATCTTGGGTTATGTGGTCTTGACTACAACACCAGGCTACTGGACAGTAAACACCCAACACTTAGGTGTATGAAATAAATGCATCAACACTGCAAATCATCACTTGGTGTAGAAAATTCACTCTGGAGCTCAAGCAACTTGGATTCTGTGCCTCTCCGTTCTTCCTCCACACTCTGGGACCTTTAGTTGTATTTAAAGGATAAAGGGGATTTTGGACCACTGAGCAGCAGTTCAGTCCTTTTTCTCTTTAGCCAGATAAGACACTTCTGACGCTGTCTGCTCAGGAGTGTCTTAACACTAGGACTGTGACAGTTGTAGCCCATGTAGTTGGATACAGCTGTCTGTGAACCGTCAACATATTTTACAATGAGTTTTCCTGTGAAAGGTTTCAGTGACTGAAACCTGTGACTGGACAGCTGTCAAGCCAGCAGTCTTCCCAATGACTGCCGAGACTGTAACAGAAGTTACTTGTATTAAAAATCCTCTGTTATGCATTATTCTACTTTTCTGAGAAACTGAATTTTGGGTTTTCATTAGCTGTTAGTAGGCCTGTCGCGATAAACGGTAAATCAATTAATCGTACGATAAATTAAAACTATCGATGTCATTTTAATTATCGGCATTATCGTCTCTTCCGGCCTTTTTCTCTTTCTGTTGATGACACCGAATGAAAAAAGGCTCAACTCCGGTGCTCTCCACTGACCCTCCCTTCCTCATTTCCTTAGTGTAAAGCCCAGCGCACACTACACGATCTTAGATCTGTCGGCCGATTGTCGGCCCATTTTCAAAACCTGACAGATCACACATTAGCCGACAGAAATCCTAGATATAACGGTTCGATCGGGTTCGTTCCTGCCTTGTGGTGTCCAACAATGGGCACAAAATAATGGCTACATGTCCAGTGAACTAATTTTAAAACCAGGCATTCATCAATGCTTTACTACAATCTACCTGCAACGCGTGTGGCTAGTGTCAGCGTAAAGTCCTGACTGAATGAAAATCATTAGAACCTATTTACATCACGTTAACGAAGAACAGCTGAAAAGTTACCGGGTTTATCAACTGCGGTAGCAATTTCGCTCCAACTCCTCCTCTTGTCATTTCTATATTCTTTGCATGTTGAATAAACATTAATGTTGTTTCCACATATCATCTCCAATGTCCGCTGGACTTCGGGTTGCGCCGTGTCAGCTGTTTGGGATTCCCCGACGTAATTTCCGCGCTTTCTGATTGGCTGCCTGTCACCCCAGTCGGGGAAAACCCTGATTTGGATCGGAGCGGCAACGACGATCTACCATAACACACCACACAATCTTAGAAAGACTAACGTTCTAAGATTGTAGTAAGGGGAAAAATAGGCGCAAAAAATCATGTAGTGTGAACTATTGCATCAGGTAGTCGATGTGCCCATCTTCTCTATTTAAATCTAATTATTACTGAAGGGCAACATGGTATACAGACTTCATAATCTTTTGGTTGCATGCAGTATTTATTTCCACTTTGGCTTTATGTTTAGTTTTTTTTAAGTGAGTTTTTTGTTAATGGAGACTGAAAATCCATTTTATTTTTGTTTTTGGTTGTTTTGTTTATTTTGTTTATCAGCTCAAGTGTTTAGTGTTCTTTTGAAAATAAAGTGTATCTATCTTTGGCAGGAAATCGCATGCATTATTACGTCATTTCCATTAAATCAGTGTAAAAAGGTCTTCAAACAATATTATCGTTTATCGCAATAATTTTTGAGACAATTAATTGTTGAGCAAAATTTGCTATCGTGACAGGCCTAGCTGTTAGCAATAATCATCAAAACTAACAAAAATAAACCCTTCATTTACATATTGCTGTGTGTAATGACTTTTAGCATGAGTTTTACTTTTTGATGTCAAATTACAGAAATGAACAAACTTCGTATTGATGATCTAATTTGTTGTGATGCACAAGAAAAATGCTTAGAATGGCAGGTCTGCAAATCTATAACCTTTTTTTTATTGAGACCAACATTTCTACGAAACAAGTGGATTTATTCAAGTTTTATTTATGTTTAGCTTTAATGTCTTTCAAGTTGGATAAATATAAGGCATTGTATTTTCAAAGGCATTAAAAAAATACAACAGTGATTTGTTTTATTGCTAATGGCTTTGCATAACACAACACGATGTTGGCTGTTTTTCTACCAAGAACCACTTTATGAGAAGTTATGGCTGCTACAAATCCTTCGCTTTGTGTTTGTTGCTTGCTAGGTACATGGAGTACTTCCCTCTGCCCTCCAACACCAGTTCAGACTACTACTTTGAGAAGAGTGCCAACTACTTTGACTCTGAGGTGGCTGCTCAGAGGGCGGCTGCTCTTCTGCCTAAAGCTAAGATCATCACCATCCTCATCAACCCAGCGGACAGAGCTTACTCCTGGTACCAGGTCTGTCATGGTCCTCACACCTGCAGCCAATCACTGCATCTTTCACAATGAACGCCATCACATTCAGAAGTCTTTTTTGTTTTGTTACTGAAACCTGAGTCGCTCTCCCACAGCACCAAAGGGCTCATGACGACCCAGTGGCGCTGAAGTACTCCTTCAATGAAGTCATCACTGCAGCCCGCGACGCTCCAATCAAACTACGGATTCTCCAGAATCGATGCCTGGTACCGGGTTGGTACGCTGTCCACCTGGAGCGCTGGCTGAATCACTATCATTCCAGCCAGGTAGTTTGTTTTCCACGTACAAAGTGGTGATCGGTGTGTAATCAGCGAGCAAACACAAGACGACGAGTTTCCTTAGATACTGAAGTATTTATTAAGGTTCCCTGCAGGGAGTTGGCAGTGAGGGGGATTATTCTCGCCTTTGGATTCCTTGAAGAGAATATTCTAAATCCAGCTGACCTAAGTGGATGAGAACTGACCTTTACGAACACTCGCAGAGGAAAATTTAACCTTTAGCACTCCAGTCTGTCTCGATTCACAAGCTGTACGAGCAAGCAGTGATTAGCTGTGGGTTCAGTGTTACAAAGCAAGATTCTTAGTAATACCGTGTTCTCTTTAAATTAAATGAACCACGTTACGTTCTCAGTTCAAGCAGCCTGATTTCTGCTTTCAAAGCTAAGCCCTTGACAATATGTGCACAGGATAGAAGTCTTTATACTGGCAGAATGTGTCCATCTTCAAACACACTGGTGGTTTTAAAAGCTTTTGGGGGTTTCGGTTTTTCACTCTCTCACAAAAGTATTCAAAAAAAAGAAAAAATACACACACAAAAAAAAACACCCCAGAGGAGAGAGAGCGATTGTAGGCAGAAATGTCATAGACAATTGGGGAAAACCCATGTTTTTTTAATAATATTTCTTGGCAAGAAATGAGCAATTAAAATTTTAAAACCAGGATGGTCAGCCATTGAACATCTGGAGGACAGACTGCTCAAATAAATTTGTGAATCAGTGATTTATATTTCAAGACCTATACCACAGAAATAATCAATAATGCAGTGGTGGGAGATATTGACTACTTGTTATTTTACTCCCCAATGGGTTTTATTGATTCATTTACCAGGGCTTGCACAAGTTCCAGGGGATTTCTGTCAGCAGTTTCCACAGTTCAACAAAGATAGATGTGAAGACCTTACAACTGCAGTTTGGCTACCTGATGAGCTGGTTCTATAGGCAAAACTCTAAAACAATTTATAGACAAACTTACAGTTACTTGAATTTAGTCCAAGAGCTAATATCTGTCCTACATTTACTACTTGTTGCTCTCTCTCATTAATTGTTGACCCCCTCGTTTAAGGATTGCTTCCGACCTGAGGGCTTTCGGGGAATTGGTCTGAATTTAATTACAGAAAAGTAGTTAAAAAAACGGGGGGGGGAAAGGAAGATCATGTGGGCGTAACTTCTTTTCTTATGTTGCACTGTTGTATGCACAGCTGTCCCTCTTCTAATACTTAGCTTCCTGTCTCCTTCCAGTTGTTGGTTTTGGATGGACAGATGCTGAAGACAGAGCCTGCCTCGGTCATGGATAAAATCCAGAAGTTTCTTGGCCTCCCCAACGTCATCAACTACCACAAGATCTTAGCGTAAGTTTCCCCTCTTTCGCTTCAGATGCTTTTCTTTTCAAATGCCAAGATTACAACCTAGTTTGCTTCTTCATAGTGTGCTTTTTAGACCCCACATAAATTTTTTCTTTAACTAGAGATGCTATTATTCAAATTTCGAATCTCTGCTTTTCTAAATCTCTGACCCGCCCTTAGCAATTTTAGCTAATTTTTTATTTCTCTTTTTAGGTCTGTAGCTAATGCAAGTTTGTGTTTAGTAATTAATTGTATACATTTTTTATGTTAACATGTTTAAAATAAAATATAAATAAAACTACCAGAACTGTCAGAATCAAACTACCATGAAATTTCTATCTGCCTGCGGTATACACAGTAAAATGTATTACAGCATAACACACTATACTGTGTGAAAGAACAGTTGCTTCTGAAACAAAATCAAAATAATTGCAAAGTAGACATTTTAGACCATCTTCACCATCTTGTATCAACATGGCTGGAATTACATGTTTATCTTCAAAGAATGTAGATCCTTAACTCTGACATTTCCAAATCCGTTATTATTCTGAAAAGAGTCTTAAATCTTTAAAGGTTTAAACAGATGTTGTTGTTTTGCTTTCTCTCACAGCCCAATTAAACCACAGATGTCTTAAAATGTGACAGGAATGTCCTTATCTCCTTTAAAAAACTTCCTACAGCTTCATGCTTCCTCAGTCAACATCTCACATATACTCGAGATATCTAACTTCTTTACTCAGTAACAGCGTCCACATTGAAGAATGTTTGTCAGCCTGATCATTTGATCCGAGCAGAATGGTTTACTGTAAAAGCGTTTGAGTCTTGAGTGTGTAGCATTCATCTAAATCACTTAAACCTATAACCTATTTATAAGGGTAACTGGCCTTTTCTGATTTTATTAGGCACAAAATTACCTTCACAGCAAAGCCTCATTAACTCTTTATTCTTTTTTTGTCTTGCAGCCCACTGACTATGATTAGGCAAAAAGAGCAATTGTGATGTTCACCTTTTATTGAAAAACAGTCGGACATGTGGAGTGGAAAACCTGCTTTATCTTCCTCAGTTTCATTTATGTCATTTAAAATATTTCCGTTGGATGGATGACAAAAATTTTGCATCTACTATGTTTAACTTTGTTTTGCAGTAGTTTCTGTAGTCGTGTATTGGATTTTACTTTTATCTTTATTTAGCATAGCAATATAATATGAGACAACTGTATCGAAGTTTCACAATTAAAACACAATGAAAAAATAATGAGAAATAGATAGCATGATCAAACTTTTTACAACAAACAGTTACATGTAATCGAATCATTCTGAGATGCTCTTAATTTGAGCTTGATGCTCCTTTTTTTCCTTATTTTTTTGGACTCACTACACTTGAATAGAGTTTGATTTGATTTGTTTGAAACCTGAAAGTTGTACCTCAAACGTGAGGTCAGATTTTGACGTTCAGGATTTTCTGTGTCCATCATGTGTAGATTTGACCCCAAGAAAGGCTTCTGGTGTCAGTTGTTAGAGGGAGGAAAGACCAAATGTCTGGGAAAGAGTAAAGGACGCAGGTACCCTGACATGGACCCTGAGGTAGGATCCTCTCCTAGAAAGAGCTGTTATAGTAAAAGTCAGCTTGCTGTGAATTGCCTACATTTAGTTCCATCCTGTTTCTTTCAGTCCCAGGAGTTCCTCAGGGAGTACTACCGTGACCACAACATTGAGCTGTCTAAGCTGCTCTACAGGATGGGTCAGCCGCTACCCAGCTGGCTCAGAGAGGAGCTGGTCCACACCAGGTAGCAGCACCGCTGCAGGGGAAAACCACAGCTCCACGTTCCGAAACACGGCTCCACCCTGCAGGGCTCACCAATCTGAAAGAGACCTGAAAGATTGGAGCTCGGGCCTTGAGATAAACCGAACAAGAACTCGAAGCTTAACGCTGATCTTCTTAGTGGAGAGCAGACTGGCTTCAGGGCTGCCCTGAAACTGTGTCCTGAGGATTTCAGTAAGGAAAGACTCGGTGGTGCACAGTGGAGTGGGGGGTCCTCCGGTGTTCGATAATCCCGGTCCCGTTGATCGACGTGTCATCCCATAAACTTTGTTGCCTGAGACTGAAAAAGGAAACACAAATGAACTCTGAGCAGTTTTACCTGTCAGTTCTGTAAACGGGCAACAAATGTAAACACTATCACATGTCCTCTGTGATAAGGCGTGATGTTTGGAGCGGAGTAGGACAGTATTGTCTCAACAAACGGCAGCATGTTGGACGTGTCCAGTCGAACTACTTTTGATAGGAGTATATGAGCAGTAAGTGAGGACGTGAGGAGTCCTGACTCAGGCTGCATCTTGTAGCCTTCCTCAATAGGCCTTGGTAGAATCTAGTTATTGCATTTACAAGTGCCAGGACAGAATCTTCAACAAACTATCAACCCCTTGGATATCTGAGGGATCCTTCTTTTTTTCTCTTTTGTTTCAATCAACTCCTGTTTTGTTTTCTTCTGTCTGACTTAACATTTCTGTAGTGCTGATGGAAATGCATATTTTGTTAGAATGTACCAAAACTAAACCTGTTAGAGGTGTTGTTCCCACCCAAGCGGGATGAGCAGCGCTGTTGTCGGCCCGGCCTGCAGCGTGGTGACCCCCGAGCCGGCCGGGGCGGGAACAGGACGGATGGACGGACACAGAAAGCACAATGGCACTCGAACGAGCGTCGACCCTGATCATACAGGTTAACTGGAAAGCACACAGAGTTCATGGCTCCTACTACAATCTGTGAAGATCATAAGCTAGCTACTGTATGCATGGTCCTACAGATTCAGATTGTGTACAGAAGAAAAAAAAAGTGCATTTCAAAATGTTATCAGCGTTTTTATTTGTTAAAATTGTATATTTTTTTGTGTTTTATGTTTAATTTCATTTACAAGCGAGTATAGACCTGGGAAGAATAGAAAAACAAAAAAACTGATCAACTGTACGCCAGGTGTTTTCATACGGATGTTTGGGTGTAGGTCAAGGTGTTACCATTGCAACTAGGTGTTCATCGGTAACAAAAAGCTGCTTTTACTGCAATAGTTTTGTACGTTGTTCGGATGTAATTACAACGCACACGACGGTTTGTCATTTCCTGACTTTGTAATGTACATAAAATCCTTCGGTAGACCTAAATTATTGAATGTGTTTGGGTTTTACTCTCCCATCAGCCTGTTGTCGTAGCGTTTATAAACGTCAGTGCTGCGCTGAGGGGGAGTTTGGATCCTTTCATCATGCAGAAGTGTTTCCTCTCACATCCTCTCACTGCCAACTGTTGTACAAAAGTGCAGAGTTTCTCCATATATAAAGTATTAAACACATAACAGCAACGATGGTACTAATCTCCTGGACTGTATGATACAGATTTGTAATTGTTGTCAATAATTTTTACAGTGTAACTAATATTGTCGGTGCTTTTTAATTTGCAAATAAAACACCACTGTATTTTTCATTAGTTGGATCTTTGTTGCATCATTTCCTTATGCGAGTTTCTGCACTTAGGCTTGGAAATACAGAGCCGCCCACATTCACTGGCATGCCCTGTAAAGATCTGTAAAAAACCTCGGAATAACTGCAAAAAGTCAGAAATATCCAGCATTTATGTTGAATATTTTATTTAGCCGGAGAAAATCTTGCAAACATTTTAATATCCCTTGAGCAAGTTGTTGAATTGCCACTACAAGCTGTATTTTAATGGTATTTTTTGTCATAAGCCTACAATCAGCATTGTATAATTGTGAAGTGGATGGTAAATATATATAAAAAAAGTGGCATGTACAGTATGTAGCCCCCCTGAGTAAAGAACCACGTTAGCTGCAATTAAATCGTGTGCACAATTATTAGCCAAGTCTTATTTTTGATTTTAATAATCACCAGCTACAGTGCTCTCAGTTGAAGCTTAAAATGTTTTGTTTTTTTTTACATATTTGCTGAAGCTGTCGCTAGGTTACGGCAGTATTAAATGAGTAAGATAATCAGTGAAAAAACTGAGTTCCTCCCCTCTGTGGTCCTACTGCCATCTGTGGAAATGCACAACTTGGTCAGAAACAACCAATCAGAGCCAGAAGGAGAGTTTTAGTGCTGTCAATCGCCTTTGTGTATGTGCTGCTCACACCCTCACCCTTGCTCTCTGCTATGCTAATTCCTCACAACACATCCAATCAGGGAATGCTCAGGATATAAATTCAAGATATGAATTCCTGAGAATTCATATCTTTGAACTACACAGTACAGGCTCTCAGGATTTGGTCTGGGTTCCTTTTGCATTAATTTCTGCATCAAGGTACTTGTGTGGAGATGATCAGCCTGTAGCTCTGCTGAGCTGTTATAGAAGCCCAGGTTTGTTTAATAGTGGCCTTCGGCTCGTCCTGATTATTGGGTCCAGAGTCATTTTTCTTCTTTTTTTTCATGGATTCTGTGCCTCACCACTCTTCATCCTGACATTGCAACCTTGATTTCCAAATGAAATACAAACTTGACCTTCAGCTGAAATCAAAATTTTGAACTACTGAGCTGCAGTTTTTTATCTACAATTTTTTATTTTCATAGTACCTATAAGACGTTTTTGAGATCTCTGGGTCCAGAGTGATTTAACACAAGTAGTGTAGCAGCTTTAGTCCATCTCTGGCATGTATTTGTGTTTGGTGGCTCTTTATGTACTGGCTCCAGATCCAAACAAATGCTTGTGAATTTCTTTTCAATCAGTCAATGGGCTTTGCTGACATTTAAGCCTGCTAGTTTTGCATTTTTCCCTCCACTTAATTTAGCATTAAAAAGAATGAAGCAGCTCTTTGAAGAGTTAGCTTTTTGAGAAGTTAACCTTTATGGTTCACCCTCCACAAGTAGTGCAAGTCATAAAGAGGGTAATGAGCATGCAAAGTTCAAATTCAAAGAGTGACTTTAAAGGGGGATTGTTTGCCAGAGCTCAGCAATTGTCCAAATTAGAATTTTTTCAATATGGAGATCAATGTAGTTCATAAATCAAATGTAATTCAACAATTTTGGGGCATTTTCCTGCTAACGACTATATGTCAGAGTAAACCATAACATCTTGATAAGTTGAAATATTCCTTGAATCACTACGTGTACAAGACAAAAAAACCCACAAATGGTGGAATTCGAATTTAGCACTAAATCTCAATTCATGCCACGTTTCGCTTGCTCACAGCAGAAATAACAGAAAAAGACGCAACAAACTAAAACTGGCAACACATCAGAGGATGAGAGTAAAGGATTGTGAACATGAAAAGTATTTAAAATCATTTTTCAAATACATTTTTAACATCTGATGCTGCCTAAAGAGTGGATCCCCTCACAGAGATTTATAAACTATTTATTTCCAGTTGGATGAGAATCAATCTTGTGAAAGCCTTGACTCTACTTTACACTAGTATTTATTAAAAACTAGAATTTTACTTTGGTAAACGGATTCAGTAACAGATGTGACAGATATATTATCTTAGATGTCATGACATATGAAGTTAAAGCAGGCAGGACAGGCACGACTGCACATGGGGGAAGATATTTCTTGTATCTTGACAGCTGGTTTAAAGGAAATGTAGTTTATCTTTTGTTTTCAGTTCCAGCTCAGATAACTTTAAGAAGTAGACCCAACTCATTTCCTCAAAATCACACAAGAGACGTCAACACCAGACAACTCAAATTAGCGTCTTATATTCTGACGTTTTTCTATCGGCTCACAACAGTAAACGCACTGCAGGAAGTTCATACTCTGCAAGTTTGATTCCTTTTTTAGGGAAAAACCCAAAAGCAGGCAAAAGCAGAACAGTGACATGAAAACATTTAGTTAACCAGGAAGTCCCTGTACATACGTTCACTTTTTGAAAGAGATCCGTCACAAATAGCTTCACGCAAAACAAAATAAATCTGCAATACTGTGCAAAACGTTTAAACCACCACTGATTTCTTTTTTCTTTGCTTCCAAGAGTAAGGTATTTATGTAATCCTTTAGAGGGGTCTGCATGACTGGTTCTGATTTTCTGAAAGCCTTCCATAATTTTCAGTAGATTTTTCCTGCTTTTTCACTCATTTTTTTCTAATGATGCATTTATATTATGCAGATCTTTTTTCTTGAAAGTACAAAAGAAGGCAAGTGAAGAACAAAAAAAAATTTGATAAATAAAAATAAATTTCTGTAAAAATAAATTTACGGAATGCAAGTAGTTTCTGAAAGCTTTATGAAGTTAAAATATAAAAATGAGGCTAAGATGTGACACAGGAGATGTGTGGGTTTGTTGGAACTTATTTACAAATAATCTCAAAATTATTCATTTCAGTGGAAGAATTAGGCTGAAGTAATCTATTAATTTTTCCAAAATGTTTCTTCTGACTGGAAGAATATCAGAGTTTTGGAGAGAGCCATGTTCTCTGAAGCCAGAACATGGATTTGGTAATGACCCAACTTAACCACCTTCCAGCTGCATGCTGAAAAACCAGTGCTAATTGTTCTAGTATTTCAGTAACAAAGTAACTAATGCTGGCAATAAGTTAAACACAGCATATAGTTCGCATTTTATGTCTTTAAACACTTAGAATACAGTACATTGCATATGATCAATTTAGTGAGATACAAACAATCAGAGGTGCACTAAGCAGTTTGTTTCTGCACCTTAGACTAAGTTTTAGGAGCATTCATAATTTAATTTTTAGGTTGGGATTGGTGAGAACTATCCAACTTTCCCACATACAAATCAGATGATATTCATGTTTACTGGACCCTGACAACCTTGCAGAATTCTAATAGAAAGTGGAAGTTTGTTTATTATTTGTTTATGTCAGAAACTATTGGAAAAAGTTTATAAGTTTATAAGAAAAACTTTAAAGCAGCTTGCGATAGTCTAAGAAAGTGTATGAAAACCACTTCAAAAGATTAATAGAAAGTCTGGCTGCATGCAAGTATAAAGGCATCAAGAGTGACTGTGGACTTGTACACATAGTTTTAGTTTCCAACAATTGCGTTTCTAATATAGAGCACTAGTTTTGATAGCAAAGTGCCATAGTTGTTATGATATTGTCATATTACAGGCGTAGTTTAATTTTTTATTTGCTCTTTGCTTCCTTTTCTTATGAACATTCAGAAATGTATGACTAAATAAAAGGAGTACATCATAGAAACTTCACCAATTTCATAATTTCTCCACTATTCAAGTGGCATTCACAATACTAAGCTATTCTATAAAGCTACAAAACTCTAAAACCACAACATGTAATGAGAAGTAATAGAAAGCTCTAGATCCTAAGTCAAAACCACCGTCCTCTCACTGATATCTGCCTCTATCAACTGGTGATGATGTTGAACGACCAATCAGAGCTCACCCCACTGATCCATCCCACAAGTTTTTTTTATTTTAGTTTTTTTTATCAACAGTGGTTTCTTACCTTCACTGGAACTTATTTAGTCCTCCTTCCTCATTCTGAGGGCAATTTATACTTTAGAGTTCTTGGATAATTCTTCAGATTGATTCTCTGAAGGAGCGCAGACATATTCCCAGAGAGGATGGACAATCAAGAAGATGCCCCCCTGGCCAGAGGAAGTGTTTCTGGCAGCCACGAAGTCCTGGTTAACAATGCAGGGCCCAGAGGGTGAGAAGAACTAATCATGCATTCATTTTTATTTGCAACACAACATTTTTATTTTGTTTAAATTAATTAATATTGTTGTTTAGTTGAAAGGGGTATTTGTTCATTTCTCTAAACTGGGAGGATTCATTGTATAATATAATAATGAAGACCCCAGTCTGCACATTTCCTTTTCATTTAGAGGGTTGCATACAAGAGATACAACATATTTCTCTTAATTTAACGGAGTTTATATTGTACTAAATAGAAAGTGTAGGTTTCTGATTTACTTTTCAGGTCTTAAAAACAAAGAAGCCCCTATAGCTCTGTTGACATATCCTGGAAAATCTGTATGTTTTTAAAATCTTTGCAATATTTTAGATCATTTTAGTTCCAAAAATGATTTTTACTGAAAGATTTTTCTATATGCGAAACGGCCTCTCGAGATCTGAGTTCTACCAAGTAACTAGTGACGCTGTCACTCGGATTGGCAAGACTCTCTTTTTTCACTATTAATGTATTTTTATATATTAAAATGGATTATCGAACATTTAAAATATAATCATTGTCAAGTTAAATAAATGTTAAGAATATTTAATAAAAAAAACAACTCCTATCCATCTGAGATAGACCTTCGAAAATGCTTACATATACTTCCGTGTTGGACCAGAGAAGGAAATCTGCCTAGTAACTGCTGATGGTTACCTGCTATTGGCGGACCGTGAAAAAAGACGAACTGAACGGAGACCCTACGTTTTCATTTTTCTTTTGTTCATTTTTGTTTTTATTGTATATAAACCACTATATTGGTAATAGTAATGGTTTTACTGCTTATTATTTATTTATTTATTAATTAGATTGAGAAGGTGCTCTTCAATAAACAGTACTTTTTTAAAATAGAGTAGTAAAACTGAATAATGTATAAACAAATGTATGAATTAAACCATTAAAAATACCCATAATCTAAACAAGTATGAGCGTAATAGAGGCAAATCACAGAACTAACTAAAAGTTTCTGTTTGGGTTATTTGTTTATTTCATTTTTAAACAGGCTTTTTAATTTTTTAGGTTTACTTAAAGTTGCTTTGCTTGTATTTTATTTATTTATTTACATTTGATATACACTTCTCTCCTAAAGTTAAAGTTAACAAAGAAAAAGCTACAGTCACATAAAAAAATTTTTTTAAAAAGTTTGGCTGACTCATGCAATGGGTTTTTTCTATGTATTCTGGACGGTCCAAAGTTCTAATACATCCTTTGTGAAAGTGTCTTCTCATCTCCCCAGCAGTCAGAGCACTCTTTTGGAAATCCCTTTGAGTCACTTTATTATTTTTTATGTGGGCGGTTAAAATACGCTGTGTGTTTTTTCTTTATTTGTTTCGTGTTTTTTTTCTTCTGTCATGGTGTGATCCTCTTTTAATGATCAATATTTGATTTTTTTTTTTGCAGTGGATCCAACAGCCGTGCCATTACGATCGCTGGCCTGACCACGCTGGCATGCCTGCTGCTGGCCAGCCAGGTCTTCACCGCATATATGGTGCTTGACCATAAGCAGCAGATCCACAGCCTGCAGAAGAACTCTGAGAGGATGAGCAAACAGATGACTCGCGTATCTCAAGGTAGGAAATGACTATGTGAGATTTCTTATAATCAGACAGAGTGAGGAGTAAATAGCTGAAAAGGGAAGTGAGAACTTTATTTGGAAAAGCGGTTTTATTTATTTATTTATTTTTAATGTGGCACAAATAAAATTGGCGTGATGATTCATAAAGGGGAAAAACCAACTGCGCTGTAAGCCAAGTCATTTCATATTTGACGTCATACTAATACTTTTTTCAGCCATTCTAGGTAAAACTCATTTGTTTGTAGTTAATAGGAAGACTAATAAAAACAGGGTCAGTAACCAACAGTACGATTCCTGGCTGCAAAGCCTTTCTCTTCATGGATAATTATCATTTTATTCATATTTATCTTCTGATTTCAATGTGAGCTCTGTAGTACTTAAGATTGTGTTGTTTTTTTTGTGACCCCCTGGAGTTTTTAATGCCTTCTTAAAGAAGGTTTGATAGGCTGACCACTCCTGAGACCACTGTTCTATGTTTCCCTTATTTATGACTCTCAATGTGGTTCATTGGAGTCCCAAACCCGTAAAATGTCTCTGTAACTCTCCTGACAGACATACGAGAACAACCTTGTTTCCTATCTATTCTTAAATTAGATAAGAACAGATCATCACAAGTTTTTACAATTTGAGCCCTTTAGCCTACTACATGTGGTCAAACCGGTTCCATTAAACTGATTTTATTTAAGAAGTATTTATTATCTTTGCTCTAACTGCAATGGTTTTGTCTTGGCTGTTCCTCAGGTGTTGCCCCAGCCAGGATGGCCATGCCCATGAACAGCCTGCCTCTGCAGTTGGACTTCACCGAAGACGACACATCTTCCAAGACACCCTTGACTGTGAGTTCACGCTAACATTTCAGAAAAAAAACATCTAAATGTGACAGAAAATACAGTTATTAGATACTTGAGTTTTAAACACGGACCCTTATTCCCCACAGAAGGTGGAGGACATTGCCATAGTCAGTGTGGAGAAGCAAGTCATGGATATGATGAAGGTACGTTGCACTCAGAATCTTGTGGTTCCTCTCACTGTTTTAGGTGTATTTTTAAGCGCATGTCTGTTTTGAGCAGGACATCAGCCTGCCACAGTTCAACGAGACCTTCCTGGCCAACCTGAGGAGCCTGAAGCAGCAGTTCAATGACAGCGAGTGGAAGGTGACGCTTCCTGCTTGCCAATAGGGGAAACCCTCCCAAAAATTGTGGTTATTTAAATTAAGCAAACATTTCATCATGCATTT
Organism: Xiphophorus hellerii; assembly: GCF_003331165.1. Classification (NCBI taxonomy): domain Eukaryota; kingdom Metazoa; phylum Chordata; class Actinopteri; order Cyprinodontiformes; family Poeciliidae; genus Xiphophorus; species Xiphophorus hellerii. The sequence continues at coordinate 18,072,584 of NC_045694.1, read as the reverse complement.
TGGATGTGTTGTCCTCTGCAGAGCTTCGAATCCTGGATGCGTTACTGGCTGATCTTCCAGATGGCCCAGCAGGAGCCTGCAGGCCCCACCCCTCAGCCAGGTTACTGCAGCTTTTTTGCATGCAGTATCTACTCAAACATCCATTTGACGCACAGTGTTTAATCATTTTTTTTCTGTTGTTTCGACAGCCTCTACGATCAAGAGCAAATGCCAGATGGAGGCCACACCTGGAGTGGGAAAGATTGGCGCATACAAGCCCCAGTGTGACGAGCAGGGCCACTACAAGCCCATGCAGTGCTGGCACGCTACCGGCTTCTGCTGGTGTGTGGATCAGTCCGGCAACCCCATCCAGGGCACCACCATGCGCGGCCGCCCAGACTGTCAAAGAGGTAGCAAACTCAGATCAAAGGTCAGATTCATATGTAGCAATTTCGAAAGATGACATATTGATTACCTCTTCTTTTCATTAACTAAATGTAGGTGCCGGATTTCGTCGCATGATGGTCGCACCAAGGATGATGCAGAAGACCTTCCTTGAAGACGGTGCGGTGCTTTGATGAAGCTGTTTTATCTAGTCACCCTAACGTTTTGCAAGAATGTCTGGTTGTGATAAACTGTGTATTTTTTGTCTTTCAGAGGGAAAAGCAAATTAAGAGAAAGCCGGAAGCAAAGCATTTCTTCTTGCTATTACTATCTTTGCAGACTCGTGAAACTGGTTATTTTAAATTGGACGCTACTTTCCGAATCAGAGCAGTTTAACTTCAAAACGAGCTTCATTTTCACTGTAATCACTTCATGCTATACATTTTACTATCTGCTTGGAATAAAATCAGAAGAGGCCTGTTACATTAATGCTTTTAATATCTTTTTCTTGGGTGCCTTGATTTACGTAGCATAAAATTTATCAAATCCTGTGAAATGTTATGTATTTGTTTGAGATGAATGGTTAAATGGTTGGTTCACCCAAATAAAATAAAAAAAGAACATATTTGATTTATAGTTCCAGTTTCACCTGCCTAACACTGAGTCAAATTATGGTTTTTCAACCGCAAAAATGTTTAGTTCTCGTAATTTTGGTGAACCTGCCCTTTAAAGAGTGGAAACATTAAGTGTTTTTTTTTTCTTTTAAATGTATAAGAAGTGGCAATAAAGATTTTCCTCTAAAACAATCACATTATTTGTCCCAATGTCTTTAGATCAGACAGCTGTTAAAGGTATTAATGAAATAAGGCCTGAATAAACATATTAGTGATTAATTGCAATTGCATTGTTACCTCCTGGATTCTGTGTTCTGTTCAACTGACATTATGCAACAAACATCTATCCATTAAATCTGCATTTCAACCTGGAAAGACTCACACAGAGAAAGAGAGTGGTATTAGAAAGTTTAATTGACAAATGAAAGTCTTTGGCGCTCGGACTCAGGAGGAAGACATTGCGCTGGTAACCGCTGTCAGAGAGAATGAGCCGCTGTGTATGAAGATTACAGACGTCTTTCCACAGCTTGGGCCCTTCACCATCCTCTCCAACACTGGTGGAGGAGAGGATGGTGAAGACTGAATGGATGTTGAAGAAGCCATGGGCTGAAGGCGGAGAAGGGGGTGGAGGAAGGTTGAAGCTCAGCCAAAGAGCGGAAGCAGATGAACAGCTGGACCTTATCAAGCTTAGTGATTGGAGGAGGAGACCATCACAGATAGGTTGGAATCGAGGCGCATGGTGAGATGAATAGAGTCTTCCAGTTTGAATTTACGCCTAGGTTTCATATCTAAATTTAGCCATAATTTTAGATGAAAGCTTCACCAACCACCATTTCTATGAATGCGCAAATGAAACCGTTTCCTGTGCCGGAGCTTCCTCTGCTGTCTGCTAAAAGAAGACTGTTCAGTTACTGAATGAATGCTCACATTTCACCTCCAAACAAGTTCTTTGTCCTCAATTGTAATGATTTTTCTGACGTCTTGAGCAGTGCTTAAAAATTCTTTTGGAGTTGAGAGACAATGTTCTCACTGCATGCATAAGTGGTCTATTGTGTGGAGATGGAGCCCCAGAGTCAACAGACAGATGCAAGAGAAACTAAAGAGAAAATAACACAGAAAACAGCTTTGTTTCCCTAATGAGTGGACATGTTTTGCAATGACTAAAGGCTGAATGAATTCTGATATTTTAGTCAACTTTAGTTTAAAAGCAAATAAGCTCAGTCCTTGTCTGTGTTAGAAAATATAGAAATTAAACTGCATTCGTTTTGGTCTTCTTGATACTTAATTCGCACATAAAGACCATTTTCAGGATTGTCCAAAAATAATGTAAGCGTATGAACAGGACAATTTGTGACTGTTAGCACCGACCTTTGATTTGACTTCAGGCAGGAGTTTGTGGCTCATTAAAACTCCCACTCCTTCCCAACCCTACATTTTAAAAATGAATATTGTGAGGCATTAAATTCTAGCCGCTACAAGTATTAAATTGTACACATGCATACTAGACTGTAAATGTAAAGTTCAATAATAAATACATTCTAACATCATTAATTACTTTTTGTAACAAATCCTATTTAAATATTTTAATTAGAAATCAATGTTAACAAGATTTTACTCAAATTTGTCTTAATAAAATATCTGGAAACTGTTAAATCAGTTTGTTTTTTTGTCAGTGTATCCAAGAACTAATTTATCGTGTGTTTTAATTCATTTTTATTTCATGTTTTTCTTCTGACACAAAAGATGAATGTATAATATTTTCTCTGATTCAATGTTTAAGTGAAAGCAATTCTTAAGATCGAAACACCAAACTGTTCTTATCAAAAGATGTTGCATGCTAAGGAAAGTATCTGCTGAAAGTCAACCACACCTAGAAACTACTGTCCGTATCCTTACAGTGTTTCACTTATTCATGATGTACCAACCCAGAAAATATTTCTCTCTCTCTTAGAGTATCTTATATATTTAACTCAAAACAAGCATTGATATTTCAAAATCTCAAAGTTTTCCACCCTGCTGCACAGAGCATTAAAAAAAAAAAAGATTAGACAAGAAGAAATTCTTGTCTAATAACATTTATAGGATTTAGAGATCTAAACACTACAACAGCTTGGATGCTCCCTATGCTGAAAGCTGCACTTATTAGTGAAAACCCATCAGGTTTGTGGACAGAGTAAGTAAGTCTGTGGAAGGTTTGCCAAAAGACGTTGGGTTATATCATGTGGTTAAGATCAAATGTATTCAGGACTAGCATATTTTATATATTTATAAAGCATTTTCATTCATCCAAGAAGTTTAATTCTCATATTATGAAACAAAACATACCGGTACATGTCTCTAAAAATAATGAAATAAGGTGAAAAGAGTATCAGAACAAATGATCTGTTTTCACTAATAAAAATGGCTAAAATAATTTAGACCTTCTTAATAATCAATAGAAAAATCACTTTTAGTATTAGATCAAACATACCATTTTTAAAATAGTTAAACCAGTTTTTTGAAGGTTGTCTCTGGTATTGTGATGATTCATCTTTGATGATGAGCTGATTTGAGGTTGGAGGGACCTCCAACTGTTTAGCAACCTTCACAATTTGGATATTAGATTCAAGTAAATATTAATATTGCTTCTAGTCAGAAGAAACCTGATCTGTGAAAATTAAAAGATTACTTTCAATCTATGTCTGCCAGGGTATGGATAATTTTGTGCATAACTATGTACTTATCCGACTTCTGCTTTAAATAAATATAAATAATGAAATTATTTATCTTTTCAAGAAATTAATTACCATATATATATATATATATATATATATATATATATATATATATATATATATATATATATATATAGTATATATAAATAACAGATTCCTGCCCATCTCAAAATTCATAGTGCCCTTAAAAAATGTATCTTTTGAAACTGCAGTCGCATGATTTAAGCCAGTGAAAGTAGATTCTGTCTCATTAATAATTCACCCTGCTGTAATAAAATCCAGGTCAGAAAGTGGCTGTGCAAAGCCACACGTTCAGGATGGCCACAGAAGTCATAAATACACCTGTAAGTATATATTTAATACAGTACTTTAATATATTGCATAATATTTTTAGAGGCATAGAGATATTTAAGATGAGTAAAGACTGTATGACGTATTGGCTGAATTGTTACTCATCTCCATCCACTGTTAGATGTGTGGGGGAGTAGAGACAGTGAGAGTGGGAGTTGTACTCACGACAAGCCCAGGTAAATAAACCACTGGAATATGTGCATTTATTTGGTTTTGAGTGCTGAGTTGAAGAAGGTTCACGTGTTCTTGGACTCACAGAATATAAAGACGGTGCAGCTTTAGCAGTTGAAGGATGTGAAATTAGCCACAAATCTGCTACGAATGAGGTAAACCTATTCCTGCGACACAATATTTAAGATGTTCTCTAGAAGGTGCCACAAATCAGACGTGTTTTTTAGGAACCAAAGTCCTTCACATTTGATCAGGTTGTAACAGCCGACTGTGTAGAGGTAAAACCCTTTCTAATCTGTTTTCATACACTTTCTGTTTGCTATTAAATATTTTAAATCTTAGATACTAACAATCTGAACCGAAACATGCAGAGTCTTCACTCTGAGCTCCTGCAGCCTCTGACCGAGTCCATATCGAATGGCTATAACGTAGCACTGCTGATGTGTGGAACTCCCACGGAGATGGTTGGAGACGTGACGGACAAAAGTATCCTCAGACAGGTGGACAATAAAATCTTTACTCTATGCATTACAGGATGTTCTGTTTTTGCTTTGACCGGATTTTGAGACTCTGACTTTGCTTTAGGTCCTGACAAGGCTGTTTAGTTGCACATCAGAGGAAAAAGCAGAGTCCTTCACCTCTGTATCATTTCTTCAGGTCTGTCCTTGTGTTGAAAGGTAGAACCCCAAAGCAGCTTAGACGTGACATGACTTGGAATATTGTTTCTCTGACAGTTTTACCCAGACGGGAGCGCAGTGGATCTCCTCAGCCTCAATAAAGAAACTTTGCAGCTCGTAATCCATCCTGTACTCGGAAGGTATATTACTATTATGTATTTACATTGATTTGGATTTTGAAAAGATAACCTAATATTTAGTTTCCCGGTTACCAAACCTTCTTGGTATTATTTAAAGCTGCCTTGATCAACAGATCTGGCAGATCTGGAATAAAATGTTTTGTGTCCATCAGTGATTTTATCTCTTTTTCTTCTGATCTCCCATGGGGGAGTCCCGTGGGGTTTCATTTTACACCCTTTTTGTCATAGTGCATTGATTGTCATCTTTATTTCCCACTGAAGCACACTGGAGAGCGTTCTGTCCTGAAGTCCTTTTGTTGATTTTCGGAGATGGATGGCACAAAATGTCCAAAATTCTAGTGAGAATAAGAAAAAAGGTTTTGCTGTGTAGACATAAAGACGCCAACAAGATCACCTTTTAACTCTCTTAACTTCCTGTTCCCACATGAGAAAATCATGTTTAGATGTGAAACTTGACTCTCATCCTAAAGATATACACCCAATTATGGTTAAGAGCAAAACATCGAACTATTCTGAACTGGAATTCTATAAGTCCTGATCTAAATCCTATTGAACATAGGATACAGTTCTTTAATAATAAAAAAAAATATTAAAGAACCAATTTAATAAATTCTACCCTTTTTAGGCCGTTCTCCAGACAGTGTGGCGACATCCTTCCAACCTGAGACAAGTGGAGAAGTTTGTTCACAGAGAGTTAGTCAAAGCACCTGTGGCAGGTGCAGCAGTCTGTTTGATAATCAAAGGAATCGCTTGATTGCAGTTCCTTACTCAAATGGTTGCATAACAAAATCTTATATCATTTTGTCCAGGCCTGTTTATATTCTGTTAACCCTCATTTCATAATCAATGTCCGATTTTCATTGGTTAAATTGCATCACATTTTTATTAATCATTTTTTTTGTCAGTTTCAAGTTCTTTCAGTGACCATTGTGGCTTTTTTCGGTAATTAACAGAAGTTTGCCAACAACCTTGTTCACATGTGTAATAGTTTTGTAAAAACAAAAACAGAAAAATCCAGTTTTTTTTCCACAGTCTAAACAGATTGTAGAAATCAGTACTATATTGTCAAAGGGCAACCTTGAGAAGCGAACGCATGCTTTAATCACCTCTCGCAAACAAGAACACATTTTTCTAATTTTGAATTCCTTTTACAAATAGCTTTAAAAAATTTTTAAATCACTTTTACATTCTCTCAGTAGTTATGCTGCATTTCACCTGCCTGACTTGCTGTACCTATTTGTACTGTTTGTCTCAGGTCAATGTGCCAGATGCGTTTACCTGCATCTGGTAGAGCATTTGTTGTCCCAGACTTAAAACTGTGGAATGCTTTCTCACTGCCTCAGGCAGATTTATCTTTTTATATTAAGGGACACTTTTTGAACCCACTGCACAATGTAGTCATGGTCAGGTGACATGAAAAAGCAAAAAATAAAAAGACAGTCAGAAAGTGTGGAGAAAAATCGATCATCACCACTTTAAAAGATTGCAAGAAATTTTGGCCTGATGAAAGCAAAGCATTATCAAATTAGTGGCTGCTATAAATAGCAACCACTATTTATTTATTTTATTTTTTTTAATTACGCTATATACTGGGGTACAACCATGATTAAAAAAATCCTTTTATCTGAGGCTTTAACATATAAATGTTCTGCTCTTTACCAAATCTTAAAGTAGTTTAAATCTGACATCAGATGTACAAATGCACAAGTGAGAGATTCCTTTGCCAATTATTAAACAAGATAGAGGCAAGGAAATAATAAAGTGCTCCCTAAATAATCATAACTACAAAATATATAAAGCCCAAGAATATAAAAGGATGCAAGTTTAAAAAAACAACTAATGCCTGTGTGGCTGACACATAAACCACATATCTATCTCTGTTTTGTTTCTCAGTGTTGTAGAAGGTTTATCTGAGGTGTGTGTATGTTCAGCAGAGGAAGCCTGTGATGTTTTTAAAGCCTGCAGGGAGTCAATGAAAACCAACGGAGGAAGCGTTTCCAGCAGGTAGGTCATATTTCATCAATGCGCTCCAAAAGACTTAAACACACAGGATAGAACCAAGCATCTTGCATTTACTTGATTTCCTGAATTGTCAAACAGTCTCAGTGAGCGAACTTGCTTTCTCTCCAAGACATCTGAATAAATAAACGTGCTTGTTGTCCGTGTCACATGTTTTCCTCAGATGCAGTTCCCTGTTCTCAGTGACAGCTGAGTGGAAACTCCATCCGGAGCAGGAAGAGTCGGATGTCTGCCGCAGCAAACTGCAGCTGTTCAGCCTGGCAGGAGGAGCCAGAAGGACTAACCTCAGAGGGTCGGTGACATACAATCCCAACCTATCAGTTACATGAGTCTGAGTGGCTGATCAAATATTTACCTACCAATGCTCACCAAACTGTAACAACCTGTCCAGAATACATGTGGCACACTAATATTTGCCGCAATTGGTACTTTAATATCTCTACATTGCAATCCAATTTATGCTGCTAAACTGCATCTCTTATATAATGTATCATTTCGGTAACACTTTATTTGAAGGGTTGTGAATAAGACGGTCATGACACTGTCATAAACATGACATAACACCTGTCATAAACATGACATAATACCTGTCATAAACATGACATAACACATGTCATAAACATGACATAACACATGTCATAAACATGACATAACACATGTCATAAACATGACATAACACCTGTCATAAACATGACATAACACCTGTCATAAACATGACATAACACCTGTCATAAACATGACATAATACCTGTCATAAACATGACATAACAACTGTCATAAACATGACATAATACCTGTCATAAACATGACATAACACATGTCATAAACATGACATAACACATGTCATAAACATGACATAACACCTGTCATAAACATGACATAACACCTGTCATAAACATGACATAACTGTCATAAACATGACATAACAACTGTCATAAACATGACATAACAACTGTCATAAACATGAGTAAGTCTTCATGAATTTTTATGACTGTTGTCATAAAGTGTCATTCAGTAAATCATGACACTTTTAATACAAAGTTGACATTCAAAATGTCTATGTTATGACAACTTGACATTAACCAAGAAATCATGATCTGACATGAATTTGTTATAAAAGTATTACTGATTAAACTTTAGCTTTAATAACATAAAGCTATATAATTTTTAAAGTTTAATCACTTTTATAACAAATTTGTGTCAGATCATGATTTCTTGGTTAATGTCAAGTTGTCATAACAAAGACATTTTGAATGTCAACTTTGTATTAACGGTGTCATGATTTACTGCATATCATTACACTGTTTATGACAGTGTCATGACAGTCTTATTCACAACCCGTCTAATAAAGTGTTACCATAATTTCTATTGTAAATTTAATCTGAGATATATTAAACATTTAGTCTAAACTAAGAAGATAGTGTACTGAAAATCATGTACATAATTTTATGCTTGAGTTCTCCCCAAAATTAATAACCCTTTTGATTGAAACTGCAGCTTTCAGTCTTACTGAATTAATTTCTTCAAGATTTCTTAGATTTATTATATATATTCAGTGGCTCATTGCCATCTGTCCAAGAGCAGAGTGTGTATTTACATAAAATGACAACGAAGTAAGTGACATAAATCAAGACTATGTGTTAACCCTCCTGGCTTGTTTCTCCCATAAGGCCTGTCATGTTCCTGCAGCGACAATATGTCATTGTCTCTGACAATCACACCTCTTCTTAAACTTCATCATATATTTATTTTCAAAATAACCAGCACAGGGATGAAAGTCTTCAGAATAAGCAGCCATCTGCCATGTTGAGGGTTTGTGGGAACAAGAGTATTTTTATAGGGAAGGTAAACAAAGAGAGGGGGAGTTAATGACAGAGTTGGTCTCTGACTAGAAGAGAAAAATTCCTGAACAAGAAAACTGTCCCTATGTAAAAGAAAAACAGACCACACAGAATTTAAGGTAGCAAAAATTCAGTCAATAGCAGCATCGAGGAATGAGACATTGCTAAGCTCAAGGGTATTTCAAAAGGAAAACAAGCTGTTTATTGGCTATAAACAGTAAATGCACAGAAAACACTGGATCAGGAGCTCTTTATATAGAAATAAATACAGTATAGACAAAATGAATGGTGTCAATAGCTATATCTAGGGCTTGCTTTAGGAACAAAACACAACTGAACGCAATAAAACACTGAGCAGGAATACTTTCTCATGAATAAAGACAAAACACAATTGTAACTCCATCTACTCTGTTCTATACTTACTTGAAATACTGACACACATTTCTGTTCAAACATACAAAGAACAATAAAACTAAGATGTATTCTCTTCAGCCAAAGCTTGAATGGACAACGATTTGTCTGCGGTAGGGATTTCTGTGTGCAGTCTTTGACATGGTGATGACAAATTGGCAACAAAAAAATCCAACTTGCTGCTCCTTATTTTCACATCAGATTTGCTAATATGAGCATTTTTTTTTCCCAGAGTCATCCCGCTGTTGAAGGTCCTAGACCAGACACTAAACTCTGATCCTGTAGTCAGCGACAGCCTCCTTCATGAATTGCTTAAAGATGCACTAACAGGAACCAACAGGACATTTCTCATCTACTGCATCAACCCTCAAGGTAAGTGAAAGGAACATATAAGTGGGAGGTGGTTGAATTAAATCTGACTCTGGGTATTACTTCTTCTCAGGTTTCCTTGATGATGAAACTCAATCTGCTTTACATTTGGCTCAGAAAGTGAGGGGATTAGTTACTAAACCCACTTCTGTTTGCTGGAATCCGAGGACAATTGGGCAAGAGCTTCGTGAAAGGATCATGGAGCTACAAAATGTGGTACTGCTAGGGGAGAGTGAGGTACAGAGCATTTACAAGTTAGCTCAGCTGACTCAGAATCTGAAGGTAAATAAAACAAAATCAAAGCTACAGCATTCAATACAGCAGCATTTCAGTGCAATAAAAATTTATTCTGCCATCTCGAAAATAGATAGTGAAACAGCAGTCGTGGGAGAAGAGGAGAGAGGAGTCAGAGAGAATAAAAGCCAAAATTAAGGTCTGGTGGTTGTCCGTCATAATATAACGTAGCTAAATTCAAACTATGCAGGTTAACATTTGCTTTTTAACGTGACAGAAATCATCAATCAGCAGCCAACAACTTTCTGTAGATTGTCTCATGAAAGAGAAAGGAAGCACAGAAACAGCTAAATATCTGCAGGAAAAGTTGAGACAAGAAATGGAGGAACACATCAGAGGTAACAGGATAAATGTCACAGTATTATTGATAAAGATATTCTCGATTGAGTATTTTGTGTGTCTCTGGTATTTCCAGAAGGTAAAGGCAGCGCAGAAAAGGTCCAGGAGCGGGTAACCAGAATCCAACAGCTGAAGGAAGCTCTGAGAGAGGAAACACTGAAGAATGGGAATGTTTCAGAAAAGTCCCAATTCTGTCAACAAGTAATGCACATTGTCTCAAATTTTGCATTGTTTATGTTGTCCACTGATCAAGCTCAGGTACTCAATTTCTATTTCCAGTTTAGATGGATTGAGCCATTTATCTTAAAGCTAGAAACATGAACGGAAAACCAGAAATTTGCCATTTACAATTATTAATGTTTTGGTCACTTAAACACAACATTTTCAATGACTATTTTTGATCTTTTCTTGATTTCTTTCAGAAAAATATAACACATTTTTGCTGTTGTTACTCAAAGGTTTCTGCTGAGAAAATGTATGCACTTTTGCCACAATAATTTGTAAGAATTTACAACCTCACTAACTTTTCTGTCTGAGTTTATGCCTAGTCTTTATAGCATCAAGCTTTAAAAACTAAAACCTACATATTATAGGTATTTCTAACATTAAGAAGCATAAAATGGTGACATATTTTCCTGGAGTCTTAGTAAAACAGATGTCCTTGTGAGTAGGCTACCTCTCAGCATGACATCATCAGCTTTACCATAATGGAGTACCAGTATAGTTCTGACAAAATGATCCTTTTCTGGTGTAAGGGTTCTTTCAATCTGGTCTGACAAACTTTTTACATGGTGTATCGTTAAGAAAACCTTCCATATGCGACTTTGTCGCATAGCCTAATTTTAGAGGAAGGGATCCTTTTCGGGTCTTACTCACAAAGGTGAGATCGACTCATAAATCGTTTAGTCTGGTTTTAAGACGCCTATAGTGATCAATGCTCAACACTGTTTCACTGTGACGGCATAGATAACTTTGTAGCTGTCACTCTAGCCTGGTTACTTATTTTCTTCTTTTACCAGGAGTGTCTTCGCCCCTACCTGACTGGGGCATCTCCTGAAAATAGTTCTTAATGCCCCAAACTTTCACATTTTAGTTAATATTTTTCCCCACAAACAGCTTAATTCTTTGATAAGAGCGTTGAGGGAGAGATGGGAGAAAATCCCTATGAGCTCAACTTCAAACATTAACACTGAGCAAATCTTCATTGTTTCATTTACTCATTTCCTTTCCAACACTATTTTCTCCACTTGAGAAACTCTTAAGCCTCCCAAATGTCATCCTCGCCACTCCTGTAAGTAATATCCCTCCTCAAAGCTTTGTGAAAACCCCCTTCAGCAGGATCTTGTTAAAAATCCACTGAGAATTTTTTAGAAAGTGCTGTAATTATTGCCTCCTAGGGTAACTCTTTGCAGAAAGCTTTACGTACCCGACCGCTGGTTTGACAACACATTTACAAAGCTTAGTCCAGTCTTTTCAACATCTAAACAAGATTTATGCTTGGATTAGTGGGCAACACACACTAAGACGTTAATTTTGCCATTTTAATGATTAGTCTCAGTTGGAATACAATGAAGCGCAGGAGCGGAGGAGGCAACTTAAGGAGGATCACACAAGATTAATTCAGGAGGAGGTGGCGAAGATGGAGAGAGACTTGGCGCAGGAGCAGCCGCCGGTGAGATAATGAGATACCCTGTTGTTTAACATTCTGTTTGTGATCTATCTCAGCCGAGAGTGCTGAGTCAGTTTGAATAAGTGCAAGGCTGAATTTATGGTGGGCAGAAATGGCTGCACTTCCATATTAACTCTGGTATTTCCTTGAACTTTTTTATTTTTTTTTTTTCATTTTAACCACTGTTTTTATTCATTGCTCCATCAGACAGAAAGCCCTCAGAGGGAGCTGCTGGTGCTGAGCAGAGAGAGGCAGGTCCTGGTGATGCAAATAGAGGCGCTTCGTGCCGAGGCCCAGCAGGCAGAAAGCGACCTTCAGGATCAGCATCACAGACACCAAACGGAGCTGCATTGTTTGAGGGAAGAGAGCCTGCAGGTGGGAATTAATTGGCTTTAAATCCACGCAAAATATAGTTTCTTGGTTTGGAAAAAGATTTGCATTAAAAAAAAAAAAAAGAGAGCACAAAAAACAACATCTTAGGCTGAGAGAGCAGCGAGTGCATAGTTTAGGGGAAAAAATACACCGAGTTGTTACAATGCAGAGTAACATTGAACTCTTTTTCCTCAGGATGTGTATCCTGAGGAAAAAGGATTCTAACTAAATTCTTAGTTAGAATTTTGTAAATTGTACTTTTGAATTATTTTCTTAAGGCTTTTCTTTAAGAAAAGTTCAGACATGCATATCAAGATAAATTGATTGTGAATGTGTTGTGGTTTCAACTACTACCAGTCTCCTCATTAACTTAAGAGAATCTTGGGTGCATGTTACTAAACCTAATCTTAGCTGTTATTGTCTATAATAGGCTCAAACTCTTGCAATTTTGCCCTTACTGTACTGTATTTATTCAGTTGAAGGCCCCATTATGAGCTGACCAAAGCATATCTGGTTGTCAATTCTCTTTATTGTGAATATAGTTTATTACTGTCATAGCTGAGTAGTTTATTTGTATTCAAATCTAAAAAATAAACAGGCACAAGCTAACCCCAATGTTTGTAGGCTTTTGTAGCGCCTAGTAACAATATAATTTTACAGTCAAGAATCCAAATGACCCAACACACATTTAAAGGCGTCACCCAAACATGCTCGTTATCAGTATTCCTGCTCTGCAGGTGTTCAGGGCGTTTCGTCAAGTTAGCGAGGAGCAGAGGAAGATTTCAGAGGGAAGATATAGGAGTGTGCTGCTGGAAGCTGTGCAGGATGCCATCTACCTGTCGGCTCAGAATCAGCAGCTGCAAGCTGAAAACAAGGAACTTCGAAAAGGTCAGTGTTTCCCAGCAGCCGGTCACATAACTGGAAAGACTCTTCACAGTGTTCTCATGTTTTTCTGACTCTGCAGCACTGGGGGAGATTAAAGACGCTCTTGCTGTGCGAGGAGATCCTGTGACTGACCTGATAAACCAGCATCAATGAGTCTCATACTGAAAACGCGTGTTGGTAAATGGTTCAGAAACTTTATTGGTCATAAACGCCACATGTAACATTTTATCCCCGATGTTGTGCTTTAAAGATGATTTGGTTTATGATTATGGATGCTTGCAGCATGTCTCTGCAACAATGTAACTGTGTAGCAAACAAAACCCAACATTTGATTCATTTTGCCAGCTCGTTCTTTGAGACACTTCTCAAATGTATAAGTGATAACACGTCTGCATCTGCAGTAAATAAAGTAAAGGACTAAAGGAGTTCAGTTTTAGAAGGCAGATAACATAAAGGCTAAATAAAACACAAACCAGACAATGACAGCAAAAGTGCTTATATCCCTTAAGATGCTCCACATTTTTTCACACGTCAGCTTCAATGTCTGTATTTTATTAGGATTTTAAGCAATGGACCAACCTCGGTGTGAAGATTAAAGTTTTGGAAGTCTGATGGAGCAGAACTTTGATCAGGAAAGCAGTCAAGAATCCCATTGTAACTCTGGAGGAGCTATAGGGATCCATAGCTCAGGTGCAACAACCTATTAAAAGGATTTGTCATGCACTTTGCAAATCAGGCCATTTTACAAGAGAGTTTCAGAAGGAGTCATTGTTGAAATAAAGTTATACGAAGTATAACATAAGCCACTTGGGAGAGAGAGCAAACATGTTTAAGGTGCTTTGGTTAAATAAAATTATTTGCCAAACACCATGATTGCACATCAGCTTTAAAACAAGATCCTCATGGTAACCCACACTGTTGGTGATGCTTTAGGAGGAGCAGGGATGATGGTTAGAGTTTTTGTGAAAATGAAATGGAATTAGATAACGTACCAGGCCTGTCAGAGGCTTTACAATACCTGAGACTGAAGAGGAGGTTCCCAGCTGGACTAAAATCTCAAACCTATGCATAACACTGTTCTACAAATGCACATGTTATAACGGTCCAGTGAAAGTCCAGACCTAATTTGTGGCAAGCTCTGCTTCTGATCTGAGTGAGTTTCAACTAGAGAAGAGTAAAAGTGTTTCTAGATGTAGCACTGCTTGATAACCCCAAAAGATCTGCAGCTGCCCCAAAACGTGATTCATTTATTGAATCACGTTTCAAACAAAAGTCCTACCTTTCATATTTTATGTGTATAATAACATTACATCGTTTTCCACTCACTTCACTCATTTGATAAAATGTGTTCGAGAGAAATGGATACTTTTAAATTGCACAGTACCAGTAAAATAATCTCAAACGTTAAGGACCACAACTGGCAGCCTTTGTTTGAAGCTCCTCTGAAGCCAAACACGCAGGTCTCTAATGAACCCTCTGCTATCCGTAATAAAGGTAAGCTGCCAATCCAATCAGAGTACAAGGTAGAGGAAACAAAGCAGTGAGGTGTAAGCCTAAGATGGCCCAGGACAACAGTGCATTAACCAGCATGGAGCAGGAAATGACAAACAGTCTGGTGATGCCGCTACCGTGTTTGAGCACCACAGACATCAGAAGTCCATTTGCTGCCTGTCCTGCGATGATAGCCCACACCACCCCCGAGTAGCCCTCCAGAAACCCTTGGTCACTTCCTATGGAGGAGAGAGAGGACACCCCGTTGATTGCCACTCCAAACATATAGAGGTAGAGGTTCTGTACGCTGAGGGGCAACCTTTGGCTCTTCAGCACCCTCTCTGTGTAAACTGCTGCCAGCCCCGACACACCGGCGTAAACCAGCACAAGGAAAAGTCCCCAAGCAGTGATGTGAAGCCTGGGACCTTCATCGACATCAATCGTCTCAGGGCCTTGTAGATCCAGGCTGCTGTAGCTGTGGAAGCCCCCCGCAGCCATGAGGAGCCCCAGGGCGAACCACTGCTTAGACCGCAGCCTCTTCCCCAGACAGGCGGAGTACAGCAGAGCGGTCGAAGCTATTTTCAGATTAGAGAGTATTTGAAATGAGCTTGGGTCCATGTAGGCCTGCATGATGACAACCAGGTTGTTGTTTAAGGTGTACAGCACAGCGGGGATCGCGTAAGGGGCAATGAGACGTGGGGGAGACCGCGGTATGGACGTGGAGCCTGTGAAAACGAGGCTCAGCAGGGAGATGAGCAGCTTGGCCAGCTCAATCATGAGGACGCAGGAGGCGGCGTTGAATGGGACTTGACCGTCTACTTTGGTGAGAGTGATAAGCGGCGCATGAGAACCATAGATGAACACCATCAGGCCCAACAGGAAGCCCCACTTGATCCTGTTCGCCCGCTGTCTCTTAGTCCTGACCGGGGATTGAGACCCCACGTTCTTGATTACAATCATTTTAAATGACACAAAACAAACACCAGCTTCAACAAGTACAGAGGATAACTTCAGTGCAAAAAAAATAAAACAATTCAATCAGTTTTCTTTAACTATTATTTCCAACACATTCTAAGACTAAATTGTGATTATTTTGAACAGAACAGTAAAGTTGTGGGGTACATGAGGTGGGGAAAGTTTCTGCCTGTTTTCTATATTAAAATCCAAAGGCCTTAATATAAATATAGCTGCTTTAGTTAAGCCCTAAGCCTTGTAGGCACAACGTCATGCAGGTGCAATGTGTTAACAGTGGACAGTAGAAATTAAAGAAGGATCAAACTGAACCCAAAGCAAAAGTAAAAGCAAATAAAGTTTCTCTCTTTAGGTCCCAAGTGGAATTCCAGTCAAAAGAATGAATCCATAATCCTCCTTACTCAGAAAAGTTCAACTCCAGTCTGCTGTGGACCAGTACCTCCAAGAGCACTTCCTCATTTAGTGAACGTCAGCCCAATTTACTTTGGTCCCTTTTTCATTGTGCTCATGTAATCTTTAACGGTCCTTTCAATGTTAGGCACCTGATAGCTCTGGGCTGCGTAAATGCCAGTGGCAGTTCCCAGCAGCACTCCCAGGAAGGCCGAAGGAGCGAAGCTTTGCCACCACATAGCCGACCAAAAAGCCCTTCAGGAAGGGTGATCCCAACACCGTGCTTCCCTACAGAAGGAAAAAAGATGCAAAGACAGTCAGTTAAAATTTGTTAGCATGTTCCAGTTACCAAGGTGATAAGGTACAAAACGTTTTAAAATGTTATATTTTCAAGCCAGCTTTAAGTTGCCATCATACAGCTCATTTGCTTTAAATTACCTTCAATTTAGATGCTAAAGAAAGGGTTAATGTTGTCCCAGTTGAATGGAGTAGTTATTAAAAAGTGCAGCTCAGATTTTTTTCAGTAAGTTTAAGTGAAGTTGTTACCTAGTAAATGGTTCCCTTATCAGTACTAGAAGGATATTGCTGTGAATTTGTATTAATCAAAAGACTCTGGTGGCAGGCCAACAGCTTGTCAAACAGGGCAACAACTTTAGTTGATTTTACTTTGACATTAAAGGGTTTTTTTTTCTTTCAAAAAAAAAAATCCAAATTTGGTGGATTATGACTATTTTGCAGTAAAGCAATAAAAAAGGCAAAGGCATTCTAAGAGGTGCATACTTTTCATAGGAGCTGTAGTGCTACTATTACAAATTTTGCTATGCTACCCAACTCTATTAGAGATACACTAGGACATCAACTTTGAATCAGACAATTATTCACAGCCTAACAAGTGACAGGACAGTCTGAACCTCAAATATCCAAACTATTTTAAAGCTGTGCATGCACAGAACTAAATCAGAAACAATGATGTCGAAGTTGATAGTAAGGAAAAGAAAGTATCAACGTTTAGACTGTATGACTAAAACTATTTTGAGTTTCAGGGAGATGATTTAAAAGTACATAAAGTGTCGTTTCAAGGTAAGTTGTATTTTCTACAGCTAGAAAACAGTCCCTGTAAAACTTTGTTTTGCAGCAGTTAGGTAGTTCACTTATGAACCTAGTATAAATAACTGGCAGGCTATGGCAATGTTTTACACACTGTTTAATTGTTTTACTCAACTAACAAGAAATCAAAAACAGTTGAGATCAGTCGGAACAAAACTAGAGATCGGAAATCAATCACGAATCTCCAGCCTGTTTGTGCCGCTCTTGGTTTAGAAATATATGCAATTAATCTTTTGAGGCACTGATAAGTTTCAGAAATATATCTTACAGAAGAATATGTAAAAGTGGACGAAAACGCCCTATTTCAGTGGCACGTGCCCATTTGACCTATATAAGCTCACCTGGGGAAATTCTGCGGATACCTCGGTCTCCACTCTCCTCTGAATCGCCTCCAGCTGATTTTTAAGCCGAGTTAGATCCTTTAACTGTCTCAGAGGATCCTGAAATAAACACAGCTCATGTGAGATATATTTAAAAAAAAGAAACATACACAAACCATACTGAATCCACAATACGTATGTGATTTTAACAGACCGTGATGTACAGTAAAAGCACACTAGCGGCAGTTTGGGTCATCATCACATACATACATAAGTTTCTCTGAAGGTTTTTTTTGCATGTTCACAGGGTCGGCTCCTTTCTCTCTCCCTCGCTGAGAGCTTCTCAAATGATTGTAACACAGAACTAACATTTTCTGTGGGATACCATATTTTATTGCTCCTCTAACTATTGCTGTCATGAGCAGCAAAAATGTTATTTATAATTTAGAAGCCAGACACATCTCACTCACCTTGTCATCCGCCATTTTTTCGGCTCAGTCTACTTCTTCTGGAACAGACGCAGAAGTTGCATTAGCGCCACCTGCTGGACAGGAGATTGGTAAACTAGAGGAACAGATAAAAGCAGGATATAGTTAGCTGTGAACTCTTTAGAAATAATGTTGTTGATGAATATAAGGCCTTGTTAAATGTAAATGACACCACCGCTGGTAAAGCGTGTTTTCCTTCTACTTGTAAGAATAACAGAACTATTCTTACATTGTTTCAACAAGATATTATTTCTGTACCTTCATCTGTTTTCTATTGGAAGAATTCTGTCCCTGATTCACTGTGGACTCATCATCAGAAACTTTTCATAAACAACAAAATGAAAAATGTCTCTTTTAAACTGTTACATTGAATTTATCCTACTAATCAATACATAATGAAATATATTAACAATAAACCCCAAAAGTAAGTTCTGCAAAGAGTATCCAGAAATAATTAGTCATTTATTCTGGAATTGTCGTATCACATGAAAATTTTGGAAAGAGTGAAATAACTTTATAAATTGTAATATTGATACTAAATGTTCTCTGAGGTATGAGCATATTATTTTTGGCTTTCATGGTAAGAATACTAATGCAGACAAAAGACTGGCAGTCAATCTAATTATATTTGGCAAATTTCATATTCACAAATGTACATTTTCATCATCGTCACCTTTTTTTTTTTTTTTTACAGTTTTGGTTAGGGAAATCGAACTCTATTTATCCACTATTTCCAAGAGTATGAACAAATAAGCTGTAAACACATATGAATGTTGTAGATCTCTGAATATTTTTAATTTGTCGTGTCTGTAATATCTTATTTCTATTCTTTTTGTTTTTCATACCAATGTATTTACTGTTGAAAGCTACACCCCTGGCAAACTTGATAATATATTGTGTTCTGTTTTTTTGCTTTTCTTTGTACTTTTAAACAAAGAGGCTCATTAATAATAATAATCTAAAAAAAACTGCCAAAAAAGGCATATATATATATATAGCCATTAATTAAAGCAGGATTAATATTACAATTAATAGTAGTAATGAGAAGATTTGCTTTACAAAACGTCATAATGTTTTGCACAGGTTCAGAAATTACGACTGAATTAGTCTTTGGAAACAGCGCCTCCATGTGACTGCAATGACAACGATATTCGGGACGCAAGAGTGAATTTCACGTGTTAAAAACGTCTTACGTGATTGGATCGGACATATCTATCGCAAAATCTGATTGGACGAAGCCCATAGCAACAAATCGCCATGTTTCTTCTCGCCAGTCGTTTTGTCAGCTAGGACTATTTAGCTTTTGCAGTCGTTTATACGTGGTAAATCTTCGCTAAAGCATAAAAATGAACATAGAGGTGTTCCTCACCATTTATGCAATGACAGGCTTCTCCCAGTAGATGCTTGGAACAGTTTCTTAAAGGTCGGAAGATAGTAGGTAAGGCTTCAACAAGACGGCATTTCATTGGATAGTTGACTAGGCGTGCAGGCAGTATGAACACACGCCATTAAACCAGTGAGTTTCACATGCACGTTTTTTTCAGTGTAGTTTAGTTGGCGATACTTTTTTTCTGCAGAGCTATGTTCAGTGTTTCGTCGCAATTATGATTCTGAGCTTATTTGTTCTGCATCATTTCTTTCCTTTTTGCAAGCAAATGCGTGGCAAATGCACTGTAACGTTGCATAAACAGATCAACATGCATTCTGAATGTTTAAGCAATTAAGCTGGAGTTTCATTATACTAGTGTTAATTGTAATTGTCGGTAGAGGGAGGTAAAGTTGCACACTTATCCTGCAAATAAAGCATCTATTTGAAGGTTTGGTAAACTAAATCCATGCGTTTTATTAGCAGTGTCCTTGATCCATGGAAGACATGGACAATGTGGAGGTGTTAGAGGTTGTGAAAGTAACTGAAGAAGTTGAAAATGTGTACAGCCAAGTGGAGATGACGTCCCCCAAAAAGAAGCGGGGCAAGACTGATGAAAACAGTCACGAAAGACCCAAGAAGCCCCGGTAATGTAATGTGGATAACTTGAACTGTCTTTTTATGGACCTGCAGTAATTCTTTTGATGTATTAATTTGTATGTGTGATTTATCATCTGTCCCAGATCTGCCTACCTGCTCTACTACTTCGATGTTCACCAGGTTATGCAACTCGGAACCCCAAATCTGCCTCAGTCTGAAGTCAACAAACGAATCAGTGAGAGCTGGAGGAGGCTGAGTGTAGCTGAAAAGAGCTACTATCTGGAGAGAGCCAAGTTGGAAAAGGAGGGGATAGACACAGTAAGTTAGACATATTAGCAAATTCATGGATCATAAACTAATTTAGTCTTGTGCAACTTTCAGGACTGAGAATTTATAGACATACATATAAATTGAGGGTCTTCTTTTAATGTGAACGGCAACATGTGAAAGAATAATTTGCAATAACCTGCTGCGTAATTGTCAAAACCACTTTAAATTATACTTTTTCTTTATGCACTGTTTGATTCAATATCAGTGTTCAGTCTTTGTGAGTTATCACCCATCCACCATTTTACTGAATCATTAATCTGACAAACTTTTAGATGCTCTTGTGGTACAAAGACATGTCTCTGTGGATGTTTTCACAAAAGCCCCAGCATTATATATGTATTATACTATCTATGAATGTTTCCACATTCTTAGAATATTCTAAATAGCATGGGTAATCAGAATCAGAATTCCCTTTATTGCCGTTGTGCACAAGGAAACACAATAAAATTTAAATAATAACACTAGAGAAGCTGGAAATGTTTTCATCATTGATGGAAAGACTTAATGCAGGGGTGTCCAAACTCGGTCCTCGAGGGCCAGGCATCCTGCATGTTTTAGTTCTCTCCCTGATCAAATGATGGCTCATTAGAGGCCTAAGAAGAACATTGACTGCATTGAATGCTTTATGTGAGACAAAACACAACTTGAAACCACCACAATTGTAAGATGTACTTCTGGCAGAAAACACACTATGAAGTCTGAAGTAAAACATGTTGTTTTCAGCATCAGGCTGCCAACAACAAAGGAAGGTGCATTCATCTTCCTTTGCCTGGAACTGTTCCCCCCCCCTTTTTTTATTTGTCACTGTTGATAAAGTCACAAATAGTTCTGAATACAAGCTCCCAAGCCAGAATCCTTAACTATATCCAGTAGATATTCTGTGGTTTCTTCTAAGGATGGCTTTGAACAAAATATGTCTTGATAATTTGTTTTATTAAAGAAAATTATGTAGCAATCCCCTAATCTCCTAGTCTCCCTCCACAAGTCCTTAAAGAAAGGCATATTTCTTTGTTTTCATATTTCTTCTAGAAATATATCTTGAAAGTCTTTGAAAAACTTTTGTAGTTTTTGACAAACCAAGAGACACTACATTCCAGTTGTCTTTGAATTAAGTTCTTAGAATTAAGCAGACACTAGGGAGAGTATTTTGAGGTAGTTCTTTGTGGTTTATCAAGTTTTGTCAAGTATTTAGTATAGCCACTTTCCCTAAATTCACAAGATTCACAAGTTTTGTCTTGATATATATCTTAAGTTTGCTACCAGGCTGAATGAATGAGACTAAACTGATTTTTCCTCATCTTTTTCTCTGGTGTGCTTTCCAAAGCCTTTAACAATTTCCTTACTTGTGAATTTTGTTTTCCTCAGACATCTCAAAGCTCCAGTAAACACCTGCCGGGCTTCCGCAAAATTCTCCCCAGAGCCAACTGCTTCCTGGTGCCCAACAGCGCCTCCTCCAACTATCAAGCTGTAGGGCTCTCAGTCAGAAGTGTGCATCGAATCGATTGATTTTTCAGCTGAAGGAAGCTTGTGCTCGGTCGCCCTCAGGGTCCCCAAGTCCAAGGTAGCACCTGTTGACTTGGCCGCTGAGATGGACATTTCAGAACCCCCCACTGTTCCCAGTGATACAGCAGAGGAAACAGTGGTGCCTTCTTATGTGACTCCCCAAAGAACTTCGCCATGGTCTTCATCCAAAACCCTGACCTCCACAGACATCCAGGGCTCACAGGGTTCTGTTGATGAGATGCTGAATGATGTCTCACTGAAAACAAAAGCCAGTGGAGTAGCAGTGCAAATGATGCAACGAGAAGCTACGCAGATGGTGACCATTGTGCCCTCCCAGGTGAGATCTGTGCGTAAATGATTTATGACAGGAATTTAATGTTTAAATAAAATGTTTCAGCAAAGCAGTTTATTTCAGTAAGTGTTTCTCCCAATTATCCTTCATTCAAGAATCAACTGGAGCCTCATCCTTTAGCAGGCATTAGTTCCCTGCAGCCAGTCATGATGATTTCTGTAGGGGCCAAATCAAACCAGATTCCCAAACCTTCATATAAAATGGTAAAAAGCCAGTATTATTTTTTGCAGAATTTATTCTAAAATAAATTTTGAAAAAAAAAAGTGAATTATTTCTTCTTTACTGCAGTCTGTAAAGACATACACAAGGAGAGGTCGGGGGAGGTGTCTAAATCCTGGCTGTTCTTTTGTTTACGTCACTCGACACAAACCACCTACCTGTCCTGAGTGTGGGAGCCACTTGGGAGGAAAATGGATACCTGCTGTAAAGGTTGAGTTGCTTTTAGCAGGCAATATTTGATATAAAGTATTCTTTACAGCTCTGATTCAGTTGACTCAGTTGGTTTTGACTGCATTTGTGTCTCTTCTAGGCTAAAAGGACACAAGATAAAGCTGGTGCTTCCAAGCTAACAACTGACAACAAGAGTAACGAAAGCTGTCAGGCTGCACTGCATGTTTCTGCAGACACCAGTGAAACAAAGTCTGGTGGCGATAACAAGGAAGGACAAGCTCATCCGGAGCAACAGAAAACAACCTGCACTATCAGCTGCAGCACCACCAGAGGGCAGCAGCACCACACCTCTGTCCTCAAATATGGTAAACGTCATAGTCAAGTGTCTTATCAAGGTGTTGGTCATTTTACTTTTCCAGCAGTTTGGTATCTTTGTGATTTTTAATGTAGGCGTTTTTAGTTATAAAATTAGACTTACAAAATAACAATAGTTATAATAAATGATTTCAAGGATTTATACTGTCCTCAAAACTGATATAAATTCTTGCATCTGAAATCACAAAACTTGAGGAGAATATTACAGATGTTGCAATGTTGCGAAAAGAAAGATAGAGGTGAGGGAAATGTTTAATATTCTGTTCACAGTTATCTGTAAAGAAATACAGTTATGTGACTACTATTAGGAGAATGCCTAGTTATTCTGATTGGGCTCAGGTGTCATTGTCTCTCATAATAAGAGCAGAACTCAAATAAAGGAAAATAATGTGTATTGCAGAGTCTTAGAATTTGATTAAATTACAGATGAGATTTGGGCATAACTGTGACTTTCTATGGCTATAATTCATAATGATATTTAACTGTAAAGAGGAAAAAATGCACAGTAGCTTAATGACATGGTTATGTACAGGTTTCTTTACTGGTGCAGAATGGAAAGAGGAGGTGACATAAAACTTTGTCCAGGATCAAGTTGACCATGTTACATATTACATATAAACAAGCTGACCCTAGGATTAGACATTTAGGAATAAATATAGAACCTTCAAACATCTTTATTATTAGTTGTTCAAAATCTTTAGAAAATTGTTGTTTCATTTGAACTTGAATATCTACATATTTCTAGCCTGTTTAAAGGAATTTAGTGAAAAAAAGCT
This sequence comes from Xiphophorus hellerii, assembly GCF_003331165.1. Taxonomy (NCBI): domain Eukaryota; kingdom Metazoa; phylum Chordata; class Actinopteri; order Cyprinodontiformes; family Poeciliidae; genus Xiphophorus; species Xiphophorus hellerii. Next base: position 18,048,895 of record NC_045694.1, on the reverse strand, counting down.
ATTGTTTTTTTCTATCTTAGAAGAATTTTGTCAGTGTAATCCATTGGTCTTTTCATGTTTTTTTTAAATGAATATCTGACTGCACTCTTTATTTTTTTCCTTTTAAAGTAAACAAACAAAAGCGAATACTAAAAGCACGCATCAGAAACCAGTGAAGAGCTGTGCTGTTGTTCAGAAGAGGCCTGTGAGACCCATCCTTCCTGCCGTCTGTAACCCAGGTAACTCTGGACAAACTTCCCGTGGCATATACGTCAGGTAATAAGCTGTTATTACCTGGGTCAACATATTTGCTTGTGTTTGGGTTGATTCACAGGCAGCACTGTGATTCAGATCTTAACTGTTACACCAGAGAAAGAAAAACCTCAAGGTGTCTCTAAAAGCAACCATTCAGCAGCAGGTACATTCACCACTTGGTGCTGTGAATGTGTTCACAACACATTTGAAATGCATGAAGAAGAAATGTAATTTCTAGATGTACTAGGTGTTCATCTGACGTGGTTGTGCTTGTAGCCACAGTGCCTCAAGAGATTCTGTCAGGTCTTAAACCCAGCACTTTAAAGCAGCTTGGCCAGACCGTCCCAACAACAACAACCATCCAGGTGAAAACACACCCATCAATTCTGAAAACACAGAGTGACAGTGATGAGGTCAAGTTTCTTCACTCACTGCATCCCCTTCTGCAGGATTCCTCCGTCTCAGCAGACAGAAGTAAACATGTGACTTCCACTCCTGACACAGGTGTGAATGTTTTGTCCCTAGTGCCTTTCAGACACACGGTTTCCTGTTTTGTAAGTAAACCCTGTGCTTTTTATGGAAAATTTGTTTCTCTGTGGTTTCTTTTCTGTTTGTGTGACAGATTATATTTTTTTTTTTGCATGTTTCAGGATTTGGGGCTATCCACAGCACGAGGCAGAGGCCGCTGTAAGAACCCTGGCCTGTGACTACATGTATAAGAACCGCCACAAACCTGCTGTGTGTCCGAAATGTGGCACCGAGCTGACCAGAAAGAATGCCAAACCTCCAAAGGTAGGAGAAACACAACATCCAGATTATTTGTAAGGTGTAGTTGAAATGGAGCTCAGCACAACGACGGCTCAGTGACAGCTGCTTCAGTAGACTTATGAAGGATAACTGATTTTTTCTCTTTAGGGCTTTCACACATTTTACATTTTTTATGACTTAGTTATTGACCTTTTTATTGTTCATCACATTTTGATGCTATAAGGTGTTGCCTCTTCTTTCCCTCAATAACAACTTCCACACCAAAGAGTGCTGTCTACGAGTAACCGATCAATAATCAGATTTGGTCAAGTGCAAATCAGCCAATTTCACAGCACTAATCAAATTATTTATATGCAAACACTGTTTGAATGATGCTGACTGCTGTGTGCATGAAATCCTCTCACTAACTTTCTGTTTCCTTCCTCAGTCTGAGACTTTGCTAGATCCCCATCAGGACCTGAGTCCTGCTCAGAGGGACGTCCAGCGCCAGAGCACTTTGCAGCTAATCCGCAGCACCCTGCAGATACCTGAGAGTGACACAGAGCTGCAGGAAACATTGAGCCTCATCCAGGAGCTGAACAATGTTAAAATAGTCTTGGTTAAGAATGGTGAAGGAAGTGATGCTGAGACTGAGACACTGTTGGAGACTGGGTGGCCTCAGTTTTATGAATCAGCAGCTACACACTGTGGCCTGTGTAGCTACCATCTGTTGAAAGGAGGGCGGGGGTAAGGCCATAGATGATGACTTTTCCCTCGTTTTGCCTCATCATTTTTGCAACCTTGCCTCATGTTGATTTCTGAGATTTAATGTAAACTTGTGTACATGGTTATGATTGGACCTTGTAGTACTGTTGCCGGGCAGGAGGACTGCTGGTTGCTCACCGAGACTCTGATGCAGACGGCGTCTCTGCAGCTCAAAGTGTGTCCCAACCTTCGATGTTTGGCCCTGCACAGCTTTGCAGATCTGCATCCAGGTAATCCAAGCAAATTTGTATAATTCTGAGCATTATTTGTTTTAATTTCGAGGATAAAACTGTTTTTAAATGTACTTTTTGTGTAATCGGCTGTTAGAATAAGGCTAACCTGGTTTAAACTCTGGACCAGTGGTGAATGTTTCTCATTCACACTGTTTTACCAATTGGCCTCAAGAGGGCGCTACAGCACAACATAATCTGTTTCACAAACTATCTGGATAACCGTAGTATAATTAGTCTTTCTATCATTTTTTTCTCAGGTTCATTCAGAGTGAGTGTGTTACCAAAATCTTTATCATGTTTAATAGTCTGGTGATTATTACAGAATAAAGGATTTGCATGTTAATTTACTTTTTCTAATTTTAGCAATCTTATGCAGCTTCTCCATTTAGCTATTATCCCCATTTCAGCTTTGTTTTTTTTTTTAGTTTTAGGAGCAGATCAGTGTATAATAAATAACAATGCTTCTTTATGTTGTTTGACAGAAAATAAAATTTTTATGTCTAAGAAACAGATGTTTCTGTTTTTAGTTATTTTTTTCTCTGAAATGTGATTCTAGTTGTCTCATTCTTATGAATTAGAGTTTCTAAGAAGCACCTTACGTAAATTCCTTCAAAACTCAATCATTATCTGAGGATCCCTGCCAACAGGACAACCTGAGAGGAGCTTTTAATTCGCCTTGCAGAGTTTCTCTCAACTCACATGATTAAATGGATATTGTATTAGCTGAAAGTCTCTCTATCTGTATCTCAGCATATTTAGCTTGTTTCCTATTTTATGGCATCCATGGAGAATGAGCCACATGCTGTGTTCATACAGGAACCCAACATAACCTGTAATACTGTGTTAGAATAGTTAATCATTTCTGTCTAATAATTTGTTTACTGGTTTGTTCAGGTTTGTTCAACGTTGGGAATCGACTTCTTGTAAGTCTTGACTTATTTCTGAAGATCAGAGCCAACATCAAACTGGGCCAGACACCATCTCTAGCTGCTCAATCTGTGTTTGACCAAATCCAGAATCATCCAAGTAAATTCCAGTTTACCTCATCATGCATTTATTCAACAGTAGATTTTGTTTGATCAGCCTTTTGATGTGTTTGCTCTTACATTAGTCCATAGTCTTACTCCAGAGGAATCATCTCAAGTTCAGGAGCTTTTCCTGAGCGGCTACTGGGCCTTTGAGTGTCTGACGGTGCGGGATTACAACGACATGATCTGTGGCATTTGTGGTGTTGCCCCAAAAGTTGAGATTGCACAAAGACACAGAAACGACGTACTGGAGCTGAAGAATGTGGAGGTGACAGACTGTTTATGTAATCTGTAACATACCTATAATTTTTCAGCAGATTCGGGAAGGTCATGCGCCTTTTTACTCTGCAGTTTACCTGGCCGGAGTGTTCAGTCTCAGACGAAGTTCATGTGGATGACTTCTGGCTGACCATGGAGGGGGAAGCGATCGAGCAAGCGGCTTTCCCTGCAGATATCCCCATCACACGGGTGGATGCTTCCATCATTGCTCCTTTTGCACCGGCTTTGATGAGGAGCCCCACTGTCATCAACACAGAGAAGGACAAGCTCATGCCACAAATACAACAGCCTGCAGGTACACACACCTGCTGAATTATGTTGGTTACACTTATAACAGCCTCAGACTTGAGAAATAAACAAATGTGTTAATATCGCAATAGCTATTTGCTTTATTTATAGTTTAAAAAATGGATCATGTGTTTATGCTGATGGGACCTTTCTTTCAGTGGGTTGGTTTGTTGGCTATTAGAACATTTTCTGATGTTTTCAGGAGATCCGTCAGCTTTGGTTCGTCTCATCCATGACGGTCAGCTCAGACTCGACAGGGTTGAAGATCACAGTGAGGATGAGTTGAGAACCATACTGGATAGCTGTGGGGTGGGCCTCACCCCTGACTCCACGAAGGTGTGTGTTTGTCTGGGAAGGAAACAAGTGAGCCACAACAAAGAGAACCTTTTACCAGAGTTTACTGTACCGTTTGAACAAAACCGTTTACACCCTTTGAACTGTTTCATATTTTCCTTCCTAATAGCCACATACGTCAGAGCTTTTAGCGGGATTTTATCTGATAGACAGATCAGATTTGTACTACAATGTACTACAAACATTGTAGTACTTCTGAATTAGAAGGAGAACTAACAATTCTTTTACAAATATATGCATTTATATTCAGTGTGTCTTTACTTTGACATCCTTAAATAATACACAGTGAAATCGGTTACCCTAGAGGATGAAGTACAGTAATATTATTTCAAACAATAGCAAAACTATAACGTTTACTGTTGCATTTAATGCACACCAATCAATTTCTCTCTAAATAAAAAATATCTTTCACCCAAAACCTGCGCCTTTGGGCTGTCTGGGTTAAATCTCCTCTTCATATGTTCATTTGTAATTTGGCTCTTTAATTATTCTTAAAATGAGTGTTCTTGTTGCAGTAAGTCATGTTTTCTGTGTCTCACTGCTAGAACGAGCTTCTGGCCTCCCTGGTCAACCTGTACACACATGTTCACAGTGGCCCTCCCACGGCTCCACAGCCACCCCCCCATCTCACTGCAGGCAAGCTGTCCAAGGTGTGCCCCCACAAGGTGAAACATTGGTTCTCTTATTTGTACATTTTTTGCATATTTTTGTGTTCAACTTGTACCCTGCCCCTCCTATACCTTCTGTTCTGTTTCCATTTATTTATTTTTATTACAAATCCCCTCTCTGTAATAAATGCTGGATGTCATGTTGGGATGAGCTAAATAGGGCAGGTCAGCTTGAGTGAATTTAGGTTCTGACAATTGACTGCTAAGATGATAAATTCAGTTGCCATCGTTGTTGTATTTTTCCCTTTGCTGTTCAGCCACTAAGTTAGTTTCAGTGACACTCAAAATGGCTATGATTAAAACAAGCCCATAAATGTTATCATGTTCCCAGACATAAATTAAATCAATCAATTCGTACTGCAGCCATTATAACTGTGTGACATTTTAAGCCTCCAATACAATCCATTGTATGCACATGATCCAGTAAGCAGTCTGGAAGTATCTTCTACTTCTGGATAGGCATTATGTCCATCCATCCATGACACATTAACTGCTTCATTAGTTCCTCCATCCAACTATCAGTCCATTCAGAACTTGCTATGTTTCTTGTGATTTATGTGGCCTAAAATTACAGATTTTTGTGGTACCTTTTTCTAAAAGTTGCAGATTTCTTAGATTATTTGCCATATTTGAAATAACACCTTTAGTGCACATAAAATCCCATCATGAGGAGTTGTCAAAGACAGTAATACTCCTTGTGTTTCCAGACTCAGAGTAGATAAATCTAAAGTTTGAGATCATGAGTAGAAGAACAAAAAATAGCAACATTTGTATTAAAGAAACAATGGTTAGAGGACATCTGCTGTTTTTTCCAGTGTGGATAGTTGTTTTATGGACAGAAAGGGTACAAATCAGCATTAATAGCAAGAAAAAAGTCATTGTTTTTAGGTTATTTCCTTTATCTCCTCTTCTTAGTATCTAGTGTATAAACTAAACTAGTGTATCATCACTCCCAAAGAGGTTGTTGTAAGAACTCTTTTCTTCAACTGTGTCATGGTTGTGTACTCGCTCACATGCAGACATAGCGGTGAAAACTTTATAGGTTTTACATTTAAAGTCTGACCTTGATGAAATAATTTGCTATTGATTCAATTTAAAAGTGGAGAAAGAGTTCAATTAATTCAATTCAATTAATTGACATATTGATTATTGCATAAGGATTTTCACATTATTTCTGGTTGTGTGTTATGGCTTTAGAACACTAGATGTTGTTTGCTCAACCCGCCTGTAGGTGGTGTGTTCCTCTAAGTACTTGGTGAGAGGAGAGACGGCTCGAGACCACGTCGACCTGCTCCTCTCCTCCCGTTACTGGCCTCCAGTTTACGTTTGCGACTGTCCTCGTCAAGTGGCGCTTTGCACTGATCTGCAGTATCCAGAGTTGGCAACACAGATGTGGGGCAGAAACCAGGGCTGCTTCTCTGACCCCTTTGAAAAGCCAGAAGTAAGTGTCTCCAGAAAGTCTACAGCTCAGAAGCCTTTATTCAATTGGCATTTATTCAATTAAGTCAATAAATTTACAGGAATACAAATAAAGAAGATAGAAAGACTAACTAATGTTCTACACTGACTACACAGACAAAAGCATCATCTATCTATTGTTTGAATACACAGCTCAGTTAGATGCAGATTTGATTTAAATCTAGTGAACAAATCCAGTAAATGAAACGGGGGGTTTTTTTGGGGGTTTTTTTTTATAGCATTCTGTGACTCTTATGTTTTCAGTATGTTTCTACCCAGACAAACTTTAGTTTCTGTTTCAGTTTGTGACATGCCCTGAGCTACAGGACCAGCCGTACACCGCCGACCTCTCCTTGGTAGCAGAGAACCAGCTGGTTCACCCCATCACAAAATCCTCCTCTTGCTGGCTGGTTTATCCTCCAGGAGCAGCGCGGGGACACTCCCGCTCAGGAACACCACTGCATGAACTGCTGCAGAGATCTGGAGCCGTATATCAATCTGCTAACAGAGCTGGACTTAAAGAAAGAGGAGCATCACAAAGAGGAAAGTATAAAGGAGCAGACCGACATACCAGAGAATGACTGTTTAAAAGAACCAGAAGGCAATGTGAACACAAAGTCCATCATTTTCAACAACACAGCTTATTACTACTTGTACAACCGACTTGTAGACTTCCTCAGCAGCAGAGACATAGTAAACCAGCAGATCAACCAGGTTGTGAAGGCTTGTCAGCCTGGAGAGGTGGTCATCAGAGACTCTCTATACCGACTCGGAGTGGCACAGATAAACACAGACGAAGATGAAGGCACGAGATTAGACGCACAGACAGAGGAAGAAGAGGAGAAACAACTAATGGTTCTAAGCAATTAAAAAATAAAATCTTGATTGGACTTTATAATGCTATAAAAAGAGACTTGGGGGCAAGGATTTCAGAAGCAGTGTAGGACTAGAAATAACTTTTGTATTACGGAGGAGACAGAATAAAAAAATACATTTGATTACGGTGCTGGTCACATGTTGAAGGGTGAGTTGAAATCTGTAGAAGTGAAAGCTGTCAGACTGTAGAGATTACTGTTAATATATTGAGTTTTATTAAGTTTCTTAAGCGTATGAAATGCTTTCCAATGTTTTTTCCAAGCATAAATAATAATACTACTGAAGACTTTAAAAATGGATGCTTTGATGCATTTTATGAAATTGTCAGTTGTAAATGACGAGTGTAGTTTTGGTTTCATGCCAAGATGTTTATGGAATAAGTTCATATAGTGACAAATCCCAGGCCCACGTTTTGACAGCAACTGATAATAGATTCCTATAATATGATAAAGCTGCTTTGGCTTTCACTTTTCTTTTTACACAAAAATATAAAACATGATCTGCTTTTGTCTTAAGCATAAAAGTAGCAATTTCTTCTGCTTCCAAAATAATGCATTTACATGTAATATTGGTCATTACATGTAAAGTTTATTTTATATTACACAGTTGTTTTGCAGGCATAGACATAGCAATTATTTATTTTGATACAAGCAGAAAATATAAACATGCTAAATTTGTCATTTTTCGCAGCATATGGTCCTTAATCTTCCATGTCATGACAGTTTTTAAAAAATGATTTCATAATAAACTGAATTTGTTGTACTTATTGCAGGAACAGTGATGTAGCTTTCTTTCAGTCAGCTGATCGTTTACAGAGAAAACTCTTTGGTCGTTTCCCTGACATCTCAGTGGAAGGACATTTAATTATAGAAACTGTATGATGGAGAACATTCGTAACTTTGGAAACCATAACTTAAAAACGTTGGTACAGTATACTGTGGTCCCACTAATCGGTCTCCTTCTGACTACAAGAATGTAAACTGAGCTAGTGCAAACCTTGTTCTGCATCGTTATTCGTGTGCCATATTTATAGCATTTTTTATATCAAGACATTTCTGCTTTGTGTTTTACAGGCTTACCTCTCTATAACCTTGTGAGCAGATTTTTATAGATATATTGCGTATCTGCTTTTTTCCACTGGGTTATAATATAAAAATGGACCTCAGAGAGTAGTGTTTAATTTGCATGATATTATTTTGTGAGAAATATATATTTAATGTGGGCTGCTGTATGAATTGATTTAATATGTATGAATCCCTTGGCCTTTAAGAAACAACAAAAGTTATGTGTACTTTTTCAGATCTTCTGCTTGGTGCTTATTAAAGCAGAGCAAACATACATTTACCTGCCTGAGGTTGTTGATGTTTGTTCACCTGTATGTCAAAAAATCTTCAGGTCATTGACCAGGCCCTGCCTTGTAGTTCTGGGACTTCGCAGGAGCATTGATGTTCCATAAGATGAAATCTTAAATGAAGTCCCACTTCCAGGGAGATTGACAGTCATCTTGAGTTTCTTCCAGTTTCCTATAATTGCAACAAGTGTTGCCTTCTCACCAATCTGTCTGGCTATTGTTCGGTACCCAATCAAAACTCATCAAGCAGGTGCGGTTAATAAAAGGTAATCAGTGGAAGGTTAGGAGGGATTCTTAAACATGACAGGTTTGTGAGAGCCACAGTCCTTGCTGGTTGGTGACTAAATAAATTTAATTTATTAGATAAAGATCATACAATGATATTATCAGATTTTATTTTCTACATTCTCTGCCTCACGATCGAGGTGTACTTAAGAAGAAAATTACAGACTCGTGGTGCATTTCTCTCGGTCTCTTTGTGTCTATATATATCTTTATGAGATAAATTAGCAACACAGCTAGCAACTTCAGGAAGACTGGAAGCATTGTCCAACTGGTTGACAACTTCAAATATGTATTCACTAGCATTGATTAACTTGTGCAATTTTGAAACTGTGCAACCAAGAATCAACATAGAAGTCAAGGTCAATTGTTTTTCTCTCATCAGCAAACGGAAAATTAAATTATTTAGATATTTGTTTTGGACATAAGTCATAAGTCATTTAGTAAAATAAATTAATCTGCAAATGATGTATGACTTGTTAATTTTAGTCCCTGGTAAAGCAAAATAAGCAAATGGTTGGTACTTTAAAGTCTGAAAATGGTAAAATAAACCAAAAACAACCTATAACATCATTTAGATTTTTAGATACATCTATCAATACAATTTCAGAGTTTGGCAATATTCAGGGTTATTGTGGGAAACATTTCAGATGAAATTCAGATTGGCTCAAATCCAACTGAAAAGAGGAAGTGGGGAGAGAGGAAGACAAAGGCCACACAGTTTCTGTTTGCACAGGAAATCAAAAACACAAACTGCAAAGTTCTTCTGAGGTTTACCAACACTGAAGTAGAAGCTGGACTTTTATTGGTAAGATTTTTTTCAACAACTGCATCTGAACTGATTTAAACAAAAACACACTGAAATACCGATGTGCTACAATCTACAACATTTCAGTGAAAATAAAGATATCTTGAGTTTGTCTCAGATATATACAGTATGAGACATCTCATTCAGACGCAAACACGTACAAAATGCCTGACATTGCACACATTTTCTGTCTGTATCGCTCACATAGCTTATAAATCATTCTAAAAATCATCACAGTTGGCAGTGTAGGCTGACTGCTACATACAGACATTAGTGAAACGTTTTTTATCCAAACATTCATCTAATGCCAGGAAATGAAAAGATCCAGTTGTCACGTACAAAATGTACATAAAAAAAAAACGATAACAAGAAGTTCACATTGTCAGACATGAAAGGCCCAGAATAGATCCACAGATTCTCTCTGCTACTAAACTACGCTGAACACCGCTAAATTAATTAAAGTGAAGCAGAACAATCACATGTTACTAACCACTGGCGAGCATTGTAAGTGTGTCGTAAGAAAAAGAGCCATGACCGAGGCACAGAGAAAACAACATGGTCCTTCTTTTGCCTTGTCATTTCAGTTGCTTTACCAGCGTACAGCTTAGGAAAGGACATATTTTTTCACCTTCACCTAAAGAGCGAGAAGAAAAATTGACTAACTTTGAGAAAATCATAAATCAAGCTGTTTTAGTCCAGTGCTTGCAGTTATTATTGCACATGCAGTACACGCAAGCTCATATTGCACGTGCTGGCAATAAAACCAATAAAAGGAAGTGATCCTGCTGATTTCAACCTCCACAAAATCAAGACTGTCATCTTGCTACAGTAAACAATGTAATAAAGACGATGTACAGCAGATAACCGATAAAATAAACATATTATGTAAGACAAAGACTGATGAACAGTCCACCAGTGGCGATATTTTCAATAGATTAACAGCTCTGGAAACTTGGATGCTTGTTGACATGATTCCTCCCTTCGTGTCTGCAGTCGAGGTTAGAATTGGCAGTTTCTAGTCATGGTCTGCACAGAAGCGAGTCACATGCTTCGCTGCAGCCGGCCGTCTGTCTGGCGAACAGGCACAGCGGAGCAAAAAATAGCTGAGAGGGTAACAGTCTGCAGTGCCGCAAAAAAAAAATAAAGACTCAGCCTTGAGCTGCAGCAATTTATATATTTTTTTATTATTATATTATTTTTTTTAATGGTCTGTGATAATTTTTTTTTACAAATGTATTGTTGTTTGGGACTCTTTCAACAAAACTGATAGTTGTTTGTCTTCATCAGAGGCTGCTCCTCTTCTTCATGGTCACAAGACTGGTCACAGGGGCCATCATGACACTTAGGCTTGTCATATGCATCAGCCTCTGTGACCTCCTGCTGCATATTCTGGTAGATTACCTGAGGAAGGAAGCATTTAATGGTTTGATAGGTGCAACATATTTTATTTAAAATACTTCTGCTGATTCCATGTTTCGTCTGTGACAGAGACCTTTCTTAGATTGTGACGTCCTTCAGTCTAATTTAATTCCTCTTCTGGTTCTCAAACTATGATGCAAAAGTACCATCAGTGGATCTTAATCTGCTTTTTGTGGTACTGAGACAAACTGGACAAACCCAACTAACCTAAAAGATGACCTCTTTAGGCACATTGATCTGTGCTTCCAGCAGATGCTATCAGATACTTTCAGTGGAGCAGATTTTAAGAGCACCTGCCAGATTTCTTCCAATTTTACTTCTTTGATATTTAAAGGGTTCAGACAATCAAACTGATCTCAAACATCAAAGATAACCAGAGCAAATACAAAACACATTTTCAAAATTATAGTACTTATTCAAGGAAGAAAACTGTCCAAACCAACTGTACCTATGTAGAAACATAATCCATTTTTAAATCTAATAACTAATTGCGTATGGTGGCCATAGAGGCTATCAGGGATTTACATCGCTAAGGAAATAGTTTTACCATATGCTTCATTGTTAATTGTTTAAGTAAGACATACTGGAGAGGTTTTGGAGTCCTATAGCTTTAGAAAAGGATGCAGTGCCTGTTGAGATTATTAGCCTACTGTGTGCTGCCAAACAATAGATAAATGATATAGTAGTGGTCTGATCAGGGCATAGATAGTTTATGATTTAACAACTTATATTTTCACAAAGGTTGGTTTGGATGGTTGTTTGCTCTTAATGAATGAAACCATCATTAAATGCACATTTAGTATTTTCTGTTTATCTTTGAAATTTTATTTGAAACTTCATCTAGAAACTTTAGTTGTTGAATTGAATTGTTCAAGTGTTGCAAAATCTGTGAAGGAAACAAAACCATGTGATGCTCCAGACCAAATGTGTTTACTTTAATTTCATTTTCACAGAGAGGAAAAAGTTTGCTCCTTAGCCTAATTGATTTGTTTCTTTTTAAAGGACAAACAGAGGATATTTGTAAAGGGGACATTGTGCATATGTAAAGATTTAGAGAGACTCAAATGATCGGAATGTAAATAAGTTGCTTGTTTCTCCAGGTATCACTGAATTTCAAATGCCAAGCAGCAATTTTTGAGGTTTGGGTTGGTAGGAAACAAACTACTATCTTTCCTTTTAGGGATTCTGGGTCTCCTTGTTCTTTTTTTTCATTTTTAAAATTCCAAAACTTTCTTCAAACATATAGCACAAATGAATAAGAACATTCCCAGTCTAACTCCTGTTATATTATCAGTTTAAAATGACAGTTTGACCATTTATATATAGTGAAGTGATACCTGATGAAAAAGATTTGTGAACCGTTAATGTAATCAATTAGGCTAAAGAGCAAGCGCCTTTGCCTCTGTGAAAATTAAGTTAAAGTAAACACGTTTGGTCTGGAGCGTCACATGGTTTCACAGATTTGATCAATCCTGCCTGGAATCACACTAACTCACCTGCTCCTCCTCGAGATGGCCCCCCAGTAGCTTTTCTATCATTTGTCCGATTTTGCTAAAGGTCGGACGCTTTGTGGGTTCCAGATTCCAGCACATTTTCATGATGGCGTACCTGGAACAGAACAGAAAGAGGGGTCTCAGTGTGGCACAAGCTAAACTATAAAACCAACTCAGGCAACACTCGGCGAGGCCAGTGAAGGTAGTGACGCAGTTCAATAAGACAGGCTTGTTCATAAGAATCACTGGCCCACAAAGTCCCATTTTGAGGCTGTGAAATAGCAAGTTACACGGCTTCCTGGCACTGCGATCATGTGGCTAACAGGCAGAACCTGAGGCCTGACTCACAACAGGACAACAGATGATCAGGACCCTGACTCTGATTCAGTCCCTTCCATTTCCACAGCTCAGCGATTCCGACTTGTGTGACGACGGTGCTAAATTGGTGTACACAGATGTTGCGGCCCCTCCAGCCCCGGGACACAGAGCAGAAAGCCTTTAGGTTTTTCACTCCTTCACTTTGCAGTCTAAGCTCACTGAATTTGAGAATGAGTGAAGTAAAACCCGACATAATGGAAGTGTTTCATCTGGCTATCTCCTGTGTCAGTAATTTCAGATATGAGACAGGCCCGAGGACATCAGACCGGAAAGAAAAAGCCTCTTTGTTTGGCTGCGATAAACATTTGCACAGCTGGCTGCT